>NW_028274811.1:120117242-120420272 GCF_037043125.1 Eumetopias jubatus
TGGGAGATGGTTTAATGTTACTTTGCTGGGCTTCCTGGGGTAAGAATCCAGGCTTTGGAGCATGATGGTTTGGTTAACTCTAGGTTCAACAGTAGCAGCTGTGTGATGTGTTTTCTTTCTTTGTAAAATGAGATACCGACAGCCACCACCTCACAAGATCACTGTGAGGAGGGCGTGTGGTGCTCTATCTGCAGTGCTCAGCAAGGTCCTGGCACGGAGTCAACACACTCCATGAAACCTGGATCTACATTCATGATTCTCTCTTCCTCTCTTCAGAGACCAGGTAACCGGGAGAAATGTCAGGGCACAGAGCTGCAGAGGACTCAGCCTGATTCTCTTCTCCTCTCCCGCCCAATTTCTTTTCTATGGAGGATGTGGAAGACTCTTCCCATCTGTTCTATTGCTCGATGTGGGTCCTGCCTACTCCCTGGCCCTGGGAAAGTTCACGGCAGCATAGGACCACTTGAATGCCAACACCTCAGGTCTGAAACACCCACTGCCATTACAGTCGGGCTCTTCTCTCTTGCTCAGTTTTTTTCCTCCCCTTCTCTCTCCTGATGCCTATCTTGGGTCCCTAGGTCACTAACTTCCCTCTAGTAATTTTTCCAGAAAGTCATTGATCCCAGCCTTACCCCACAGCATCCAGTCAGAGGAACAAACTAGAAACAGCCTCTCAGCTCACACAGAGCCCAGACAAGTGTGTCTTTTCTGCCAGCTGGGTAGAGGACAGCCCAGACTTCTGGACTAATGGAGCCACAGAGGTGGTGGTCAGGCCCACGTGCCAAGCTCCTCTGTGTGTGTGACAATATGGCCAATGGCGGAGAGGGCACAGGAGAACCAGCTCTTGGAGGAACTAGGGCGTGTGCTTTAGGAGTACAGACTTACCTAAAGAAATAATCGGAGAACTAAAGTAAGAATGACATCACCAAGTGTTAATCTGCTGAGCACGGAGGCGGCCAGAGCTGGAGGGATTCACCAAAGGCAAGAAGGGTCTGTATGAGCTGATGTGAGATTGGAGAAAATTCCAGACACAGACAGAGCTGAGCAGGGACATGAAGGGTGGATAGGATTTGGAATGTGAGACATGGTAAGAGGGGAGAGAGCATCCTACACACACAGGCAGGTAGACAGGGCCAAGCAGCAGCGAGGAGCCAGCTCTCTGGTAATGGAGGATGGGTGTGGAGGAATGGCTGTGGCCAGGACCTGGTGAGGGTCATCCCGCTACTCGGAGCAACTCCTGCCAACTGCCACAGAAGGCAGGAGGCTGCCGTGTAACTGGAGATCCCTGGGCGTTGCTTCAGAGGCTGAGAGTGTGATCTCATTGAAGCTTTGGACTAAAGCCTTCTGGGATGCTTGGATGGAGGTGAACCAAAGCCCATGCTCCCACTGTGGGGAGTGTGGGAGCAAGACTCCACTCCTCACCCCCACTCACCATGTGCTTCACGGCAGACACAATCTGAGAGAAGATGAGCTTGCTTTCCGACTCTGAGAGCTTCCCTTCTGTGCTAATTTTTCCAAAGAGCTCCCCACCTCCTGCATACTCCATCACCAAGTGGAGCTTGGATAAGGTCTCCACAACTTCATACAGACGGATGATGTTGGGATGGTGCAGTTTTTCCATGCTGGAAATTTCACGGGATAGTAGCCGTTGGGTTTTCTGGTCTAACTTGGTCTTGTCCAGGATCTTAATGGCCACCTTTTCTGGAAGGAAAAAAAAAAAGTCAGGGGATGTGCCAGTGTTCCTAGGCGCATAGAGAGATTTAGAACTGTAGGGGACCTAGATTGGCCCCTTTATTTCACTAGACACAGAAGGTAAACGGCTGTTCCCAAGCTCACAGAGCGTGATGACAGCAATTCTTGAGTTGAGATCAGTGCTCATCCCTTGGATCAGCGTGAGTCTTCCACGCACAGATTTTGATGCCAACTCCTGCCTTCCAAGGAAGTTTCAGTTTGATCTTTATCCAGTTTTCTGGATAAAGTTAAAGCTTCTTTGCTTAGCCCAGATCAGACCCAATCCACACCCTCTGCCTCCTCAGGCATGACCCCTGTTCAACAGTTCCCACCACCACACGCACAGCTATAGTCCAACTGTTACACAACTGTTTGTCGTTCCTAAAAAGGGACTGAACATCCCTGTCTGGGGCCTTTCCCCCACCTGGATCATGTCCTCTGCCTAGCTCACCACTGCTTCACTGCTTCCCTGTTCTTTATGCAGGTAACTCCTGATGAGCCTTGCGGACTAGCCTCAGAACCAGCCTCTTCCAGGACACTCCGATTCCATGTATTCTCTGTCCAATGATCTCAGCACACTGGCTTATAAATGTTGATTCCTTGTCTGTCTCCCCCTCCTACCCCTTCCTGTGTGGTTATATTTTATCTGATTTTGTCCATGCCAGGCACATAATGTCACGTGCAGGCCACAGCGGCGCTCAGCGTGTGCAGAGTCCCGGGGAGGGCACGAGCAGATGGACCCGCAGGGGGACACGCAGCTGGAGGGAGGGGTTGCCAGTCCGATCGTTCTGGACTGTAGTTTGCTATTATGTATTCAGAGTCCTAAGAATGGCTGCACGTTTTGACCCAGCCATTTCACCTCTGGCAATTAATCTTAAATCATCTGACACGTGTACAAGACAGGATGTGGAAGGAGACTTCTGTGATATTGAGAACAGCATCCAGCAAGACAGAGGGTTAAAGTGAAGTCTGGTTCATCTATCTCTGTAACAGTACACCATGCAGCTATCCACATAATGATGTGGATCTTTATCTATTGAAACGAAGAGATGTTCAATAGAGAACAAGTGAGAAAAGAATACAAATATCCATTTGCATACATTTACATTTATATAAATATACATCTGCATACAAAAAAATCTGGCAACTTATGCACCAAAATGTTTAGATAATAGTTATTTTATTAATAAGGGGATCATGGGGCGCCTGGGTGGCTCAGTCGGTTGAGCATCTGCCTCTGGCTTAGGTCATGATCCCAGGGTCCTGGGATCGAGCCCTGCATTGGGCTCCCTGCTTGGAGGGGAGCCTGCTTCTCCTCTGCCTTTCACCCTGCTTGTGCTCGCTCTCACTCTCTCTCTCTCTAATAATACATAAAATCTTTAAAAAAAATAAGGGGATCATGGGTGGTTTTTAAAAAAATTTTTCACTTACCTGTATTCTCTAATTTCCTACGATAAATTTATACAATTAACATAAATTGTGTAATAAAAGTGGTTAATGTTTGAAAATGATGAATCTACTCCAAAGTGAAACAATTCACTTTTTGGTTCGAATTGGACCAGCCTTTCTATGAGGTGAGGAAAGAAGTTTCCAGGCAAGTAAAGGGGAAAACAGGACTGCAAGACCCCCTTTGACCCACTTGCCAAACAACTGTTTTGAAGAACTTTGGCACAGTGGTTGTGGGCATGAAAACAGATGCGGCTGGTTTGAAATCGGAGCACTGTTGGTACTAAACGTAGGTCCGTTAGCGCTTCCGGAATGGAAAGGGGCAGGGTCCACTGGCGTCTGATGTGACCACACTTGCTCTGGTGGAAGCAATACTGGGGAAGAAGGAGACGAGCCATAAGCGAGCAGAACCCTTGGGGTTTACATAACCTCTGCAGGCAGAGTCCCAGGGACAGACCCCCCCCCCCCCCCCCCCCCCCCGCAGCACACACACAAAGCCCGGGGAGGCATGCCGCCGCCCGGCTCGTGGCTTTTCAACTGTTCAGTTTTTAGGATTAAGATTCACTACACCTGCTTACCAGAAACAGAAACTTTTGGTTTGGGTAGCCTGTTAGGTGAGCTGCTCTTTTAAGGGCTGGAATAAAGAGCTCCATCCTTGAATCTGGCAGATGGCTTGCAGAAGAGCCCGCTCTGGCCCCCCTTGATCCTGACCCCAACTTCTGGGAGGGCGCGCAGCTCCTCTGCTGCTGCTTGGCCGGCGGCCACACACTGTCTCCCACATTGCGAGCACCCAACAACCAGGTCATGGTGCGGTCAGGCTGATGTCACAAGCCTCCCTGGAGCGCAATCCTAGCCTTATTTTTATTCTGTGTTTGAGTGGTTCTTGGCAAGGCTGCAATCCCAGGGCCTGGACCAGAGTAGGACAGGAGAGGAGCTGGGGGGGCGAGGGGAGACTTCTCTGAACTCTGTGCCCTGGGCACAGAGTTGGCCTCACGCTCCTCCCCACCTTCTCCCTCTACTTTGTGTTAAATCAGATTATTGCCATGCTTCATAACATAAATGCATAATCATAGAACACATTTTAAAAAGCCCTGGTATTCAGAATGGTTGCTAAGTGCCAGAAACTGCTCTTCCACGAAGAGCGAGGTCTCCACATCCACTCTTTCCACAAGTGTTCAGTGAGGACAAGTGAGCACCTACCGTGCACCAGGCAATGAAGACACTGTCCCTACAGTCCGGTGAGGGACAGGGATCTTTGAGAAAAGCCCCTATTACAAGTGCAGCCCAGGGGAGGAAGGAGTACAGGCAGCACGGCAAGGCCTTCCTGGGAAGGGACACTTGAGCCGCAGCCACGAGGTGAGGAGGGAGGCCCAGCCCGTGGCCGTGGGAGCCACAGGTGTGCTGGGCCTGAGCGAGGGACGGCCTGTGTGTTTGAGGACGGGAGGGGAGCCCACTATGCTGGACACAGAGAATGAGGGGAGTGGGCCCAAACCAGCCTTGTGTGGTCGGCAGGGTCGGAAAATCCTGGGCCTTGGAGGCGGTTTCAAGAAAGGCAGCCTTTATCTGTAGGACAGTGGCAGACGGTCCACAGTTTTAAGGGAGGGTATGATCATCTGATTTCCGTGTCAGAATGAGTCCTCTGGCTACACTGTGGGGAACGGATAGACAAATGGGCCTGAGAGCAGGTTCGTGGTTTAGGAGGTGATCATGGCAACCCCACAGACAGGACTCTCTTGGTGCTGCCAGGGGAGAGAGAATGGACACGTTTGAGAGTAGCCTTCCCCTTTCTTCCAATAGAGTAAAGAGTCCGACACAGGTCCCGTGTAGTGGGCAACACATTCCTTAAACTAGGACTTGCAAACTCAAGTATCTCGAGAGGCCAGGGTGGGGAGAGGGTGGCAAGCTTATTGTGAGGCGATAGGGAGTAGGTGGGGATGCCGGAGTCCTGGGGAGTACATGGCCCGGTGCAAACTCCACCCAGACAGTTGTCCCTGTTTGGAATGTAGACTCAGTGTTGTCAAATCTGATTTTTTCAAGAGAAGCCAGACATCTGAAAAAAAAATTTTTTTTAAGATTTTATTTATTTATTTGACAGAGAGAGCACAAACAGGGGGAGTAGCAGAGGGAGAGGGAGAAGCAGACTTCTTGAGGCAGGGAGCCCGACGCAGTGCTCCATCCCAGGGCCCTGGGACCATGACCTGAGCCGAAGGCAGACGCTTAACCATCTGAGCCACCCAGGTGCCACAGACATCTGAATTTTTATGCAAATATTCCAATCACTAAGTGTCAGCAACAAATTCAAATTTTTAGACCTCGAATGGACCAAGCAAAATATGTCTGTAGGACTAAAGGGACAAGGGGAGAAAACAGATATTAGAACACAGAGTGCTGTGTAGAGAAACTTGCCGTGAGAGGAGCTGAGACCTTCCTTCCAGACACCCAGCCAGGCTGAGCCAACCTTATGGTGAGAGGCTGGGAGAACAGAGATCAGGCCCTCCCTCTCCATCCTTTGGTCCCCTGCAAGAGACCAAAGCCAACTGGAACCCAGAGAACTAAGGAGACTTGAGGTAGCCTGGGCAGAGGGCAGAATGAGGGAGGAGAGTGGATCTGGAAGGTCGCTGGCAAAGGAGGCTTACAGGGTAAGTGTGTGGGAGGCAATGTGGGCATAAAGCAAGGGGGTGTGCCCCTAGTCTGGGGTCAGGGGAGACTTGGAGGCTTTCTCTGGAATCTGACCGTTAGCTAGAGGAAAGTAGAGAAGAGGCGATGAGGGGAGGTTCTAATGGTAAGGATGTGTAAGAGAGAAGGTCTCGGAAGCAGGAAAGACCTTGATACCTTAGGGTATTTGTCTATATACCTTCTGATTGGCTTTCTTTATCAATAAAATATTTTGAGCACTACTCTAATATATATATATATAAATTATATACATGTACTACTAATATATGCATTTTAAATATATAATCATAGAAATTAAAAAGATAGAATGACAAATAAATATAGATGGAAATTCTAATATTGCCTTCCCTCACCCAGTGAATCATTTTGGGCATCCCCTAGGGAATGCAGACCCTATTTTGGAGACCACTCAGGGTCACCAATGACCTCCAAGTTGCTAAGACTGATGGTCAGTTCTTAGGCTTTATCCCTCCCCCTTGAAGCACCTTTACCACTTGGTTTCTAGGGCAACACACACTCCTGGCATTTCTCCTAGCTCTATTTTGTTTTTTTTTAATTATTGAAGCATAGCTGAATATGATGTTATATTCGCTTCAGGTGGACCACACAGTGATTCAACTTCTACACATGACTTAATGCCCACCTCGGTAAGTAGTCACCACACAACGGTATTACCATAGCATTGACTACATGCCCATGCTGTGCTTTTCCTCTTCATGACTTATTTATAACTGGAAGTTTGTAGCTCTTAATCCCCTTCACCTATTTTACCCATTCCCCATCCTCATGTCTGGCAGCCACCAGTTTGTTCTATTTATTTATTTATTTATTTATTTTAGAGAGAGTGCGTGTGTGCAAGTGGGGAGGGGGTAGAGGGAGAGGGAGAGAATCTCAAGCAGACTCCCTGCTGAGCGCAGAGCCCATGGGGCTCGATCTCACAGTCCTGAGATCATGACCCTAAGATCATGACCTGAGCCAAAATCAAGAATCGGATGCTCAACCGACTGAGCCACCCAGGCACCCAGTGTTCTCTGTATTTAAGAATCTGTTTGTTTTGGGGAAAAAAAAAGAATCTGTTTTGTTTTTAGATTCCACATATCAGTGAAATCACATGGTATCTGTCTTTTCTCCTGCCCCTCCTACTTCCAAGGCTCCTTTGCTGTGTTCTTTTCATCTCTGCAGCCCCTGAATGTTGGCTACCTGAAGGCATCGTCCTTGGACTCCTTCCCTACAATCATTTCCTTAGTGATTCCAGATGCATAAACATGTCTGCCTATATATGATCTCTCCCCTTAGTTGTCTTAGTTTGGGTTCTGCCTGAAGCAGAGCCTGAGGCAGGGATTCAGGTGGACAAAGTAGGTAACCTGGGAAATACAGGTAGAAGAATGAGAAACAGAGATGGGAAAAGAAAGATGGTCAGGAAATGGTGTGTTACCAAGCAAGTTACCAGTCAGACCTGCTAAGAGTTACTGTGCCTAAATATCACGAGAAGAACTGGGATATTTATATATCAACGACTGCCAGTAATTGGTGTCGGCTGCTCTGGGGGATATAAATTTCCGTCTATTTCTGGCCTCCCACGCATGCGGGAAGAGCAGGCTCCAGCAGCTAGAGAGAGCCCAGAGGCTAGGAGATGGTGAGACTGGCACGTGGAGGCCAGGCTCACATGCACTGACTTGGTAAGGTGCTAGGAGACATGATGTGTGTGGAGGCGGGGAGACACCCACAGCACCTGCCGTATATGTGTAATGGATGTGTAACAAGCATGCACAACAGAACATGTTCAATACTGTGCTCCTGATCTCCCCCCACCCCAAACCTGCCCCTCCTACAGTCTTCCTGATGTCAGCAAATGGACACTCTAGTCTTATGCTTGTCTAGACCACAAATCTTTGAATATCTGAGTCCTCTTTTACATTTGACTTTGAATTTGTCAGCAGATCCTGTTATCCCTACCTTCTAGACACAGCCAGAATCCAGCCACTTCTCAGAACCCCACTGCTGCCTTCCTGCTCCAAGCCACCATTCTCTCTCGCCTGGATAATTGCAATAGGCTCCTCACTGATCTCTCTTTTTCTGCCTTTGACCCCTTGCAGTCTATTTTCAACAGAGCTGCCGGGGTGATCCTATTAAAGCATAAGCCAGATCATGTCACTTCTCTGCTCCCTCAGAGGGCTCTGGTTTCACTCAGAGGAAAAGCCAGAGTCCTTCCTATGACATAATGACCCCACATGATCTGGTCACTGCTGCCCCCTGGCCTCAGCCCCCTGGCCATTCCTGGAGTACCACAGGCACCCTCCCTCCTTAGGCTTGCTGTCCCTTCTGTCTGACCACTCTCTCCCCCACATCGGTGGCCAGAGAACGTATTTCTTTCAGGTCAGTAATCGCCCCCTCAGTAAGGCTGTCCTGGCCAACTTATTTAAAATGTGGCCCTCACTGTTCCCTATGCCCTCCTCGATTTCCTTCTTATCACTTATCACTATGTAACAGAGTGAATACTTTCCTGACTTACTTTTGTCTGTCTCTCCCCACTAGAATATAAGCTCCATAGGACAGAGATTGTTGTCTGTTTTGTTCATTGCTGTATCCCCTGTCCTTAGAAGACTACCTGTTACATACACAGTAGGTGCTCAACAAGTACTTGTTGAATGAATGTATGAATGTTCTCACCAGCCCCCCAAGAACCAGGGTGAGTCTTGTCATCGCGTTCTCACCAGCCCCCCAAGAACCAGGGTGAGTCTTGTCATCGCAGAGTAAACTCAATTTGGCACTTGGCTTTTTCATTTACTATTTTGTTCCAGGCACCTTCCATGTTACCATAGACTCTTCAAACCCTGATTTTTAATGGCTGTATAACCTCCCATCCAGCATATATGCTTTTATTTACCTGACCATTCTTATGTCATTGGATCACATCAGTGATTTCTAGTCCTTTGCACTATAAATAAGACCACAAGGAGCATTTTTGGGTTCTAGTATTTCTAATAGTAGACTTATTTTTAGGATGGATTCACCAAAGCCACTAAGTAGCAATTTTTAAAACAAGAAAACAAGCTTTAATTGCTGTTTTAATGAATGTTGTTCAAAGGAGATATTACTTCTTTAAAGTCTGTGGGCCTTCTCTATGAAGCTTGACTCAAGACTGAGTTAGTCCCCAGTCCTGTCTGCCAGGAGGGGACAGAGAGAGGACCTACCAGAGAATACTGCTATGCACTGCTCCCTCGAAAATCTCTTCCCTGCCATTTCTGGGTTTTCATGAGAAATTCTATACTAATTTAATTCACCAAATACTTCTTGAATAGTTATTATTTATAACCCATATGGGGAAACTCTAAGGATCAAAATGCTACAATGACACCAAGGAGCCTGTAAGCAGAACACCCAATATTTTCACTATTTCCTGGATTTGTTAAGCCCCGAAGTCTTATTTCCCATTCATACTTTCTTCTGGGCTCCAAGGTGGCTGTTGGACTCCATGACCTTCATGTTCCTCCAAGTCAGTGCTTCCAAAACTTTTTTTAAAGATTTTATTTATATCTTTGACAGAGGGAGACACAGCGAGAGCAGGAACACAAGCAGGGGGAGAGGGAGAGGGAGAAGCAGGCCTCCTGCTGAGCAGGGAGCCCAATGCGGGACTCAATCCCAGGACCTGGGGATCATGACCTGAGCCAAAGGCAGATGCTTAACGTCTGAGCCACCTAGGCGCCCCCAGTGCTTCCAAATCTTTACTCTCAAATCCATTTCTTCTCCTACAGTCACTCTTCACTGCTGAGTCGTTAAAGCTGGAAACCCGGGGGTCACCTTCAATACTTTTTCTCCTTCCCTGTTCTTACCCATGTAACTCACCACAGGGTTTTCCAATATTCTGAAATAGTTCTCAAATGCATCCCCTTTTCTCCATCTTTTCTGTCACTTCTTTTTAAAAAAATTTTTTTGTGGGGTGAACAAATCTTTTTTTTTTTTAAGATTTACTTATTTATTTGAGAGAGAGGGAGAACAGGGGGAGGGGCAGAGGGAGAGAGAGAATCTCAAGCAGACTCCCAGATGCCCGTGGAACCCAACACAGGGCTCGATCCCACGACTCCAAAATCATGACCTGAACCAAAATCAAGAGTCAGAGGCTCAACCAACTGAGCCATCCCGGTGCTCACCTGTCGCTTCTTTAGTTGAGATGGACATCATCATTCATCTGGACAATTAGACTAATATTTTTTCTGACTTCTCTGACTTTTGTCATGCCCCAACTTCAATTTGCTTTCCTCACTGAAAACTCATATAAATCACTTGTGTAAATTGCTTGCTTAAAGCTCTTCAGTGGCTCCCCAGTACCTAAATGACAAACCCCAAATATGCAAGAAAACTCTCCATGATCTATCTAGTCACTGCCTGCATCACCCTCTGTGTCCCCCTTGCTTAATTCCTTTTAAATCTCCAAAGACTCCATTCCCTGGCTCATAGCTCCATGCCCTTCATAAACCTCAAGACCTACTATGAGCCTGTCCTGCTCAATGACCCTTTCCTTCTGCCCTCAGGCACGGCGGAGCACACTCTTTTGGCCTTACCCTGTGGCAGCACCTACCAATTATATCCTGTCTCTGTGACCTACTGTGAGTTCTTAACAGCCTAGAACTGTATCTTACTCATCTCTGTAAGGCCCAGAACAAAATATGGGCCCAGGAGAGTTCACTGTATTTTTAAAAAGGAAGGTGGCAGGGGCATGAATGAACGGATGAATAAGTAAATTGAGAGAAAAGAAGGGTTCTAGAAATGTGAGACCAGAGTGACAGACAGGAAGACCAGGGAAGAAGCAGCCAGGAAGGACAGCAACAGAGAAAGGGACAGGCACCCGCGGCCTCGTCTACTTTTGTTTGGGACAACAGATGGAACATAAAATATTCAGAAGCTGAGTGCATCATCTCTTTTGAGAAATTTCTAATCAGCTTAAAAGGGGACTCATAGCTGCCCTATCAGCTTGCAAGGCCCAGGGGAATCTGAGCTGGTAGCTATAAAAATAAACTCCAGCCAACAGGGGCCTCTCCTGGAGCCTTCTTTCTAGAGATCCATCCAGAACAGCTGGGGCCCTTTAAAAACTACCGTCCTGGGAGCTGCTCCCGGCACCCAAACCCTCTGCTTTCCTGGGAACCCCTCCACTGTCTCATTTAGGCTGTCCATTTCCTAGACAACCTGATGACAATTCTGGATCAGCTGGCTTTGAATGGGGACCCTATTTATACAAGCTCTGTCAAGCGACACCATCTGATGTGGCAGGCAGTGGGGCAGCTATTTGAAATGCCCAGCGTGGCTTTCTAAGCCACTCACAAAGCCACTTCACTCTCTTTCCCCTTTCAGTGGTGAAGATTTTGGAGGCAGGTGGCATCTATCTTTCCATCCCAGTCAGCTCAAGGTGGCCAAATGTCCCCCCTCCTTCTCTCAGCCAAGTCTCCCAGTCTGAGACTCCACCTCCCAGTACCTGAGCACCCCCTCTCTCTCCTGAGCCCTCACATCCGTTTGCATCTGGGCTCCCCCCTGCCCCCTTCTCAACTGCTTTGTCACCTTCCTGCTCCTTCCTGATTAGGGGGCTCACCAAAGGCAGAACCGCAGAAGAGAGGAGGGGTGCAGCTCTAGGACCAGGCCTTTATGGGATGGGCCTACAAGTGAGGCCCAGGATTCATTTCTCTGTTGCTCAGTGACCCGCCCTTGCGTTTTCTGTTGCTTAAACTTGCTCGCTGACCTGATTTTCCCACTGCCTGTTCTTTGGGCCCCCCTCCCCTCTTCTGCACTATGTCCCATAGCCAGAGGGTGACACTGAACCTTTGACAGTAGGGCTACGCTGTGGCAGGTCGGCAGTGAGGAGTGCATGTGGGTGAGGCCACTGACGCACCCAGTTTGCACAGCAGGAAAATGCCATGTTCTCTGGAACTCAGGGAGCTAGGATTCAGTTAATTTGCAATACCGCAGATGAGAAGCCTGTGGCATTCGAGCAGGAGGTCACTACGTCAATCTCCATTGTTGCTGCTCGTCTTTCTTCTGCCCTCCTCACTGAACAGGCTGTCTGCAGACTCAGACGCTTGCTCCTGGCTTGTGATTTCTCTACTCAGCCTGTTATTGTCTCCACGGCGGACGTGTCCGTCGATTTGCTGTGCTCTCTACTACTCTCCCCTCCCAGAGACACTGGTTAGGACCTCAGGCTCTGCTGACACGGCTGTCGGGCGCGTCACCCTAGAGGCTGCCGCTGACCTGACGTGGGCGTGCCCTTGAACTCAGCGGTGGCCTCTCATCGGTAGCCTGTCATCGGTTGGCTGGGGAGCAATCACATTCTCTCTCTTTAAAATGGGAGCTGGCCCAGAATGAAACTAGTGGTAAGGAGAAGGGTAATAATGCCGGGAGACCATGTAAACATGGGACTGGCAACCACCATTCCTGGCCAGGAGTCCTGTGATAGCTACACAGAGAAAGCCGCTCTGCAGAACGAAGTTTGAAGATGGAACACTTTCATCAAGGGAAGTAGAAATGAACAACCGTGAGGACCCAGAGAAAGAGGAGATGGAGAGAGTACGATCTTGCCACTCACTCCGCTTCCCTGCTGTGGGTGCACAGAATTCCCCTGTCCACGATGCCCCCCTTTCCACGTGAGCTAATTTGCGTAGCCTTCTGTTCCATGAACCCAATGATGTGTGACTCAGCAGGCCCAAAGAACCTAGACTTTTCTGAAATCAGACTAATAATAGCATTTAATGAATATTTACTGTGTGCTCTGTCTAAGCACATGGTAGATATTCAATACATTGCATGTTTAAATTTTATTCATGAAGAAATTGAGGCACAGAATGATAAGGTCACTTGTTTGGTGTCACGCAGCAAGAGATAAAAAGACCACCCAGGTCTCACTGATTCCAAAGCTAGGATCTTTCCACAATATTTATTGCATGCCCTTCTGCTACTTAAAGACACAGCTGTCACTGAGACCCTGAACAGGGAAAAGGACTGGCAGAAAGGAGGCTGCAAGATGAACCCGCGCTATTTCTGCAAAGCAGGAGGACTAGATGAGGTCAGTGCTTCCCAAAGTGGAGCCTGTAACACTCATGGGGTGCAGAATGATTTTCATGCAGGGAAACTGCCTTAAATAGCACTGAATCACAGCATAAAAACATCATCCCCATTCGAATTATTCTTTAATTCTCCTAAGTAAGGCAAAGAGAAAGTCTCAGATTGGTTGTTGGTATGTTTTACTTTCTATTACTTGGCGATTTTCCTTGACAACTTCTTGAAAGTTTCTAATTAGCGAGAGTCAATCTTAGAAGTTCTCACCATACACACAAAAATCCTAACTCTGTGAGGTGACAGGTGTTTTAAGGAACCTCATTACAGTAATCATTTTGCAATATATACAGATAGAAAATCACTATGATGCGTATCTTAACCTACCCAATGTTACATGTCAATTATGTCTCAATAAAACCGGGAAAATACATAAATAAATAATAAAACTTTTACATTTTTGCATTCTACCTGTTTTTACCATTACCTTCTATTCATAGCAAGTGACATTGGTTTTTCATTATTTAAATAATATTACATTTCCTTTTGAAGTAAGTTTATTTAAGTAAAAAATCAAGTTGTACCAATGATGGTTACTCTGTGCCATACACGTACTTTGCATGTCATTTCTGATTTTCCCAACAATTTTAAGAAAAGAATCATTATCTCTATTTTACGGCTGAGGCAACTAGGGACCACAGAGTAAGTGCCCAGTAAGAGACTGAAGCAGGAGGTGAAACAAATTTGCCCGATTCTGAAGTGCCTGTTCTCTGCACTGCCCCATGCTGCCTCCTCACCACTGGAATCCAACACCTGAACCCACACTCGGGAAACAGCTCCAAGTTGGCCACACTCGGCGGCCTTCGCTCGGACTTTCGCCTCACAGCCTCTCTGCTGTACTGGACACGCTCTCCTTTCTGGGTTCCTCTCCCAGTTTGCCTTTACCCACCTTCTCCTCTCCCTGTGTCTTAGCTCCGTCTTTCATTCTTGCTCCAGACCACGGGTCCCAATCAGATTCGTGTTACAGCACTAGATCTACCTCTGTGGGTAAAGTCAGCGCGGTCCCTGGCTGCATTCTGTACGTGAGGAAGCGGAGGCTCCCAGAAGCACTGGCATTTACCAGGACAAGTCAGGTGAGCAGCCGAGACGTGAGGACGTGTGGACCCAGACACTTGGGCTCCGAGCAAGATGGAAGGAGACTTGGAGCTCCAGTGATTTGGGAATATGTGTACACATGTGTGTGTATGTGAGAGTGCTTTTTATGTAGGGGCCGAATGTAGGGATGGGATTGGGGGTCAGAGGAGAAAAGAAAAAAAAGACAACTCTAATATAAAAGAGCAGCCCCAGGGACGCCTGGGTGGCTCAGTCATTAAGCATCTGCCTTTGGCTTGGGTCATGATCCCAGAGTCCTGGGATCGAGCCCCATGTCCGGCTCCCTGCTCAGTGGAGAGCCTGCTTCTCCCTCTCCCACTCCCCCTGCTTGTGTTCCCTCTCTCGCTGTGTCTCTCTCTGTCAAATAAATAAATAAAATCTTAAAAAAAAAAAAAGCGGCCCTGGGTTTATGGTAGCAGACTGGGGCTAAGGTGAGAAAATGTCGGTACAGAACTCGCAGGGACAGGGGAGTCTGTGGGCTTTAGGAAGTTGGTAAATTATACCAAGTTGCATGTGTTCTTTTCTGCCTTACAACTCCCTTATGATCATCTCCAGGCTTCAGCTAAGTTTCAGGTGACATGGGGAAGTGCCCACACCAGGCTGGGCCAGCAAAGGGCTGCTGGGCTAGCAAAGGGCTGCTGGGCTGTCTGCATAGTTCTTGCCTGAGGCCAGAGTGGTGGGTGCTGCTGGTCTGGGATCCAGAGTGTCCACAGCCAAGCCAGCATGGGTCTTTGGTAGAAGCAAGGAGCCAAGCAACAATGAGAAGTAGTACAGAGTAGACCAGAACAGAGCAGGTCCTGAGATCCAAAGCCTTTTCCCCAAATATAACAGAAGTAGCAGCTTTGGGTAAGAAGGGGGGTCTGAACCCTGCTATCCACTGACTGTGGTGACCTGGGAAGTCTCCTGTGCCATCCTGTCTCTCTCTCTCACACACACACACACAGAGGTTATAACTAAGGACTTGGGGGGCGCCTGGGTGGGCCAGTCGTTCAGCGTCTGCCTTCGGCTCAGGTCATGATCCCAGGGTCCTGGGATCGAGCCCCCTATCAGGCTCTCTGCTCCGCGGGAAGCCTGCTTCTCCCTCTGCCCCTCCCCCTGCTTGTGTTCCCTCTCTTGCTGTCTCTGTCAGATAAATAAATAAAATCTTTAAAAAAAAAATAAGGACTTGGAAGACGAGTTGCCTGGGAACCAGCCACACCCCACTCCAGTTCTCCAAGGCCTAAACTGGAAAGGACAAGGTCCCCTCAACGTTGAGTGAGTTCATCCACATGGTACAATAGGAGAGTTTTTAGAGTTAAAATCTTTCAAGGTTGAACTGCCGACACTATATTTAACTTCTTTGGATCTCATTTTTTTCTTATCTGTAAATGGAAATAAAGATACTGACCTCACAGTGTTCCTGTGAAAATCAACTGAGGTAACAATGGAAGGTGTGTGACCCTCAGGGCCTCGGTGATGTCGCTTCACCTGCTGCCCTGGTCCTGGCCTCCTAACCCCTTCCCCAGACCAGCTCCCAATACCACGGGAGATGATCCTGGAAGGTCAGATCCTACCTTTGGTTAGGGAGTGAATCCCGAGCTTGACTTGGGAAAAGTTCCCACTTCCAATTTCCCCTCGGATTCGGTAGAAGCCAATCCGTTTCCCCAACGTGATCTCTCTCACCACCTTCTCATCCTGGGACATGTCCTGCGTCAACTTCTCAAAAGGTGTCAGCTGACGGGGCTGCCCCTCCTCCTCGTCCGGGCTGCGCTCTGCCGCACCGCCGCTTCCCACGCTTTCCCGCCGATCCCACCTGGCATAGTGGGGGGTCACCAGGCCGCCTCCATTCGCGTACACTGCAGTCATCGTCCACCACAGGCTCACATCTCCGTCGTGGCCAAGAGGCACCAATGGAAGGCCGCGTGGGGAGCAGCGCCAAGGGCCCAGGGCGTGGGTGCAGGGCGTTAGGGCCTGCCAGAGCCCCGTGTCCCTGGCAGCTGGCCTGCAGAACCACGCAGTCTCCTGGCTTCAGGGAGAGGAGGGCAGAGGCGAACAGGTGTGCAGAGCTTGCCCAGCCAAGCCGAGAGCTGCCCCCCTCACTGCAGACATTTCGCACCTTCCTTCACAGTGCACTGCCCAGCTTTCACTGTCCCGGCACGCACACATCCAGTTACCATAACCACTTCCCTGATCGGGCTCCAGGAACCTTCTGGCTGCCCATGCAGTCCGATGCTCTGTGGTAGGTGACCACGTCCCAGGACAAAGGCTCCAGTTTGCTATTTCCTTTGATGGCCCGAGAATCTTCCACTCTGGTGTGTGAGAGCCCCGGGGAGGCCCCCAGGTCCCTGCTGCTGGCCTTCTGCTCCCACCTCCTTCATTTTGCACTTCTCCTGCTGGCGAGTCACAGGGCCCCAGGGACCCAATGATCTGGACCCCAGGAAAGAAGAAACTTGCAAATCGGCCTTCTGGTCACACGGGCTACCAGAGAAGGATTAAGTCCCTGCAATGTCACTTTAGCCGGCCTTTATTTAGATGAGCCTTCCTCTAAGCCGTGAGCTGTCTCAAAAATTTGGCAGGTGCTGATTCATCCTAAGAACAGAGAATAAGAAAATTTATTAGCCTACGCTAATGTATTGTACAGGATTTATAATGAAATGAAACTGCCTTGTAAGCATCGATTTAAAAAAAAACACTACACAAATTTCAGTTATGACTCTCAGTAGTAAATGCTTGATTATATATGATTTACTAAGAAGAAAATGTATACCCCCCCCCACACACTCCTCAATCTACATTTTAGAAAAGCCCTCACAGCCTGTAAATATTTTTAGCAAAACTATTTTTCTGTTTCTTGACATTTAGGAAAATATGCATGTTGCCTTGAATTGCTTTAAAGCCAGACTTTCAAAATAATAATATGGCACTAATGATGATAAAGATTTTCTATTAATATCAGTTTTCAAAAATTCTTACATTGATTCAAATAACAATGTGTTATATTTCCTGTTACACTGTATGTTCTTGTACAATTTTTCCTATATTGGTTGCTCCCACTCTCTCTTTATGTGCCATTTGATGACAAAGGCTAATTTTTCTCCCAGGCTTATTTTCTGGGTATTTCTGACCAGGTGTTAGCCTCCAGGCCTGAGAGTTCATTCTGAAGGTGCAGAAACCGAGGGTAGTATTGCTGGAGGGTTTAAAGCCTATGGCATCCTCAGTGAAGAAATACTGTCCAGTATTCATGACTTTTTCTACTGCACCCTCCAGGAAAAAATAATCACTTTCTGAATTCCCACTGCCCTTTGTACATTTTCCAAAATGCCTTATATCCATGAAAGTGGGCACTGGGTTTAATTCATCTGTATGTCTTGCTCCTCTCCTCCCTCCCTCAGCATGGAGCACAATGTTCTACATAAAGAAAGTATGTTGAACTTGATTTTTTGGACTTGAGCATTCTGAACCAAAACCCGAGTGAACGTGAGAGATTACCTTGGAAATGTGAATTCTGAATTCTGTTTGATGATATCACATTATTACAATTAAGTACAGAGTTGCTTATATTATTATTGTGGTTAAATATGGGGTTGCCAAATAAGATAAGGACAGGAAAGAGTAAACTGCCACCCAGCTCTGTTCCTCTTTTGGGACAGGGAGACAGGAAGCTGGAAGAAGGGTAAGGGATAAAGGTTTAAAAGGGACCAGGTATTAGTAACCACACACATCTCTAGGTTAGAGTCTGATTAGGATGTTTTAAAAGATGTTCTTAAGATAAAAGATCCTTAATTAAGTTGAGGAAAATCTAGTCACTGGTTCTTAAGTTTTCTGGGGTCACATGCTCCTTTGAGATTCTCATGGAATCTATGACCCAATCCCCTAGAAATAAAAAGCATGCACACATAATTTGCATCCAATTTTAAGGGGTTAACAGACCCTTTGAAACCCAACCTCAGATTAAGAATCTCTATGAAGATCAAGTGGCCCTACATTTCCTCAGATCCCTGGCAGACAGTTACCACACAGATGAGAAGTGGAGTAACATTAATTATAACATTATAATTCTGTAGCTTTACCTATATAAAAAGAATAAGGATTTTAGACAGGTATCAGTGATTGAGCATCTCATGTTCCAGCAGGCTCTATGAAGAACTTCTTGGCTCTGTGTCCTTCCTGGGCCTCTCTCTGAGACATCTCACCGCTATGCTGTCTCTGCAGCTCACCTACTTGTACCCCAACTGGATAAGCACCCGGAGGGCAAGGACCTGCACCTTCTTCTTCTCTCTCCCAGAGCTCAGCACACTGCCGCCACTTAGATGATAAATGTTCGATGAAGAAGGAATGAATTAATTTACCAATTTATCAGCCATTACATTTGGGTATGATTTAGTAGAGGTAAATATTTTTATTTATAAACTAGTCACGCTGTCCCAACATTTACTTGAATTATCTCAGAAAGCTTATTTCAGTCCATATTTCCAAGGCCAGAGGTACCTTCTACTGGCTGTTAGGATTCCTGGCCCCACCTTCTTGTGTAGGTGAAAGCATAGTCAGAATTCCACCATCAGCAGCGCTGGGAGTTGTTACTGGGCTGCTTAGAAACGCAAAGTCTCCCCCATTCCTGTTCATTCCAAAGGATCAGCTCTCCCCAAGCACCTGCGCCTCACCCATGCCTCCTGGAGCCTGCTCTCTGACTCCCCATGCTTGGCCAGGACTTTTCTGCTTTCCTGGGTCCCAGGTTCTCCTGATTTGGGCTCTGTTTCTTGAACTCCATTCAAGCCGGGGATTTACCGTTGGGATTTAGACTTGCTACCCTGATTAACTTCAGGATCCCTCAGGAATTCCTCCCCTCTCTCCTCCTAATTTGACATAGAGGGTCAGGCAGGATTGTCAAGTGTCAGGCTTTATCTTGCGTTACATACCCTCTACGTGCAAATTAAATGTCTTACACAATGGCCTTGAAACCAATTGTCTTGCTTTAATGGCTAAGGAGATAGTTTACCTTCTGTTAAGATCAGATAAAAGACGTTTTTGCAATTTTGAAAATGTTGGGATGGGTTTGTATTGAGGATGAATTGCAACTTGTTGAAACATGTAGCAACCCAACTAGAAAAATTTTGAACCCCTAACTCATCCTACTCCAAAACAAATTCCAAATAGGTCACCTGAGTAAATGTAAAACAAATGAAACCATAAAATACTAGAAAAAAAATAAACAATTTTTTTATGATCTCAGAGAAGGCCATAAAAGAAAACATTAGATTTGACTACATAAAATGATAACTTTCTGTTTGCCAAAAGGTAGCATAAACAAATAAGGCAAATTATTATTATTATTTTTAAGTAGGCTCCATGCCCAGCGTGGAGCCCAGTGTGGAGCCCAGTGTGGGGCTTGAACTCACAGCCCTGAGATCAAGACCTGAGCTGAGATCAAGAGTTGGACACTTAACCGACTGAGCCACCCAGGTGCCCCAAATAAAGCAAATTAAATGACAAACTGGAAAAGCTTCTAATCAATTTTTACAAATTGATTAGAAAAATACCAATATCTCCAAAAAAAATGATAAAGAACATAGGCAGACATTTCACAGAAAATACAATGGGTCTATAATATAGACAAAGATGCTCAGCCTCACTTACAACCAAAGAAATGCACATAAAACTACAAAGAAATGCACATAAAACTACACTGAAATTAGATTTTTTACAAATAAATTTGGAAACTATGAAAACTTTTTTTTTAAGGTTTTATTTATTTATTTGACGGAGAGAGAGAGCACAAGCAGGGAGAGCAGCAGAGGGAGAAGCAGGCTCCCCACTAAGGAGCCCAATGCGGGGGCTCGATCCCAGGCCCTGGGATCATGACCTGAGCTGAAGGCAGACGTTTAACCAACTGAGCCTTCCCGGGCGCCCCTACAAAAACGCTTTTGATAATGCACCGGCAAGAGAGGCTTTGGGGAAACAGGGACTCTCATTCATTGCTACTGAGAGTATAAAGTGGTATAAGTGCTTGGAGGGCGATTTGGCTGTAACTAGGAAAGCGCAAGCGTACATACCCTTTGCCTCAGTGATACCACTTCTAGAGTTAACTTATGCACGCTGTACAAAAATATACCTATTTCTAATACAAGGATTGCTGGATTGGTATTCACCACTGCATTGTTTTGCAGCAAAAACTAGAAACTGTGTATGTGACCATCAATAGGGAACTGGTTAAATAAACGGCCATCTGTATATAATGGATTACTATGCACTTGCAGAAAAGAATGAGTTACAATATCCAACAAGTCTTGTGAAGAGATCAGTAGAGTATATATAAATGTGATGTCAGGAGCGAGAGAGAGAGGAGGGCACCCCTAAGGACCTGCGTCTGAGGAAAAGGACTGGGCTGGGGTCCAAAGTGAGAGAAAGGTGTACTTCTCACTATTTACTCTTTTATCTGATTTACATTTTCCCCATGTGCATGTATTTACACTTAAAAAAGAAAACAATTAAAAATATGTAATGTGTTGTCATCTTACACAGTAAGTTTGCTTTATTTTGGTTATGCAGAGAAATTACTACACCTAATTCTCTAATATCTAATGGATTGCTTTTTAAAGTCAAAACATAATTAGGAATTCTGATTAAATACAGAAAACTTTATACTTTCATTTATTTCTACTTCCTTCCAAAAACCACAATAAGAATAGGAGGAAAAAGGGTGTAAACTCACAAGGACAAAAAGAATAAGAGACAGGAGAGCAGCCGATGTGAGATGTCAACATGTTTCTATGGGGTTGGTAAGCAAATTGAGGAGCAGTGAGTAACTTGGCAAAGACAGTGACAAAAACTGCAACGTCTATCTCGTTGGCATGCCACCGAGATTCACCTTTCTGAACACTCGAAAGACTTCATACTCTGAAAGACCAAGTGCCTCCACGTATGGAGGAATGAAGCAGACCAAAACACAACGGGAATTGTTTGAAATGTGGAACAGTTAAGATCCCCAGCCCTTTTTCAAAGCCAGCTTGTTGCTTTCTCCTCCCACCCACAGCCCAGCTCAGGGGTGCAAGGCCCAGGACAGAGGGTTCAGTCAGACTCCGACTTGTCGGGTCCCCCATCCCCTTCTCTCCATACCCCCGCAACCGAGTTTCCAGAATGGAGGGAAACACGTGTATAATCTTCCAGGTAGGGGATTCCTCTTTTCTTTTCTTTCTTTCCTTCCTTCCTTCCTTTTCTCTCTCTCTCTTTCTTTCTTTCTTTCTCTTTCTTTCTTTCTTTCTTTTTCTTTCTTTCTTTCTTTCTCTCTCTCTCTCTCTCTCTCTCTCTCTTTCTTCTTTCTTTCTTTCTTTCTTTCTTTCTTTCTTTCTTTCTTTCTTTCTTTCTTTCTTCTTTCTTTCTTTTCTTCCTTCCTTCCTTCCCTTTTCTTCCTTCCTTCCTCTCTCTCTCTCTCTTTCTTTTTATTAAGTAAACTCTATCCCCAACGTGGGGCTCAAACTCATGACTCTGAGATCAAGAGTCATCAGCCAGGTGCCCTGGATTCCTCTTTTGGATAAACTAAATAGCTCAAGAAGAAAGATCTCCTGAAACCAGTATTTGCAGATTCTTCAACACAAAAGCCGCCTGACCACCTGGTGTCCCGATTCACTTGCAGGCAGGGGGCTTCCACTCAGATTTTAGTGCCTTCTGCTTTGAATGAATGTCCAGTCGAGAAGCACCAGACACCTGAGGAAAGGCTCCAAAATGAAAGAAACCATCCTCAACCAAAACAACAAAAACCAAAGGAACATGAAGGAAACAGAGCGATGCAGGAAGCAGAAGACCAAAGAAAAGATATTGCATCTATAAAAAACAGGACAAAATGCTAAAAGAAACAAACACAAACCGTCAGAGAAACAAAAAGAGCTCTTTTTGAAAGTGAAATTAAATAATTCGATTAAAGATCTGTTAAAAAAAATCTAGAAGACATGAACAATAGAGAAAAAAAGAAAATTAGGTAATCAACTCAGGAAATCTAACATCTAATTATTAGAATTTCTAGAGTTGCACTATTGTATCCCCAGTAAAGTAAGACATATGGTTCCTATTGTACTTGAATTGCCAACAAATTTCAGAAATTTCAAAAATAGTAATGAATAAGGGAAAACTCCAGATTCTCAGATATTCCAATAGAATAAAAACATAGAAGAAAAAAATCTAATGGAAAGATAAATACCATTTGGGTATGTGTATAATGAATATTATTTTTATTTTACATAATTTTTTCCCCTAAAGACTTTTCTTAGATGTTTGCAAATAGAAATCCTGATTATAGGTTGTGGGGTTGCTACAAATAGCTTATTTTCAGATTACTTTCTAGGAGTGTTCCAAAACATCAAGTTACATCATGCTGAAAATACACAAATGATGGAAATGATGACATACCTAACTGCAGATGAAATCACCCTTTTCTCAGATGCATTTGTTGGGGGCTTTACCTTTTGCCCTTTTGATTTTGACCAATTTTTATGGACGTAAATGAGAGCTTAGAAACCCAACCAGCCAAAAACATGGAGTCACATCACTATAGATCAAAGCTTCTGGAGGAGGCAGACCGGTCTTTAATTATTAGCTTACTGTTGCTGAATAGCAATGCATTAAATAAGATTAAAGAAAACAGAACTTACTTAGTAATTCATTCTCTTGACTTGCAACCCACTGGGAAGAGTATATCAAAGAAAACCGTCTGGACTTTGTTCTCTTTGTCTGAGTTTAAATTACTAAACTTCTGAGCAAGGCTTTCAGACAACCTTTTCATTGGCCGGCAAGGGCAGGCACTGGTTTGCTTAGAGGAAAAGCTGGGTTTTCTCTGTGTGGCAACAGGATCCAATGATAGACAAATCCCATTTAATCCTTTCTCAGGCACGTTGCACCCTCAGGGAGGATCTTTAGGAAATAGATTTCATTTAAAAATATATTTTACCACTTAAAAATCATTTGTACTGCCATAGCTTCTGGCCTTAGCTCTTTATTTCTCAACACATATGTCAAGATCTTCAGGGGGGGCCATTGGGAAATTTTGAAGCAAATGGAAAATCAGTATGAACTGGGTGTGCCCTAGGGATGAAGAGCAGTGTTGTTCCTAACAGTACCTCTCACCCTGCTTGATCTTACAGGCTACTTTACCGGCCACTCAGCCCAGGTCTCCCCCATTCCACTTACATCCACCATCCATGCTCAGTCCACCAATCTGATGAACGTATTACATCAGCTCTTCCCACATGGAGTTCTACCACACTTGAGGTTCCCTCAGCCATCAAGGTCAACCTCAACCATCAAGGTCACAGACTCAAATACCTAGAGGGCCAAGCAGGTGTTCTATGGAGCTTAGTGTAATGCCCAAACCTTGCTTAGTGCCTATCCCAAGTATGATGATGAAGCCCACATTCAGTTCCAGCCAGAGTAGTTATGCTAGAATGCAGGCTTATTTTCACCTGGACTTTTGTTTAAAAGCAGTTGGAAATCAAGAAATTTTTGGTGAATGCTCTCAATTTTTAAATGGTGGATTAAATATTTTAAAAATACCCTGTGGCCAAGGAAAACTGAACCATCAGGTGCGATTTGGCATTCAGGTTGTCAATTTGCTGAGTCTGCTCTAGGTTTTCTAGGAACATCACCAGAAGAAAAGGGGAGGCTCATCCAAAGGTCCACAGTCAAGGTCACCTGGGAGTGACACATGTGATACCACTCAGCTATCTGCATTAGTATGTTACAGTCTTGTGATATTTAACACACACACACACACACACACACACACACACACAATCTGTTTTGTTCATTTGCTTGTTTGATTCAGTGTTCTTGAAGCTTATTTAACTATATAATTCATTCTCACAGAATATCTTTTTGTTGTTGGCATTTTTCTTTTTTCTTTTTTTTTAAAGATTTTATTATTTATTTGACAGAGAGAGACATAGCAAGAGAGGGAACACAAGTAGGGGGAGTGGGAGAGGGAGAAGCAGGCTTCCCGCTGAGCAGAGAGCCCGACATGGGACTCTATCCCAGGACCCTGGGATCATGACCTGAGCCAAAGACAGATGCTTAATGACTGAGCCACCCAGACACGCCATGTCATTGGTATTTTTCTTACAACTCTGCCCTCAGAGTTAGACAAAGCTATAAAATGCTCAACTGTCCATTAAATACCTGTAGGAATTTGGGTCCCAAGAAGAAAATTAGTAAAACTATTCAGTATAGAATGAAACAAACAAAGAAAAAACGGATTTAGTTGAGTTTCATCCACAAATGTGGCAGGCTGGCTGGGAGATGCTTACTTCTGTGACATCTAGAATGCCATAGTTACTTAGTGATGAAGTATCTTTTAACCTTGGGAAGATTTATCATCAAAACCAGAAATGTTTAAGAGACTCAAATCCTATAGTATTAATACTTTTGATGATGTATGGAGTTGGTATTTTATGTACTTGTAATGTGAAGAAAAGTTAACAATAAATAACAAAAAGCTTGGTGATTCTAATTTTAAATGAAGAATTGAATAATTGGTTTCGATTTGTGGTTTTGAGTTGAAATTTTATTGTTCATAAATAGCATAGGAATGTATTTAAGAAAATGTAAGGTTTACCCTGTTTATATGTGTAAATCATTATATTTATAAAAATTATTAGTATTTTGGAAGTATCTTGTTAATCAAATAAAATACTTTATTTAAAAGGAAATGAAATAATAGATACAGTTTAAAATGCTTAAAAAGGTTTAAAGCTTTAAGTGGGATCAAACATTAATCTTTAAAAATGATTGTTAGGGACGCCTGAGTGGCTCAGTCGTTAAGTGTCTGCCTTCTGCTCAGGTCATGATCCCAGGGCCCTGGGATCGAGCCCCACATCGGGCTTCCTGCTCCGCGGGAAGCCTGCTTCTCCCTCCCACACTCCCCGTGCTTGTGTTCCCTCTCTCGCTGTCTCTCTCTCTGTCAAATAAATAAATAAATAAATATCTTTTAAAAAAATAAAATTGATTGTTAGATGAGAAACTGGACCACTTTCTTACACCATGTACAAAAATAAGCTCAAAATGGATTAAAGACCTAAATGTGAGACCTGAAACTGTAAAACTTAAAAGAAAACATAGGGGGTAATTTCTTTGACATCAGCCTTAGCAACTCACATTTTTCTAAATATGTCTCCTGAGGCAAGGGAAACAAAAGCAAAGATAAAAAGCTTTTGCACAGTGAAAGAAACCATTAACAAAACAAAAAGTCAACCTACTGAATGGGAGAAGATATTCACAAGTGATATAAATGATAAGGGGTTAATATCCAAAATATATAAAGATCTTGTACAATGCAACAGGGAAAAAAAACACACAAATAATCTGGTTAAAAATCGGCAGGGGACCTGAATAGACATTTTTCCAAAGAAGACATACAGATGGCCAACAGACACATGAAAAGATGCCCAACATCATTAATCATCAGGGAAATGCCAATGAAAACCACAATGAGATATCATTTTACACCTGTCACAATGGCTAAAATCAAAAGGACAAAAATATTGGCGAGGAGGTGAAGAAAAAGGAACCCTCGTGCACTAATGGTGGGATGGTAAGGATGGTGCAGCCACTGTGGAAAACAATATATGGAGGTTCCCCTAAAAACAGAAATACCATATGATCCAGTAATTCCACTACTAGGTATTTACCCAAAGGAAACAAAAACACTAATTCAAAAAGATATATGAATCCCCAATGTTTATTGCAGTGTTATTTACAGTAGTCAAGATATGGAAACAACCCAAGTGTCCATCAATAAATGAATGGATAAAAATGTGGCTTATATATACAATTATTAAACCATAAAAATCACTAAGCCATAAAAAAGAATGAGATCTTGCCATTTGCAACAACATGGATGGACCTAGAGGGTATAATGCGAAGTGAAATAAATCTGACAGAGAAAGACAAATGCCTTACAATTTCACTTATATGTGGAATCCAAAAACAAAACAAATAAACAAAAACACAAACAGACCCACAAATATGGAGAACAAACTGATGGTTGCCAGAGGGGAGAGAGGTGGAGGGATGGGAAAAGGGATGAAAGGGAGTGGGAGATACAGGCTTCCAGATACAGAATGAATAAGTCACAGGGATAAAAGGTACAGCATAGGGAATATAGTCAATAGCATTGTAAAAATGTATAATGACAGATGGTAGCTACGCTTGTGGTGAGCATAACATAAGGTATAGACTTGTTGAATCACTATGTTGTACAACTGAAACTAATGTAACATTCTGTGTCAACTCTAAGTCAATTAAATAAAAACAAAGTTCCAGAAAAAATAATTGTTAGATGAAATGATACGTTTGGAATGTGCTTCAAAATAACCAGGAGTGGAGGGAATAATGGAAATTTAAATGAACAAGATTGGCCATGAATTGATCATTTTTGAAGCTGGGTGATGAGCACATGGAAGTTTATAACATTCTTTGTACCATTTTTGTATCTGTTTAAAATTTTCTATAATGCTATTTTTAGAAGGATTGTTAAAATTTACCAGATCAAAAATATATTTGTAATTTTAAAATATTAGATATTTTACAACAGTGATAAATAGATGGATGGATGAATGTCATGACATGACCTGACAGTCCTGTGATGTGGGGTATCGTCACCTCCTTTTCATAGATCAAAACAAAACAAAACAAAACAAAAACTAAGCCTGACTAAAGTTAAAGTTGCTTTTGCCAACAGACACATGAAAAGATGCTCAACCTTACTCATCAGGGAAATGCAAATCAAAACCACAATGAGATATCACCTCAGACCTGTCAGAATGGCTAAAATCAGAAACACAAGAAACAGTAAGTGGAGGATGTGGAGAAAGCACATTCTTGTGCACTGTTGGTGGGAATGCAAACTGGGGCCACCACTGTGGAAAACAGTATGGAAGTTCCTCAAAAAAGCTAAAAATAGAATTACCCTATAATCCAGAAATTGCACTAGTGGGTATTTATTCAAAAATACAAAAAAAAAAAAAAAACACCCACTAATTCAAAGGGATACATGCACTCTGTGTTTATTGTTTTTTTTTTTAAGATTTTATTTATTTATTTGAGAGAGAGAGAATGAGAGATAGAGAGCATGAGAGGGAAGAGGGTCAGAGGGAGAAGCAGACTCCCTGCTGAGCAGGGAGCCCGATGTGGGACTCGATCCCGGGACTCCAGGATCATGACCTGAGCCGAAGGCAGTCGCTTAACCAACTGAGCCACCCAGGCGCCCGCACTCTGTGTTTATTGTAACATTATTTGCAACACCCAAATTATGGAAGCAGCCCAAGTGTCCATTGATAGATGAATGGATAAAGAAGATGTGGACTATAAAATATTATATAATTATATAATTCACTGAATAATCCATCATTCAGCCATATTATTGAATATGTACGTGAATATTATTCAGCCATAAAAAATAAGGAAATCTTGCCATTTGCAATGACATGGAAGGAGTTAGAGAGTATAATGCTAAGCAAAATAAGTCAGAGAAAGACAAATACCATATGATTTCACTCATATGTGGAATTTAAGAAACAAAACAAACAAGCAAAGGGGAAAAAAGAGAAAGAGACAAACCAAGAAACAGACTCTTAACTACAGAGGACAAACTGATGGTTACCAGAGGGGTGGTAGGTGGGAAGATGGGGGAAACAGAAGAGGACTCAAGAGTACACTTACCACGATGAAAAAAATAAAATTATTTTAAAAATGGAAATACATATTTAAGTCAAAAGAAAAAGGAAGTTGCCTTTGATTTCTTGATCATTAGCTCCATGAGGGTGAAGATTGTGTTAAGTAAGCCTTGTAACATGTAGAACCAGGAATTTCAAGCACATAAGGAAGAGAATGCTGTCATGCTCCAATCGGGACATAGCAGAAACCCAAGGCCTTCCCCGTAAAGATTTTAATCTCATCTGTAATTCATTTTCAAAACACAAATCTTCCCATCTCCTCTGAGGAACCATGCCAGCCTCTAAACAAATAAGAAATGACATTAAGGTACAGGATGGATAAGGAATAGCCTTAAGGTGCAGGATGGAATCATGGATTGACTCACAAGCAGGTGGTCCTGAGCAGAAAAACACAATGTTTTCTTTGTCTCCTCAGAAATAATGAATTTAGGAAACACAGTGTGGGAACGTTCATGCCTATTTTCAGCTCATTTATTTTTAGGGGTCTAAAAATATTTGCAAGTCAAAGCAGAAACTGCTCTTTTGCTGCCTTAGAACTTTCTTCAACTCTTATATAGTATGTTCACTAGGAAGTAGGGAATAACATTTGAGTGTTGGCCTCAGGAGAAGATAGGAAAACATTGTCCTTTTCTATTTGAGCAGAACTCAAGAAAGTTAGCCTGACAGGAGGCTGGAGGGTGAGGGTCAGGGAAAGGGAGAACAGTGTTCCAGAACAAAAGCTCTTACTTTTACCATATAAAAAGTTCAGGTGGATTTGGAACCTTTATTACGAGCCTCCCATACCTCAGTTATCCCTTCACACTGAGAATTCTTAAATATTTACCCAGTAGTAGAGGTAAGTAAGGGTAGTGATGACAGGGAACAGGACAGAAGTTATCAAATATGAAAAAGTGAGCCTATGTCAGCATACAATGGCAATCTGAACGAACAGAATAGAGAATTAAAAAAAAAAGATCTTGTGGATTATGGAAATTTCCCATGTAATAGACACGGCATTCCAAACCACTGGCAAAAGATAAATGATTCCATACGTGATGCTTGTGGAGACTGAGCCAACAGGTGGTTCAGGTAGGCTTTCGCTCTCCCAGCACCCCAAATTCTCCCATCAGATTCCCCTGTTCTCTGATATTCATGTTTTCTTAAATTAATGTAAACTTCCATACAAAAAAACACAGAGGCTGACAACTTTTCTGGTAAGATTACTATGCCAAGACCCATACATATAGAAATTTGAGAGTCACTACTGGGTGTTTGGACACGCACATATGCATATATGTGTCCATTTGTGTATTCACTGAAAAAGGTCTGGAAAAACACAGATGGAACTAGTGGATGACAACCTGGCAGGGATGGAGACGGGGAGTGGGTAGTGCAGAGCTGGGAGTAGTGAAGAGGAGTGTGGTAGAGGCTGTTATTTGTACCCCCTCTATCTGTTCCCTTTCCTTCCCTCCCTCCCTTCCTTCCTTCCCTCTTTCTTTCACTTTCCTTCCTTCCTTCCCTCTTTCTTTCTTTCACTTTCCTTCCTTCCTTTTCTTTCTTTCTTTCTTTCTTTCTTTCTTTCTTTCTTTCTTTCTTTCTTTCTTTCTTTTTCTTTCTTTCTTTCTCTCTCTCTTTCTTTCTTTCTTTTTCTTTCTCTTTCTTTCTTTCTTCCTTTCTTCCTTTCTTCCTTTCTTTCTTTCCCTTTCTCATAGCACTGATTCTTAGCCCCAGCCCGCATCAAAATCACCACCAAACTTTTTTTTTTTTAATGCAGAAGCCTAGGCCCTGCTGCCAAAGATTCTGATTTCAGTGATCTTGGGAGAAGGCATAAATTTTTTTGTCTGTTTTTGGTTTGTTTGTTTGTTTGTTTGTTTGTTTGTTTTGGTCTGTTTTTAAGTTTCCCAGGTGACTGTGTTGCATAACCAGATTTGAAAGCCATTATTCTACAACAGAAAAGTTTTATCTGGGCACCGTGTTATCTCGTTGATGACTTAGTTCCCAGTCTCCCTTCTGGTTCAGTTTAGCCATGTGCCTGAGTTCTGGTCATGAGCTGTGAGCAAACATGACAAATGTAATTCCAGATTGTGCATTTAAAAGGGAAAAAGCATGTCATCTTCCTCTTCTTTTTTCCTTTCTTCTTGTTGGCTAGAATATGGATATGGTGATGTAGATGGAAATAGCCATCTGGACCAAGATGGAAGACATGCATTGAGAATGGCAGAGCCACAAGAGAGGAGGAACCTGGGCCCCCCTTGCTGCACAGCCACCGTATCAGCCTGGGATCGCTTACTTGTAGATTTGTTGTGAGAGAATTAAGATTCTGCCTTCTTTAAGCCTCCATTGTTTTGACCTCTGTTAAAGAACCTAATATTTTTACAACCTGATGTTATACAATATTTATAGTGTTTACAAAATGAACTTGTTTCATTTCTTACTCCCTATGTTTCCATATTGTTTGACTGTCTTATAACATGTATAACTACTTTAAAAATGAGAAGTGTATATATCCATAGAGAGAAAGTACTTGGGTCAAGGAGAGAATAAAAATTGCAGAGACTTCAGATAATGGTTTTCTGATATATCAAAATATTTCAAATTATTTATACCTTCATACAAAGAAAATTCACAAATATTTATTGAGGTCTGGTCATATGAAAGAAACTAAGGTGTGATATGAGTAACTATGTCATTGTTTTTAGGTTTCCTTTTTTTTAATTTTAAGTTCAATTAATTAACAATATAGTGTATTATTAGTTTTAGAGTTCAGTGATTCATCAGTTGCATACAACACCCGTGCTCATTCCATCACGTGCCCTCCTTCATGCCCACCACCCAGTCACCCCATCCCCCCCCACCTCCCCTCCAGCAAGCCTGTTTCTTTCCTATGCTTAAGAAGTCTCTTCCCTCTCTGGTTTCATCTTGTTTTGTTTGTCTCCCTCTCTGGTTTCATCTTGTTTTATTCCTCCCAGGTTTTTGTTTTTGTTTTTAACTAACCAGAATCATGCTGTATGTATTGTTCATGTGCTTTTTGGAGATGTTCTCAGCCTAGCACACTCCTTTTATCCATTCTGTATTCCACAGAAATAGATGTTTGGGTTGCTTCATTCTGCTGTTATAATTATTCCCACTTTTGTGCACAAACTTGGGTACAGGGGCTGAAATTTGAGGGGAACAGTGTCAATTTGAGCCCTTGGCAATCTGAGGTGAAGGCGTGTTGACTTGGCATTTAGCAGGTGGCAGGCCGTGCACGCTGACTTGGGCAGGAGGGCGGCTGGACCGTGAATTTGGGACCCACAGGCCGATGGCATCATGTGTGACAGGGACATGGCTGGTTTTGCTTTTAATTTTTGTTTTTCTGGGAAACTCGATCTCTCCCTCTATTCTAAACAAAAGCCTTGCTGGATAGAGTATTCTTGGCTGTAGATTTTTTCCTTTTAGCAGTTGGAATCTATCATGCCACTTTCTTCTGGCCTGCAGAGTTTCTGCTGAAAAACCCACTGATAGCCATATGGGGTTTCCTTTGTATGTACCTGCTTTCCTTTCTCTTGCTGCTTTTAAAATTATCTCTTTCTCACTACTTTTGGCCGTCTTATTTACTTTGTGTCTTGGTGCAGACCTCTTTGGGTTGGTTTTGTTGGGGGCTCTCTGTGCCTCCTGGTTCTGGATTTCTCTTTCCTTCCCCAGATTCAGGAAGTTTTCAGCTATTATTTCTTCAGACAAATCTTCTGCCCCCTTTCCTCGTTCTTCTCCTTCTGGGATCCCTATCATGCAACTGTTAGGCCTGACAGCGTTGCTCAGTTCCCTGGGTCTATTTTCATTTTGCGTATTTTCCCCCCCTCTCATCTGTTCGGCTTGATTGCTTTCCATGACTCTGTCCTCCAGGAGGCTGGTCCTTTCTTCTACTTCCTCTTGCTTGCTATTTATTCCAGATGGTCTATTTTTATTTCCATTTAGTAAATCCAATAGCTCTAACTGGTTCTTTTTTACGTCTCCTAGCTCTTGGTGGAGGGTCTCAAGGAAGTCCTGCAGTCCTTCCTCAATTCCAGCGAGAATCTTTATGAGCGTTACTTTAAATTCGCTATCAGACATATTACTTATCTCCGTTTCGCTTAGGTCTCCTGCTCTGATTTTGTCCTGTTCTTTGATTTGGGACACATTCCTCTGTCTCCTCATTCTGTCTCTTGCGTTGTCTGTTTTTCTGTGTTAGGAAAGTCAGCTACGTCTCCTGCACTTGAAAGTAGTGGCTCTATGAAGAAGAGGTCCTGCAGTGCAATGTCTGTTCCCCAGAACCTGGTGCTTGAGGGGGTGTCTCCTATGTGTGTTGCTCCAGGGGGTGTCCTACCGTTGTGGCTAGGATGTGTTTGCCTTCAGTCCTGTTGTCTGCGATGGCTCTCTGCCTGTTGTGGGCAGAGTCTGGTGCCCGTGGTGTTAGTGGGCTGCTCCGGGGCTGCCTCGGGCTTGAGTCGAGTCAGACCAGGCGTTTGCCAGAGATGCAGTAGCACCACACTGCAGGCACTGTCCCTGTGTCGTCCCCGGAGAAGCTTTTGTTGGTGGGTGGGGCCTGCTGCCTGCCCCTAGCCCACTGCTGGGATCACAGTCAGATTGGTGTGTGGTTATCTTCCCCTCTCCCTGGGGCAGGACTCACTCTGGAGTGGTGCTGACCCTCGTCTGGGCCGCGTGCCCACTGCCAGGCTTGTGGCACCGCTTTGACGGGATCTTGCCAAGAGCGATCAGAGGGGGTGGATCTGCTTCGCTGTGGCCTCTTGTCTATGCCGGGCTGTGGAGAGTCTGTTCTGCCAGTTTTCGGGCTGCTTTCTGGGTTATTTATGCCGACGTGGGTGCTCTCTAGGCGGCCACGCGGCAAGAGGTGAGCCGAGGGTCCTACTTCGCCATCTTCCCAGCAGCCTCTGCCACTATGTCATTGTTTTTAAAAGCACCATAATTAAGTTACTTTTGAGGAACAAATTAATTTCAACAGAACAATATCATCCATACTTTTCAAGTGATATTGTTAACCTAAATTTCACTGGTTGAAGTTTTGTTTGTATTTAACTTGATAAAATTTGTTTTGCTTTATAGCTGTACATAAGCTATAAGTATAAAGACTTAGGGTTAGAACGAGGTTAGGGTCTAGACCTTCCCACTAAATGCCTGTGTGACCTGAAGCAAATCCCTTCCCCTCTCTGGGATTCAGTTTCTTTACTGGCAAGTGAGAGTGATGGACCCCGTGAGGTCTACAGAATCATTCCTTGACCTAAGATTCTTGATTTTAACAATATCGGATGAATTCCAAAGCATCTGTGAAAATAAACCCTCTTGAAGTTCAAGTGTCACATTGCCCCCTTCTGGACCTTTGTAGCATTCACATGAATGAGATTATTAAAAATCCATAAGCCGACATGGACACGCTGAAATATTGTAGCTCAACTCTTTTCCCCTCACAAACAGTTTAGAAAGCCCGATTTGAAGGTTTTCCAATAGAATTATTACAAGACAACACAGGAAAGGAGAAAGGGCAAAGGGCATCAAAGGCATAGGTGTTGACGGTGGGGGGGTTGCTGGACTCAGGAGAGTTTTACACACAGTAGTATCACCTTCTCTTCCTCCAATACAATAAATGTTATTGGTTAGCCTTTATCAAATGTCTACTATGTACCAAGAACTAATTTTTTAACCAATTTTAAAAAATCCTTCCAACAACTCTTCCAGCCAGGCCAAGAATATCTGTGTCCTGAGTGGCTCCTGCTTGTTCCCACAATTTTGCCCTTTTTCCTCTAAGTTTTCCCCATCCTGTGAAGATGGCTCCCTTCCCATTTCCTTCTAGAAGTATTCTTTGACTACTTCTTCCTGCACTGCTACTAAGGAGACCTGCATCTCCTTAACTGGTCCTTGACTTCCAAGATTTTTTCACTTCGTGTGAGTCAAGCCTTCTCACAAAGTCTCCTTGGGAGCAGAATCCATGTGCAGGGCATCTTGCCTCCATCACCGAGAACAGTGCTGCTCACATTGGGCTTGACAACACACAATATGACTATCTCTATTGCATCCTCCAGTTACTCCCTCTGTAGGGGAAATTGCTTGTATTTTGGGTAGTAATCTCTCATATTTACTCTAAAGTAGAAAAGGCAAGCTTCTGATTGTCTTCTTCGAATGTGCTTCTTTCACACCTTGGTAAATGACAACACATCCTTCCAGCTAAAGCCAACCCTTGATTCTTCTTTTTACCTTATATCTCATGTTCAATCTGTCAGCAAATCCTATTGGCTCTACCTTCAAAATATGTCCACAACACAGTCACTTTATCCCATTTTACCCAAATCACAATCATCCCATTATGACCACTGAGTCCAAGCCACAGTCAGGTTTAATTGGATTATAGTAACGGTCTTTATAGCTGGTCTCAGAGCTTCTGTCTTTACTTGCCCCATGCCAACCCCCAACATGGTCTGTCTCAAACAGGGCATCTAGGAAGTTCCTTCTAAAAGATGTCAGAACATGTTACTACTCTACTCAATACCTTTTGATGGCTTCTCTTCTTCCTCAGAATAAAAGCCAAGACCCTTAAAATGGCCTTCCAGGCTCTGCCCAAGGTGGTCTTCCCTCTGGCATCATCTCCTCCAGTCTCCCTTTCACTCACTGCACTTCAGCCACACCAGCCCCCTCACTCTTCCTGGAGGGCAGCAGGCCTGCCTCCACCTTCTGCAAACTCCTACTGATCCTTTAAGGTCCACTTTAAGTGTCACCTCTTTCAGGAAGCTTCCCTACCCACTTCACCCTAAACCAGCTGGAGTTCTCCTCTGCACTTCCAACATTTCCTTTGCACTTCCAACATCTGTAGCACAATTATGACTTCTACATCAGACTGTTTATCTCATCAGATTGTAAACCCATAAAGATAGTGATTGTGTTTGACTTATTTGGACTATATTCATGAGAGCTGTAGTAATCAAGAAAGTGTGTAAGGATAGACCAATAGATCAAAATAAAGGGTCTAGAAATTGACCTACATATACATGGTAAATTGTTTTTCCACCAAGGCACCAAGCCAATTCAATGGAGAGAGGGAACACATTTTTTTTTTTTTAACAAATGGTGCTGCATCTACTGGATATTTGTGCAAATAAAAGTTGAATCTTGGGCACCTGGGTGGCTCAGTTGTTAGGTGTCTGCCTTCGGCTTGGGTCGTGATCCCAGGGTCCTGGGATCCAGTCCCGCATCGGGCTCCCTGCTCCGCGGGGAGCCTGCTTCTCCCTCTGCTTCTCTCTCTGTCTCTCATGAATAAATAAATAAAATCTTTTTTAAAAAAAGTTGAATCTTGACTTTTATCCTACATCATATGCCAAAATGAATTTGAGATGGATCATTGACCTAAACATAAAACCTAGGACCACAGAGTTTCTGGAAGTATACATAAGAGAATATATCCAGGACCCTGAAGTAGGGCAAGGTTTTGGACTAGAAACAAAAAACACAAACCATAAAAGAGAAAAAAATTGGTAAATTTGACTTCATCAGAACTAAAAATTTCTGGGTATCAAAGGATACCATTTAGAAAGCCGACAGACAAATCACAGATTACACTACAAATCTAGGGCTCAAAACAGTATCTGGCGCACAATAAATGCTCGATTAAATATTTGTTGAACAAATGTATAAAAGACCTGCCTCTTTCCCAACACAACACACAGCTATTCTAACGGGTACAGCCAGCAGAGCTGTCAACCCCCTTCCACTGTTGAGGGGACAGTGGTAGCTAGAGGGAAAATCTATTGTATTGGAGGAAAGAAAAGTATCAAGATTTGTTAGTAGAAATAAAATGTGTCAAGTCAGCAAACTCAATAGATTGTCTACAGATTATGAGGACTTACAGTGAATCAGACAAGATAAGGAGTGGATAACTACAGAACATTCACATAAGTAAATTAGCTCAAAATACAGGTGGAATTTCACCAAATGGAACAGAAGGCATATATCTCGTTCTTCATTGCCTCAGTGATGCTAATGATTTTATAATGAGAACTGTAGATGCTGTAACTAGCAAATGAAGGTGGAACTACCAGTGTTTTACCCAGAGGAGCTGGGAGGAGTTTTATCACAAAAGATGGGGTCAGGAAGGGAAAAAGTTAGGTAAAAAGGGTTAAACTGGTCTTATATGCTTGAGTGTGCTTCTGAGCATGGCATAGACCCAGGCCAACCAGACATTCCTGTTTGCCTAAGACTATCTAAGCATTTCCCAATGTAATCAATATTAGCTGCTTTTTCACTCTCAAAAGTGTCTTTGTTTGCATGATACATAGTGTGATCATCCTACTTATATGTGTTATTTCTTCCTCTTACTTTATTTTTTTCTTCCTCTTCCTCTGGATAGTCCCTGAGGATAAGAATAATCACATAGTTGCAGATCCATTGTATTGTTTTACTTGTTAGGTAGGATCACTCCCTGGAAGGAATCTCAGGCCAAATAAGAGGGAGTGCTCATTCTCCTGATGATCAGTGTATGACTGGGTTGAGCAACTGTATTTTTTGATTGCTTCCCTGCTCCCTGCTGTAACCAGGTGAACCGGACAGTAGGAATCTTCAATGTTATTATTTTGAATTAACATAGCTCTATTTTCTCCTAAGAGCACCAACTTTTTAAACAATATATTTTTTTAAAGATTTTATTTATTTATTTGACAGAGAAAGACACAGTGAGAGAGGGAACACAAGTAGGGAGAGCGGGAGAGGGAGAAACAGGCTTCCCGCTGAGCAGGGAGCCTGATGTGGGGCTCAATCCCAGGACTCTGGGATCATCACCTGAGCCGAAGGCAGATGCTTAACGACTGAGCCACCTAGGCGCCCCTTTAATCAATATTTTAATTGACAATTTCATTTTAAACCACAATATATTAATCAATACTCTTTTAAAGACATGGAAGCTGAGGCATGGGATGATCCAGCTAAATGACTTGTCTGGGATCATTCAGGGTAAAATTATTTAGATGAGACTCCTATTTATGATCAATTTATTTTCAGTTCACCTTCACCACCATCATTCATTCATTTAAAAATTAAGCACCTATTATGTGCCATCAACTTCCTCTCCACGTGATGCGTCATTCAGGACCCAAAGTTCTGAACATTCACTGCACATGCATGACTTAACAGAGGCAATCTGTTGCTGAGAAAAGAACATCAGGTACTAATGTTTGAAGTAAGTTCTATGCTTCTACTAGAAAACAACTGACTGAAGGGAACCTGCAGTTCTACAGTAAAACAAATCTTAATTGTACTCCTGAATTATACTTTAGGGGTCCAAGCAATAGTGGGTTATGAACACCTAGATGGGGAGGGGGGGAGGTTCTTGCATACAGTGATGGAAATAACCATTCAACTTTTCTACTGTACCTTTCTAATCTAAAGATTTTTTTTTAAGCCTCAAAAAGAATCTTTCATGATGCTGCTCTTTTACATGATAAAACCAACTAGGAACAGTCTTTAATTTTAGTGTTCTGAATGGCTTATACATTTACAGTAGCAACATCACCTTTGGTGCCTTTGATTTCTGAGCCCATTGATCTGCCACAGCTTTGCAATCTCAGATGGGAATTCATTCATATTAACCTAATTTGAAAAAAAAAAGCACCTTCTTTCCAGCCCTCTGAATTATCCAATGGATAACTGGATGATAATTCAGAGGGCTGGAATTATCCATTGGATAATTCAGAGGGTTCCCCTCTGTTCTGGTAACCTCTGGAATGGAGTTGGTTTTCAAAGGTAAAAAACAGCTCTTTGCCATAGTAATCATTTAACAAAATGAAACAAACATAGATAAGAAGAGGGTTGTTCCTTCTTAACAGCTCAAGCTTTTAAATAAGTAAATTCTTATGTACATAAATGGCTGCTACTAAGAAGATTTCTAGGTTGCTAGGTACTATGGATAATGGGAAGTCTAAAATTGTATTGAAATTTACTAGATGATCTCAATTAACTATTGTGGTCTTTGTTTAATAGTAACTGTTATATCAATTAATAGTAGTTGGCTCTTACATGTTATGTGGTAGGCACTGTCCTAGGTGCTCTATGTGTATGTTTAATCCAGAAGTCTGTAAGGTAAGTACTAATACCTCAATTTTACAGGAAAGGGAGCTTTAGTCAGCATAAGGAGGTCATTAGGTGACTCCATCCAGCTGGGATTCAAGCCCAGTCAGGGAGGCTCCAATCTCAGACATCTTAGCCACTATAAAGGACTATATAGTTATTTCCAGAATGTTCTTACTACAATGAAGTAAATTTCTTTATGTCTTGGATTTAATATTTGGTGTAAGGAAAGTTGAACACTTTGTTATATGCCTCTCTAGCCTAGTACAAAGCAGGTTTTCTTTAGGTGTTGTGGGGGAATGAATGAGTTAAATAAGTCTAGAATCTCAGTTGTCTCTGTCTATTACCAATAGTTTTCTTCTTCCTCATAGGCTACCCTCCACCCTACAAACTTGGTTAATGATAAATTTATCCTGTCTTCCCTCTGCTAAGTCCTAACCAAAGGGCTTATACTTCTCTTCCTTCAGTGATTGGACACCCTGATGAGAACATACAAAGGGAACTGACAGTCCAGTGGGGATATGAGATACAAGGTGAGAAACCCCAGAAGAAGCATCAGTGCAGAGCCACAGTCACTGAGAAGAGGCAGAGAATGTGTCCATTTGGGGAGCCCAGGAATGCCTAAGACTGAAACTTTCTTGCCTCATCCCCTAAGACCTGCACTAGCCATGGGATTCATCCAACCTTTACTGAGTATCTCCCAAATGTCAACACTGTGCTAAGCATCAGATACATGACACTGAATGAGAAAGACGTCTTACTTTTTACTGTGATTATTACCTCTCCCACAACACCACCACAATCATGTAATCTTATTCTCTTAATTTCGTCATTCTTCATCTCCCCATCTTTTTGGGATGATCTCTCTCTCTGGGAGTCTATTTATTATCTGTATGGAGATCATCATTCATTGATTTACATATTAGATGAGCACCTACTACATGACAAACACTGTTCTAGGTGCAGGGGATAAGACGACAAGCAAAGCAGAAATCATTTCTGTACCTAAGGGGCTCCTAATAACCCCCAAGTCTATCTATACTTGCTATCTTTCCTTCTCTCAGTTTCTTTCAAGGACATAAAATTATACAAAGTAATAATTATAACAATATGTTGTATTTTTAACACATATAGATGTAATAATTATAACAATAGCAAAACAAAAGGGGAGCTGGGAATGGAGCTATAAAGGAGTAAAATTTCTAGATCTCACTGGAGTTATGTTAGTATAAATTTAAATTAGGTTCTGATAAGTTAAAAAAATATATATTTTATGCCCTAGACCAACCACTCAGAAAATAACTAGAAATATAAGTTAAAAATAATTAAAAGGCTATCTACATGCAAAAGAATGAAGTTATACCCCTACTCCATACCATAAACAAAAGTTGACTCAAAATGCATCAAAGACCCAATTGTAAGAGTTAAAACTATAAAGCTCTTACAAGAAAACATAGGCATAAATCTTCACAACTTTGGATTTGTTAGCTGTGATACCAAAGTACAAGCAACAACAACAGCAAAAAAATAGATAAACTGGCCATTATTAATGAAAAATTTTATGCTTCAAAGGACACCATCAAGAAAGTGAGAAAACAACCTACAGAATGGGAAAAAAATTTTGCAAATCATGTATCTGGTAAGGGATTTGTATCTAGAATCTATAAATAAAGCTCAATAATAAAAAGATAAATAATCCAATTAAAAATGGGCAAAGGATCCAAATAGACATTTATCCAAAGAAGATATATAAATGGTTAATAAACACATGAAAAGATGCTCAACATCACCAGTCATCAGGGAGCATAAAACCACAAGACACCACTTCACACCCACTAGGATGGCTAGAATCAGAAAGACACAGTAACAAATGTTAGCTAGGATATGGAGAAACTAGAACCCTGGTACACTGCTGATGGGAATGTAAAATGGTTCAGCACTTTGAAAAACAATCTGTCAACTTTTAAAACAGTTGAATAGCAGCAGCTCTTTCTGCCTATAGGTCCTGTCCCCATGCCTTAATAAAATCACCTTTTGGCACCAAAAATAAATAAATAAACAGCTGAATATAGTTATCACATAACTCAGCAATTTCACTCCTAGATCTATACCTACAAGAAATGAATACATGTCTATGCTTTTATACAAGTGTTCATAGCAACATAATTCATAATAGCTAAAAAGTGGAAACAACCTAAATATCCATCGACTGTTGAGGGGAGAAATAAAGAGTGGTATACACAGACAATAGAATATTATTCATCAATAAAAAGAAATGAAGTACTGATATACACCATGACATGGAAACACCTTGAAAACATATGCTAAGTGAAAGAAACCAGTCACAAAGGACCATATATTGTATGATCCGATTTACATAAACTCTTCTGAATAGGCAAATCTATAAAAACAGAAAGTAGATTCGTAGATTCGTGGCAGACTGGGGTTTGGGGAAGGGGTTGGGAATGCTGCTAAGCAGAGCAGGGTTTCTTTTTAGGGTAATGAAACTATTCCAAGATTGATTGTGGTGATGTATGCACAACTCGGTGAATAAACGAAAAGCCACTGAACTGTATACTTTAAATGTATGCTTTTAAATACATTTAAAATAATGAAAGGAATTAAAATGTTACACCAGAAAATATTCACTTAATGCCAACTACCCAGCCAGTTGCCTCCATATCTTTTCTGTAACTACCTTGACCATGCTTTCGGATTAAAAACTTTCTGCTTTGGGACACCTGGGTGGCTCAGTCGTTAAGCGTTTGCCTTCGGCTCAGGTCATGATCCCGGGGTCCTGGGATCGAGTCCCACGTCGGGCTCCTTGCTCAGTGATGAGCCTGCTTCTCCCTCTCCCTCTACTGCTCCCCCTGCTTGTGCTCTCTCTCTCTGACAAATGAATAAATAAAAATCTTAAAAAATAAATAAATAAATAAATAAATAAAATAAAAACTTTCTGCTTCCAGACCATTCATGTTCCCTTTTCGGCCATTCACATCTTTGCTTGCAACTTCTATTCCTGCTTACATTCTTTTTTTTTTTTTTTAATTTTATCTATTTATTTGACAGAGAGAGACAGTGAGAGGGGGAACACAAGCAGGGGGAGTGGGAGAGGGAGACCAGGCTTCCCGCTGAGCAGGGAGCCCGATGCGGGGCTCGATCCCACGACCCTGGGATCATGACCTGAGCCAAAGGCAAACGCCTAACGACTGAGCCACCCAGGCGCCCCTCCTGCTTGCATTCTTAACAGCTTTCTCTCCTTTTTTGCCTCCTGGTCTTTGCCCAGACTGTCCAAAATGGCTAGAACAAAGAATTACACAATCCTGGAAGGTCAGAAATGGAAGACACCTCAGTGCTCCTCTCCTCCCACCTCCTCGTTTTAGGGATGAGGGGACAAAGGCCCAGAGAGGTTACATGACTTGTCCACAGCTCCCCAAAACAGCTTGTCCTTGCTCACCTCCTCCAAAAAGCATTCATTCGTTCAGCAAACTCTTCCTTATCTTTCTACCCAATCTCGGATACATTTCTTTACTGCATTACTAAAAGGTATCAAACGCATTGATCTCAAGACACCATTCACATTTAAACTCCAGTCTCACTTTCCAGGGGGAAAAAGCAGTTCCTTCATCTCCGTGGCCACTACATCTGATCTCAGCTGCTGCAGCTTTTCCTCTGTTGTCATGAACAACTCAAAATTCGTAGGAGGCTGGCTTAGGGCCAGCCAGCAGCAGACACGGGACAAACTCCCACCCGGTTTCCATAAAGGATAATCCCTCAACTCACCTCACAGAAAACCATTCCTAAGGTCTTCAGAAAAGAGAGATTCAGTCCATAAAAAATACAGCCTCTCTACATTTTTAAATGCTCTCAGGAAAGAAAATGGTTACGAAGGGCATGTACATGTCTTTCTGGTTTATACCTGTAAGTATACCGAGATCAAAGATTAAGTTGCTTTTTTAAAACAAAAAAGTATTCATCTTGATGGGAAACAGAAAAACCTCGGGTGGGGGGCAGGAAATTCATAAATCATGCAGTCATTCTGGACTTCACGTGAAGAGAAAATTCATCAAAACCAAACTGGCCTTTCATCTGCAGGGAGCCTGGTAAATAATGATGTAAATCCACTGAAGAACAGGAGTGGTGAAGTCAAAGATCTTGCAGGCCTACTTGGCTTGGAAAAGCAAAAGAAACTGCTAAGAGGAGAGGCAGGGCCTTCCCGCATCTGGCTGTGCCTTTACTGCTCCAAGAACTGCTTGGCACAGGCATCCACACACAGGACCTTCGCGACTGAGGAAGAGAAAGGCAAATGTAATTAGAGATGCTTTCTTCCCCAGAGCGGGCACCATTCTGGGGCTGATGGAAGAAGTGATTACATGGTGCTGAGGAGGCAGTTTAAGTGTTGCCCACCAGGGAGCCTGGAGGCTTTCGAAGCCAGTCCTGAGAATTACATGCTGTTCCGTAGTGCTTGCTAATTGACCTGGTATTTCTGGCTGAAACCATTTCCCCAAGGAGGCAAGTCAAAGTAGACAATGAGGATCTCTCATCTCCCAGGGCAGCTCGGAAACAAAGCTTGAGCTCTACAGACTAGATATTATTTCAATGCATAAAACTGCAAGAAGGTCGAGGATTGAACATGAAAAGATTCAGAACGAGGCATCAAGGTTTCCACTGTGATTCTCAGCCCACACTCCCCTCTCCCTGCCCTCTACTACTTGAGAGTTTTATGAATTACTCATCGTTGTAAGGATAAGGGATCATGAGGGAACAGCCACAGGGTCCACGAAATGCATACATTTCTTCATGAAAAGAGTCACTATTCACTTAAGCAGGGATCTATTCATGTATAAGGAAAGATATCTGCAAAGTGCAGGAAAAGTTCTGGATGCACGAGTTCCCAACTGTTGAGAGGGAGGAGGGAAATGAAATTGGGGGAAAGGGGAAGAATTCAAAGAGCTCCATCATATTTTACTCTATATTCTTCTGTATGTGCCTTCGTTGTTGATCCTATTTTGACTATGATTACAACAGAGATTTTCTTGCCTTACGGGATAAAAATACACATTTATCTCCACCAATATCCAGGGATTGTGGTCGGTTTCTGATGACCATGTATGTAAAAGTGACTCATCCCCAGTACCATACACCGGGCCCCCTGACTGAAATGGTCTAGCCCAGCACTCCAAAGCTGAGATTTTTTTTTAGTTTTGAATCCAGAAATAAGATGACTTAGAAATGAAACCTGGCACCATAGTAAATCAAGCAGTTGAAATGGTGACATAGTTATCAACTAACTACAGAATATATTCCCAAGCAAAAGTAGACGCTCAATTACTGGTCATGAAAATCAGTGGTACTAGTGGAGCCCGACTCCTGCCCTGGGCCTGGACGAACACGGAGGAGCAGCTAAGCCTCTATTTGAGAATGTATCTCTAAATATTATTTTGTTTCTTTTGAGGCTGGGGCTTTGGGAAACCTGAAGAAAACAGTGTAGTGAACATGAGGCCCAGGATGATAAGGGAAATTCTCTTCTCAGTGCTTGACACTTCGGAATATTCAGGAACAATCCCAGAGATACATTTGGCTGTTGCCTGGGGCTTTGTCCCCAGACAGATCTGGGGGCTGGGAGTGGGTTAATTAACGCATGACGCTGGGATAAAGACCTGTCTCCATCAGGCGGCATCTTCTCTTTTTTGTCACTGAGCCACAGTCCTACAGTGAGTAAGGGGACCAGTATAACTTTGCATGGAGGAGCGCTAGCCAGGGGACTACAAGAGGTGGGTGAGAGGGCTGGTTGCCCCTGCTGAGCCCTCCTACCCTGAGCCAAGCTTGTGTCAGAGGCCCGCTGACAGGGCTGTGCTGAAATGGTGCTTATGTCAGAGGCCGAATCTTGTCCTGAGGATCTGATGGTCTGTGAGGGATTTGCTTGGGGCCCTCAGAGGAGGGCGTTATAAAAGCCCTTGTTGGAGCCTGGACTAAGTGCAAAAAATGGAGGAACTCTGCAAGGGTAACTGATGTCAGAGGCATGCCTGCCTTGGAGGAGGCCTCTGCCGGACATCAGGAACGATGTGTCGTAGCAATCCAAAGGCAGGCCATGGCCAATACCCTGTCAGCCAAGTCGGAAACCTAAGCACCATCCCAGGTTTCTGTCTTGCCTTCACCTAGTGCTATAAATTCTCCCACTTCGATACCACCCCCCTTCTTTTGCCCATCATCCTGACTGCTGCCTCCTGAGCAGGGCAGAGTCCCACAGTAGTAGAGATGCACGTGCTTGAGGGCACCAGCGGGGAGGAGGCAAGAGAAGTCTTAAAATATTTTGACATCTGATACATTTTTTTGAAGGCATCTTTGTTTTATTAGACGTCTTATGGTTATCTTTGCTTAAATTCGAAATTGCATCTTGGGCTCTTGAGGGCCAATAGTCTCAATCCCATGCTAGACCTGGCTGGCTGAAACAGCCTCCTACTTCCTGTCTTTCCCAGCTCAACTTCATGCTCCAGGAAACCACCTGCAGGATCTTTCTCAAATATAGGTATTACTGCTCCACTTAAACTAACTTCATTAAAATGAATATTGGATAGAATTCAATCTCCATTGCATCGTCTAGAAAGCTCTTCAACATCTGGCTCTTGATTTTCTTCCTAGTCTCATTTCTCATCTTCCCTGCTCCCACTTGCCCTCCTCCATATGCCCTGATAGGGTTCAGGGCCTGCTACCCCAAATATGGCACCTTGAGATATTGAATATTTTAAGCAGGAGAGTCAGTCTGACTTCCATCTCCCCTTGCCCTTCTTCCCTGAAACCTGTTATAAAACCTTCAGGTGAGAGGTACCCTCCCTATACCTGGAAGAAAGGAGCATCCTTACCTCTGAAGACAAGGGGCAACAATTAGAATCCTAACAAATGGGGCTTGCTAAGCTTCCCCCAATTTACTACATTTACCTCATACAGTAGTCCCCCCTTATCCTTGGGGGATATGTCCCAAGACCCTCAGTGGATGTCTGAAACCACAGATAACACTTGAACCCTATATTATATGTACTATGTTTTTTTCTATACATGCATAACTATGGTAAAGTTTATAAATTAGGCACAGTAAGAGATTAAGAGCAATAACTCATAATAAAATAGAACAAGTATAACAATGTACTATAATAAAAGTTATAGGAATGGGATCTCTCTCTCAAAGTATCCTACTGTACTGTACTCACCCTTCTTGTGATGACGTAAGATGATAAAAGGCCTACATGAGGAGGTGTGGTGAGGGGACTGACGCAGGGTGGCGATGGAGCCTTGGGCTGCTTCTGACAGTAAGCCAGAAGAATCCTCTGCTTCTGGGCCCCATGTGACCTCAGGTAACTGAAACCATGAAAAGCAAACTCGCAGCTAAGGGGGAACCTCTGTACTCCTTAGTTCATCATATTCCTCCATGACTATCCACTCCTCATCAAACCTAGCATAAAATACTCAGGTCCAACTGCTTCTTTGAGTCTTCATTTCCTTATAAAGTCTCCCATGTCACATAGAACTTATAATGAATACACATGCATGTTTTTCTCCTGTTAATCTTTGTCAGTTTAACTTTCAGACCCAGCCAAGGACTCTACGAAGGTCAAGGAGCACTCTTCCTCCTTTCCATGGAGCCCTGTATCTGAGATATAGCGCCATACTTGAGGTCCCACAAGCATCCCATGCTGCTTCACGCCTGTACGCCTTTGTACATGGCATTTCTTCTACAAGGAGTGCTTTCTTCAACCCATTCACCATTGAACCTCCCAAACTCTATCCCACTGTGAAGTCGTCCTTGCCTCCTTTAAGTCCAAGGTACTCTCAGAGTACTTCATACACCCCTCTGTGGACATCTGTCTCTTGTGTGCACCTCTCTGTTGGTCTGTGTCAACAGTGAGGGTACTGCGGGCAGGGACGAAGGACGTTCTATTCACCTCTCTCTCTAAGTGGTGTCTGGCACAACGCAGGTAGTCAGTACTTGTTTATGGAATAGATGAATGAATAAGCAAATCATAACAGATTTATTTTGTTGTTAAGCACAACAATTATTTTAAATTCTTGTTTTACAAGAGGTTCATTCCATTCTTTTTCTTATTTCAATCATCTAATGGTTAAAATTTTACTTATTCAAATGTAACTTCAATTCCCTTCTCTTCCCTTCCTGATACTCCAAGCAGAATTCAGCTCTCCCTCTGGTATTTCCCCCCATGAACTCTGTGTTTTCCTTGAACATCTTCAAATTCTGTCTAGTATTTGTGCTACTTGTGCACATATTTGTCCTCCCCACTGGCACGAGGTTTCTATGGGGCAGGTCCTCAAACGTACTAGCTTCATGATTCTGGACACCAAATACTCAGGAGGAGTTCGTACATGCTGCCTGAATTGATCTGAGTTGTACAGATATTTTAAAAGGTAGCATGGATCCCAGAAGATACAGACATAGATATTTCTTTCATATCCTTCTCTGGTGGAAAAACAACAACACCACTACTAACAACTGTTCTATGATAAAGAAAAAATAAAGGTAAAAAATTTTAAAAACACAACCCCCAAAACTCTTTCAAGTGTTCTCTCCTGAAAGAAGGGCAGGTTTTTTACAAGTGCCCCTAACCAGAGCACCTCTGGCTGGAAAATTTCTGAAACATCGTGGGGTTTGGTGAGATGCCCTGTTGCTTTTATACAACATTCTAAGGTTCCCAGTGAAGCACACCTCAAATGTGGGTAGACATTCCTAAGAAGGCTATTTGAGTTGGAAGGATCAAAATATTTATACACCAGCATTTGCTCCAGCCCACAGACTATAAAAACAACCCAGTTATGACTTTCCTTTGGAAGGTCACTGAGGTTAAAATGATCACAGTAAGAGTGAAAAAGGTTCCATATCCCTTTGTTTTTATTTTTAGGGTGTGATATGTTAGCAGCCTCCAGCAGAATTTGCTTTATTTTAAAGCATGCCAAATAATCCCTGCTCTGTTTTCAAGACCGCTTCTGCACTTCTCAACTCCTCTGACAGTGCAGCAAATACTCACAACCAGCACTTGCTCCCGACTCCTTTCCTTCTTTATGTTTACACTTCCCCAGGGGAGCCGAAACCAGCACTAATTAGCAGTGAATTAAATCCTACCTCTAGGACACTCGAGGGTCAGTGTTTACCGGGGGTTCCAAAGCATCCCTGGTCCCCTTCCCCCAAGCTCAAAAGACTGAGAGCAACATATCCAGTCCTGAAGGGAAGTTCTGACATCTGAATCAATTATGCAATTTACTCCTAAAGTTTTACCTTTCCTATCATAAAGTATCTTTTCATGCCTGGGTAGTTTTATATACCCAGCTTGCTCGGCCTGGAACACATTTGCTCCTTACCTTTTTCAGCCTTTAAGACCCTGCTGAAATATCATCTTCTTGGTATTTTCTTCTACTTACCTACTTCCTCAGTAGTCCCACTGAACTCATATCTTGGTATCTCATATCTTATCCTATAGTCCATCTCGATATTTCACATCTTAGGTTCTATCAGTTCATATTCTAATTGTGTTTGGTCTCTTTAGACTGATCTCTGCTACTTATTTGTCTCATATTTTCAATTTTCCCCAGCATCTAGTCCTAGGATATAGGAGGCACCAAATAAATATTTGTTAAAAGAAAAAGAATTAAGACAGAATATATGAAAGGCACTATAACATAAACTTAAAATCTAGAAACTAATAGCATGTTTTGAAGGACATTTGAAAGAAGCCATATTTTTAGTTGGTGCCAGCATATATTGTTAGCATTTTATTCACTCTAACAGGAAAAAAATACTAAAAGCTACTTTTATTAAGCATTTACAATATACCAGACACTGCGCTCTCTTACAGATTTAATCATTATAACAAACTCTTTAAGACATATTAAAATTCCCATTGCACTGATGGAATAATTAAAGTTTTAGAGAGGTTAAGGAATTTGTCCAAACTCAAAGTCACAGGGCCAGCATGGCATCCAAGCCTGCCTGATTCCACTTGCTGCCTCCATTTGGTGTATTCTACTGTGGAACATAATGCTCTAAGGCACCAGCAACCACCATGAAGTCCAAGCTTGGGCATGACATGAATCAGTGTCAGTAGCAAAAGCAGGTAGGAGAATCAGAAAGGAATATTCTTTAAAGAAAAAGAAAAGATTTTATTTGTCAGAGAGAGAGAGAGAGAGAGCAAGCAGGGGGAGAAGCAGGCTCTCTGCTCAGCAGGGAGCCCGATGCGGGACTCGATCCCAGGACCCTGGGATCATGACCTGAGCCAAAGGCAGACGCTTAACCGACTGAGCCACCCACGCCTCCCCAGCAAGGAATATTCTTTAAAGTGCTTTGTTTTTAGATAAACCATTGGGCCTGATGAACATCAGTGATAGTTAATACACAAATTAAATTATTCTTTATTCCCAACTTCATAATGGACTTGTTATCACCACTGCAAGCATCCAAACTGACCTGATGAAACACTAGATAACCCTGTGCTTTTGAATGACAATCTATACAGAGAAAGTCCAAAATAAGTCATGATTATTATCATTACTACTAAATGATTCCAAATGCCTCAAAGGAAGTTATAAATGAATAAGAAGAGATACCATTGTTTGCTGTATATGCACACACCACAGAAGAAACAAACTATACTTTAAGCTACAAGCACAACTCAGGCCTCTTGGGAACAGAATACCTGTTGAAAGTTTGGCAGACTGTACAAGAAAGTGAAATTATAAGCCAATTTCACTCCCTAACATAGATACCAAAAATGCAAAATAAAATAGTAATACTAAATCAAAGCTAGCAATATATTTATAAAAGCTTATCTGAGTAGAATTTCTTCCAAGAATATAAGCATAGCTTAACAATAGAAGATGTGTAGATTTAATTCAACACGTAAATCAGTTAAAGGAGAAAAGCGAAAGGATATTTCAGGAGATACAGAGAAAACATTTGGTAAAATTGTACACTCATTCTTAATAAAAATATTAGCAAACTAGGTGTACAAGGGAACTTGCTCAAGCAAATTAAGGCTATCTACCAAAAACCTATAGCAAATATCTTTTTAAGTGGCTCAGTATTAAAAGCATTCTCTACAACATCAGGAGAACAAAGGATGCCTGCTAACACTGCTTCTATTCAATATTTATTGGAGCCTCTGGCCAATGACAGAAGACAATAACTAAATATTGAAAAGGAAGAAATAAAATTGTTCTTATTTTCAAACACAGATTTTATTTTTTTAATTTTTAAAAAAGATTTTATTTGAGAAAGAGAGAGAGAGTACAAGCAGGGGGAGTGGCAGAGGGCGAGGGAGAAGCAGGCTCCCTGCTGAGCAGTGAGCCCAGTGTGAGGCTCAATCCCAGGACTCCAGGATCATGACCTGAGCCGAAGGCAGATGCTTAACCGACTGAGCCACCCAGGCGTCCCTGCAGACACAGATTTTAAACATAGAAAATCCCAGAGCCCCTACTCATAAACCGTTAGAACTGCTAAGTAGGTTTAACAGTGTCGCTGGAGACAAGATTAGTGTAAATTCAATAACATTTGTATTCACCAATAATAATCTGGTAATAATAAGGAAATAATAAGACATATTTCATTGACATGAGTAGCAATAAAATTCATGAGATACCTAAGCATAAATCCAACAAAGGAGTTGAGAGAGACATAAATTATGAAAATTATGAAAGCTTATTGGAAAACATAAAAGAAGATCTAATAAATGGAAAGACATACCATGTTTAATAAGGGAATACTCACTATCATAAAGACGTAAACTCTCCCCCAAACGAATCTATAAATTTAATGGATTTCAGTTGAAATCTCAACTGTTTTTGTTTTTCTGTGTGGAAATGCTTAAAATGGTATATTTGGTCTTGTATTACATGCTACCCACATATGAGCAGACCTGTTGCAATATCACAATGTATATTGGTACTACAAACATCTTCATAGCTTCTGAAAGAGGTGTGAGCACAACTGTTACCTATGAGTGGTTCAGAAGAGCCACAGAAGCCCAGCACTTTGAGCAATTTTGGACAAAGCAATGAGTTGTCCTAGGAATGGCACAGGGAGGAATCTTTTTCAACATTTCCATCAGTTAGCTAAAGTAGGAAGTGCTCAGCAGATGATTCTAAATCTGACAAGTGAAAAGTTGAGAAAATAAAAATCTACCTAAGGAAGATTTCATAAAAAGAAACAAGTTTTTAGGAATGGGGAAGATAAGATACTTGGACAGGAGGTAAAGATGAGGACTTAGAAGGAGAAAAAAAAATCCAAAATAATTCCAAACCACATTAAAGGTGGTCAGAGATGGGATCGTGGAACGGGTCAGGACCAGCAGTCTTTGGAACCTTGAAGACATCAGTCCAGGATAACCATCGCAACAGGCAACTTAAAGACCACAGTCCGTGGTGTGGTTACTCCTGAGAGTGGCAGCATGACACTGGAGTGCCCCTCTCTTCAGCTCTTTGATAACATTTCTTCTCAAGAGAAAACCTGAACACAAAGTGGTTGGGGTGACTGAACAGTCAATTTATCTAGATTCTAAATCTTTCCCTTCAAAAATAAAAGTAATAGGGAAATGGGGCTGTAGAATATTGGCGATGTCATTTAGAAAGGAGATACAGGGTTCCACCACTTTTCGAAAGTAGAGGGATGCTACGAAACCTTTCATGAGCTGAAATGGCATAAAGGAGCAATTACCAATTAATTTTATGGGATTTTTTTTTAGCATTCCCAGACCCCCAAAAATAGCTTCTCTTGGGCTTTTCTGATACTTTTGGACACAGTTTGCTAGCGGATGCACAAAATAAATTGAGATAAAGCACAGATGCTCACAGACCACTGTTGGAAGCTCTGGTGGCGTGAAGCTGAGATGCGGAGTGTAGTTCCCAGGGAAGGAGCTGGGTGGGGCCTCTGCCACCGCTCCAGGTGCACTGCCTCTAGAATGGCTCACTGCAAAACCAATGCCGAATGCATTTTCACTTTTTGCCTCTTTTCATAAAAGCCAAAATCCTCTTTGGATTTCATTGGGTTAGCGAAACAGGTACCAATGTAGATGTTTTGTAAAAGCAGAATGGTGTACCGTGAACTCTGAAAAGTGGGGGATATCTGTAGCAGCAGAATGGGAGTGGGAGGGCTGGTGTCGGACCATCACCAATAGACTGTGTCAGAATGATTAGACCCGTGATGTGCCATTAGAACTTCTCAGGACATAAACCCAGAAATAGCTGAGCTAAGCCTCATTGCTCTTTGAACCGTGTTAGGTCATTGAACACTGCAAAATAGCTCAGAACCTAGAATAAAACAAGTCTTTCCCTCCCTTGTCTTTCTTCCCTCCAACGCATTGAGTGCCACTGACCTTCCATGATGCTTAGGAAATCCTTCCTTCTGCCAAAAATGAATGGCAAATTGCTTAGATGGACAGTCAGGCACTTCGTGGCCTCATGTCAGTTTTCCTTGCAGTCTTACTTCTTAACACCTCCTTAAACCAAAGTGACCTGAGACTACAAGCAGATTGGCTGTTTCATGGTTTCCCTTGATAACCCAAACACACTCATGGACTCTTAGGAACACAAAGTAGAGGAGCCACAGCATTATTTAATCTCTCGTTTTGTATTCGAGAAACAGATCCACAGAGGAAGGAGACTTACTAGTTAGTGGCCAGGGACAAGACAAGATCCAAATGTCTTTACTTTGTTTATTTCCATTATGTCAGCCCACCAACCCCCCAACAGAATGAATGAATATGTAAAACAAATTGTTGGGATTTTAAAACCAAGCTAAGGAAAAAAAAAACAGCTAAGTAAATATTTTCATTTCAAATCAACTCAAAAGAAAATTTGGAAGATTCCAATATTTTATCTTGATTAAGGAGGACTTTGTTACTAAATAGCTCAAGGTCATACTCTACTGCATGCTCTGCAAGATAATAATCTAGAAACTAATGTAGAAACATATGCAAAATTCCTCTGATAAATTTTGTGATGGCAGAAGAGTATATTTGACTTAATATATAAATGGCTTTTTATTTTGTGTTGTAAGTCTTCAAAATACTCTTAGGTCAAATCAATATCTTAGTATTATATCCCATATTACAAAGTGTTCATCACTCAAACAAAGGCAGCATTAAAACTTATTTGTTGTTAGTTTTTTTAAAAGATTTTATTTATCTATTTATTTTAGAAATAGGGAAAGCAAGTGAGCAGGAGTCGGGGGAGGAGGAACATGAGGAGGGAGAGGGACAAGCAGACTCCACACTGAGAGTGAAGCCTGACACAGGGCTCCATCTCACAGCCTGAGACCACGACCTGAGCCGAAATCAAAAGATAGGCGCTCAACCAACTGAGCCACCCAAGGACCCCTGTTGTTAGTCTTTTCAAGGCAAACCCTGGCACATAAATTTTTCCATTTTTCAAACTGTGCCCAATCCATTTATTTTTCATGCCATGGTGTCACATCTCCCCCTATACTCATCTCCACCCCCAATCAACTCACCCCAACTCATTTACCGATTCACTCATTTCTTTTTCCTATAAACCCAACATATCTGCTGCCTGTACCACACAGGCATTCACCACATGTAATCTTGGCTTATTATTTATCTTATGGTTACATTCTATCTTTTTTATTAATAACCACTATTTAACAAGAGCCTACAATAAATAGCTAGTGCTCACTAAGTAGAGTGAACACAGAATTTGTCATTTAAACCAGGATACTTTTGAGAATAGAAGGGGTTGCTATTAATAATCACACTGGGACAACATGTGTAAACCAGGGTTATCCCTCAAATATGTGGACATATGGGCACCCTATCATTAAGTGACAGTGTGGCAAACATTACAGGCTGGCTCACTCAACATCTTTATGAACTCTTTTCTCCCTTCCTTGACTTCTTCTGCTATAGAAGCTGGAAAGCCCACTTTCTCTTTCTCTCCCACAGCTAACACTGGCCAGGAGCCACAGCTCTGGATAATGGGACCTTAGTAAGGGATTTCTGATAACTTGTTCTTCCTGATAAAATAGGGCATAACACTTTTAAAGTTACTATATAGCAATGCTAAGTAAGGAGACTCTTGGCTTACACCAAGTAACTAGCACAGCTCCTTTCCCTTTCTTCCTGTGTGGACACTGTCTCGAGGTGTAGTGGTCACCTAAAGACAGTGAAATGATAAATATGAGAGCAGGAGGAAGAATGGCAGAGCAGAGAGTCTCCTTACTTAGCACCGCTATATAGTAACTTCTAAACGTGTGACTAACAACAGGGGTCCTTGGGTGGCTCAGTTGGTTGAGCGCCTATCTTTTGATTTCGGCACAGGTCGTGGTCTCAGGCTGTGAGATGGAGCCCTGTGTCAGGCTTCACGCTCAGTGTGGAGTCTGCTTGTCCCTCTCCCTCCTCATGTTCCTCCTCCCCCGACTCCTGCTCACTTGCTCTCCCTATTTCTAAAATAAATAGATAAATAAAATCTTTAAAAAAAAACTAACAACAAATAAGTTTAGAAGTTTAGAAGTTACTATATAGCAGTGCTAAGTAAGGAGACTCTCTGCTTTCTCTAGATATTAACCAACGCAATTGTTTCAGAGCTTTGGCAAATCTTTTTTACTTTCTTTGGCAGACAGTAATCAACAAACCACACAGAGTGGCTTTCATGTGGATGAGATGTGCTACACAGAGAGAGTGATTCTTAAGGAAGCCTGAGTTTAGGCAAGACAGAAGTACACCTCTTTACCTTCTAAATTACCTACAAAATGTCTCTAGCCAAAGCCCGCCACCCAGCCTACACTCTTCTGAACATCGTCTCTGCTTCTTGGGAAGATAGCAATTCTCTGGCCTGTGCAACTTGACAGAACACAAACCCACTAACACAAATTGGCCACAGTGCTCCATGCAGTGCTCTTAGGAGGCATGAATCCTCACTGGAGCTGCTCAAGGCTTAATTCCAAAACCCTGAAAGTGTTGCTAAGTGGCTGTTTCTGGTCACACATGTCCTGCGTGAGTAAAGCAGGCAAGTGACTGTCATGGACTGTGGAAGAGCCAAACTGGGTCAGATCTCCCAGAAGGAGACTGGGGAGATCAATGCAGGCCAGCCTTCAGGAGGTGTCCACACACAGAAGCTTTCTCACCGGCTTCCCAGCCTCACCTAATCTCTGAGGTTGCAAGGAAAAACCAAAACATCAGACCTACATTTCTTTTGGCCTTGGCTGTGCAGTACGGAGACCCACACCTCCCAGCTTGGTGGCCCCACTGAGTCATGCCTCGCTACTTCCACTCTGGTTCTTGCCCTGTCACCCCCATACTCCTCCATCATCTTCCCACATGAGTATTCCTTTATTCTGTTTCTGCTGTGTCCACACTTTTCAGGTGCCATTTCCAGAATGTTTCTACTGCATAGGAAAAGATAAGATCTGTCTTAGTTGCAGGGGGGCTTCTCAAATTCATGATGGAAGGACCTCTCTTTACACCTGTCCAAGCCCAAAGGGTCCAGAAGAAAGGTTGGCTTACCAGACTATTAGTACTTACTGAGAACGCAATTTGTAAGGCTCTGTCTTAGGATCAATACAGAAAACAAATATGCCATACAGAAGAATATTGACTATCCAACAACATGGGAGAAAAGCTCAAAACAGAAAGATAAGTGGGAAGAGCAACAAATAAAACTGTATGTACAATATCTCAATTTTTTTTGGCTTTGTTTTTAACTACCAAAAAACAACCCTCTGAAATGTTAATGGTAATCTCTCTGGCTAGGATTAAAGATAGGATTAGAGATAGAATTATAGATGATTATTTCTTTCATTTTAATATTTATTTCTGTGGGCTTCTGGGTGGCTCAGATGGTTAAGCATCTGCCTTCGGCCCAGGTCATGATCACCAGGTCCTGAGATCGAGCCCCACACCGGGCTCCCTGCTTAGCAGGGAATCTGCTTCTCCCTCTTCCTCTGCCTCTCCCTCTTCCTCTGCCTCTCCCCACTGCTCATGCTCTCTCTCTATATATATCTCTGTCCCAAATGAATAAGTAAAAAATTATTTAAAAAATAATATTTAGGGGCACCTGGGTGGCTCAGTTGTTAAATGTCTGCTTTCAGCTCAGGTCATGATCCCAGGGTCCTGGGATCGAGCCCATGTCGGGCTCCCTGCTCCGCGGGAAGCCTGCTTCTCCCTCTCCCACTCCCCCTGCTTGTGTTCCCTTTCTAGCTGTGTCTCTCTCTGTCAAACAAATAAACAAAATCTTCAAAAATAAAATAAAAAATAATATTTATTTCTCTATTTTTGATAATAATACTAGCAACAATGACATTTATTGTGTGCCAGGCACCATTCTAAGAGCTTTACATGAATGAACTCATTTAATTCTTACAATAATCCTAGAATGTAGGTGCTGTTATTATGCCAAAGAAAGGTGAGGCACAGAGATCAAATTACTTGCCCAAGGTCACATACATAGTAAGTGAGTCACGGAGCCAGGATTCAAACACAGCAAGCTATTTCCAGAATTAAGATTTAACCACCTGCAAATATAAACTATTGGGACTACATCAGAATAAAAAGCTTCTGCAGAGTGAAGGAAACAATCAACAAAACTAAAAGGTAACCTACTGAATGGAAAAAGATATTTGTAAATGACATGACCAAGAAAGGGTTAGTATCCAAAATATATAAAGAATTTATACAACTCAACATCCAAGAAACAAATAATCCAATTTAAAATAGGCAGGAAACATGAACAGACATTTCTCCAAAGAAGATATCCAGATGGCCAACAGACATATGAAAAGATGCTCAACATCACTCATCATCAGGGAAATGCAAGTCAAAACTACAATGAAATACCACCTCACACCTGTCAGAATGGCTAAAATCAACAACTCAAGAAACAAGTGTTGGAGAGGATGTGGAGAAAAATGCACTGTTGGTGGAAATGCAAACTGGTGCAGCCACTCTGGAAAACAGTATGGAGGTTCCTCAAAAAGTTAAAAATAGAACCACCATACAACCCAGGAATCGCACTATTGGCTATTAACCTCCAAAATACAAAAAAAAAAAAAAACAACAAAAAACAAAAACCCACTAATTCAAAGGGATACATGCACTTCTGTGTTTATAGCAGCATTATTTACAATAGCCAAATTATGGAAGCAGCCCAAGTATCCATCAGCGGATGAATGGATAAAGAAGAAATAATGTACGTATATACAATGGAATATTCTTCATCCATACAAAAGAATGAAATCTTGCCATAAGCAACAACACGGATGGAGCTAGACAGTATAATGCCAAGTTAATTAAGTCAAAGACAAATACCATATGATTTCACTCATATGTGTAATTTAAGAAACAAAACAAACAAGCAAAGGGAGAAAAAAAAGAGACAAACCAAGAAACAGACTCTTAACTATAGAGAACAAACTGATGGTTACCAGAGGGGAGGTGGGTAGGGGGATGGGTAAAAGAGGTGATGGGGATGAAGGAGTGCACCTGTTGTGATGAGCACCAGGTGTTGTATGGAAGTGCTGAATCACTATATTGTACACCTGAAACAAATATAACACTGTATATTAACTATAAAAATTTTTTTAAAAAGTAAATAAGACTTGGGGCGCCTGGGTGGCTTAGTCATTTAAAGTGTCTGACTCTTGGTTTGGGCTCAGGTCATGATGTCAGGGTCATGGGATCCGGCCCCCTGTCAGACTCTGTGGTTTAGCAGGGAGTCTGCTTGTCCCTCTCCCTCTGCTCCTCCCTTGCCCCCCGACACACCCTCAGCTCATGCTCTCCTCTCTCTCTCTCTCAAATAAATAAATAAATATGGTCTTTAAAAAAATAAGACTTAACCACTATTTCTTGCTATCTCTAGAATATGTAGTGTTTTATAATACATAGTTTATAATAAAGAAGTATAATCTTTCTTTTCTTTTTTTTAAGATTTTATTTGAGAGAGAGAGAGAGAGAGAACACACACATAGGGGGAAAGTCAGAGGGAGAGGGGGAAGCAGACTTCCTGCTGAGCAGGGAGCCCAATGCGGGGCTCTATGTAGGCAGGGCTCAATCCCAGGACCCTGGGACCTCGACCCAAGCCAAAGGGGGATGCTCAACCAACTGAGCCACCCCAGCATCCCTGATCTTTCTTTATAATAAAGAGAAAAGGTTTAAAAAAAGAAAAGGAATATAAGACAAGGTTGTCAAGAAGAGAGAGGGTGAAAGAATGAGTATTTAAAAGAGAGTCAAGAGAGGGGCGCCTGGGTGGCTTGGTTGGTTAAGTGTCTGACTCGATCTCAGCTCAGGTCTTGATCTCTGGGTGTGAGTTAAAGCCCCATGTTAGGCTCCATGCCCAGCATGGAGTAAGGAGAAATGACCCCACACTTAGTATCTCTGGGTTTGTTACCTCACCTGCAAAACAAGAGGGTGAACAAGACTACATTCTAGAGAAATATTTACCTTGCTCGTTACCAATAGTTGGCATGAAAGATGCCTCATCATTTTAGACTTGGCCATCACATCATTGATTAGTCTACAGCAAATTTGCTGTCTTTGTGCTTTAATTTACATTTTAAAACCCACATGTCCCATAAAGCAAATGCACAGAGTATAAAAACTATTAGTAGACCTAAGGGAATAATCCTATATGAATGAGAGCACTGATCAATTTTAAAAGACAGAAAGTGGTAAGAAAACAGAAATGGAATGCAAAAGGGCCTGGCAGCATGCATGATTCCAAAGAACAGCAACCAAATCATTCAAAAAAGGCCTTGTCCCCTGCAGCTCTGGCTCCTTACCTTCCCACAAGACTTAGCCCCTGACTATTCCTCCCCATTCCCTTGTATAAAATCCAAATCACGCAAACAATGGATGCTAATCTGTGAGAGCAATTCCTCCCTCTCCCAAGAGCCACCCTTGATCAACTATTTCTGATACTAGCCGAACTTTGGCTGATCTGGCTAAAGTTCTAGGAAATATTTAGCCGTCCTGCCCCAAGCCAGATGCTCTTAAGGGCTTTCCCATGCCTGGCATTTTCAAATAAAAGGTTATGCCAACAGTGCCCTGGCTGATTTCTTCCCACCAACTTTGTTGCAAAAATAAAAGGAGGGAAGTTGGAAGGGGTGGGATGAGAGAGCTATATCCCCCCCTTCAATAAGAGAAAGCACATAGTTTCTGTCTAAAACTGATAAATGAAGATCAGCTACATATGCAAATTATTCCGCAATAGGGAGGGAAGTGATCAAACAGCCAAGAGCGGAGAGTGACTGTATCCAAGGAGGGGGACTGTTGTTTTTGTTAGAATCTTTCAAAATGCTCTAATTCATAAAATTAGATGAATATATTATTTGATAACAAGCAGTTTTTAAAAGTTAAAACTTGTAATTTAAAGTAAAAAATTACAATTACATAATCAAGTGTGTCTACAAATTATCCCAGCTAAATGAGCCCAACAAATGGAGATGTATGTTTTCTCGGTGACTTCAGGACTGGGAAGACAGCGCGGTGAGTGGAGAGGGGTGACTGGAGGGAGTGAGTGGGCCAGCATGCGCCCAGATCAGGCCTCCCTCGGGTTCTCTGACATCAGTCGGAGGAGTTTGCTAAGTGGGATCCCTGGGCTTTCTGGAAAAGCATCAAGCTCTCTGTTCTTGGAAGATGAAGAGTTCCTTTTAGCTTCCTGCTCTCTGTCTTGGTTTTGTGTGTCTGTTTCGGTGCAACTCTCTTTGCACCTGACTTTTTCTCTTTGACTCCCTTTCCCTTAATCTGTGCGTTTTCTGCTCACTGAAGACTCCCTTTTCCCTAGTTTTATTTTTCTCTCTAATCTTAAATTCTTCTCACCATTCCTACCTTGTCTCTCTTCTCATTCTGATTTCTCTCTCAGTCTTAGCTGACCCTCATGTATTTTTGTCTCTCAATTTTTCATGTGGTTAGCTGAAATGACTTGAGTCTTTTGAACGCAACTTGCTCATCTGTAAAACTGGTTAATACTCCTCAGTATCCTGTATAATACTGGCTGAGCTATCTTGAAGTTCTTGGGAGAAAATAATTTTATTTATTTATTTTTAAAGATCTTATTTATTTATTCATGAGAGACAGAGGGAGAGAGAGAGAGAGAAGCAGAGGGAGAAATAGGCTCCCAAGGAGCAGGGAGCCCGATGCGGGACTCAATCCCAGGATCCTGGGATCATGACCTGAGCCGAAGGCAGATGCTTAACCAGCTGAGCCACCCAGGCGCCCGGGAGAAAATAATTTTAGAAGCTATGATCTGCTTAATTCAAATTGTAGACTATTGCCTTCATAAGTAATTTGAATATTTTTTCTCTTGAAATATATAACTTCAATTCTAGAAAACTTTTTTTTTAAGATTTTATTTATTTGACAGAGAGAGACACAGCGAGAGAGGGAACACAAGCAGGAGGAGTGGGAGAGGGAGAAGGAGGCTTCCCGCCGAGCAGGGAGCCCGATGTGGGCGCATCCCAGAACCCTGGGATCATGGCCTGAATGGAAGGCAGATGCTTAACGACTGAGCCACCCAGGTGCCCCTAGAAAACTTTTTCTAGAATGACAATAGGAAATGACAATAGAATGAGACTAATTTTATAAACAATTGGTCCTCTCAACAACTGAAAGAAATCAGTCAATGAATTAAGGCTCTTTAGTCCTTAGTGAAATACTATAATGAGATTCAAAAAATGAAGTTGGATTTCACATTATATTTTAATTTTTAAATTTCTCAAAATGAAACTATATATTTGGCTGAAAACATTAACCTAGTGGGACGAAATATTTTTTTCTTTTTTTAAAACTGTTAAGTCTAGAGGTTTTCAAATTTTCCAGTCATGTGCCATCAATATACAAAATTGATTTTATAGGATTCATTGCTCAGGAATTGTGGATGTGTAAATAATTATGGTTCTTTAAAGACACCAACATTTGCTAATGATCTGAATGATGTCACTGCTGCCCCCAAATGAATCCATCTTAACTGAAACCCTAAAGCTTAAACCAAGAGCACAGAGGGCTCTATGGCCTACCTGTAGTTATTACCAGGAAATTTAGATTTCATACAAACCTGCCTTTATTTTAAATGCAGTTTAGTTATTAGAAAAAAGCACACACCTCAAACTAAAGATCCAATCCACATTTTTTCCTAACACAGAAGGAGGCCTCTCTGAAGGGTTTTCCAGGCTTACCACTGAACGGTGGTCAAGCCAAAAATAAACCCATGGAGGCAAATTCAACAGCACGCAGAACAGGCGTCCATGGAAAGCAGGACTTAGCTTTTCCCCCACTGGCCTCCTTCTAGGACCCCCACCCACATTCCCCCATCTCCTAATTAGAGAGCTAATTAGGACTCCAGATTTAAATGCTAAATGGGGAGGGAGCCTGGTGCCAGGCCAGGATTCCTTTAACATCAAACACTCTCCTCCTTCAGGCTTCTCCCCTTAGTGCAGTGCGCTTTGGGAAGAGAGTTGGGCCAGCAGGGCCGACTGGCTGCAGGGCAGTGTTTACACTCAGTTGTCTGAGAGGGAAGATTTGTCTCACAAATTGCAAACTCTGAAAAGATAAAATTTAAAAACAACATGCCCGGGCTTTTAGTACTTTAAGGAAAAGAAACAAGTATCTTATAAGCTCAGTTATTATTACCATGGTGACAGGAGGGGACGTGAGGAGATCTCAAGAACAGTTCCTGGTTCCAGCCAGGCAGCGTCTCAACGGTGCGGGGCGACTTCTTCGGTTACCATGGCAACCAAAATTAGAAGTGCTTTTGCAACACTAACAGAAACCAGCTTTTGAAGCGCTTCTGTGAATCACACTGAATACTGATGATGCAAGCTTGAGTGATACATATTTTTCAAACACACACACACCATATTGCCATAAACAAATATTCCTTTTAGATTTCCCCCCTTGAAATCTTGACTTAACTTGGAATAGATTTTTTGGTCTGGTTCTGTTTGTTTCCCTTTTGGATTCCCGCGGTCTCAAGTGCAAACGCGATCTGTTTAATTTCCAAACTTGTCTGAATTGCACGGGGAAGAGCTTAGAATGTGGTTCATTTGCTCCCATTTTGAAACGGGATGAGGAAATGGGGTGGGGGAGGGTGGGTCTAACAGAGAGCCCTCTTGTCTACTAAACTCCGGAGGACGAAAACGGGGGGAGGGGTGGGTTGGGGGTAGGGGTAGGAGAGGCAAGGAGGGGAAGGAAGAGGGCGGGAAGGAAGGGAAGAAATAAGTGCGGACCGCTGAATCTTTGCTGCCCTAAGAGCACCTTTATCTGCTCCCTCGACCTGTCCATCTGCCCAACTGTTGTGTCAAAGCTGACCAGAAATGACATTTTAAAGACCCCTTTGCCATCCTTTCCTGGTCATCCTGACGCTCCTAATATTCCTGAAGGGACATTCGGGAAGAGGAGACGAGGTTCTTCCTTACTTGTGCAGTCTTCAAAGGAAGCACGACTCTTTAGGGAGCGTCGTGGTGTGGGGTGTGCTGGGCCACGGCCGTTCGCGGTCACTGCCCTCGCTGCCCGTCCCCAGCGCTCAGTACGAACTGTCTACACCTGGGCTCGCGCCCTGGGGCTCTGGTCCCCGCGCCGGGTGTGCGCCGGGCAAGGCGCGAAGCGGTCCTCCCGGGCTCCCGTGCGGGCGCGCACACTGACGCGGAGCCCGCACGGCGCCGGGGCGCGGGGACACACGCGCGCCCAGACCCAGGAGCGCCACGCACCGCACAGGCAGTGCCCCGCACGCGCCAGCGCACCCGCGCCTACTGCTCCAACGCCCTGTGCTCGCGCGCGCCGAGCGGCCCGAGAGGGGCCGTCCCGCCGGAGCGCCTACCCTTCTCCTGACCCCAGCTCCCCCTCCACCCCGCCCCGCCGGCAGTCGTGTCTCCGTTTCCCGCTCGGCTCGCGGGAGGCACGGGCGCCGCTCGCAGTCCCCCCGCCCCACCCAGCTCAGCAACCTGGCGGAGGAGGCAGGCAGGGTGTGGGTGCTGGCTGCGAGCCCCGTGGCCCTCGCTTACCTTCGTGGCGAGCCTGGCTCACGGGCTCGGCGGCTGGGGGCCAGGGGCTCCGAGCGGTTGGCGCTGGAGCACGCGGTGGGTGCGTGGGTGGCGGGCGCCGCGACCGCGCGGAAGGCTCCCGGAGCTGTCAGGGACGGCCGACCTGACCGACAGCGGCCCGGGCAAACCCCGCCCGCTGGCCCAGGCCGGGGCCCTGCGGCGGGAGGGGGGATGGGGTGGGGGGGGGGGACAGAGGCGCCCCGCAGCGTTTCCCGGAGGACCAATAGGGAGCGGGGGGCTGGCCCGGGGGAGGGGGCCGGGGGCCGGTCAGGCGCCGGGACGCGGGCCAGGACCTCGTAGGCCGGTTTCTATGGCAGCCAGGAAGGAGGGGCTGGAGGGAGGGGGGTGCGCGGCGCGGGGACACCTATCGCAGACACGGGAGGAGGGGGGTTTGACCCTCTCGCAGAGAGAGTCCCTCCTACAGCACGGATGGGAAGCGGCGACACCGCCCAAAGAGGGTTGACACGGCTCTCGTCAACTCACGCCTCGTACTGAGCCGCTCGAGCCTCCTGATGAAGGGTTTCCGTGTCCTTTGGAGACCGCGACCCAGTAATCTTCCCAACAGAACGGGGTTTTCAGCAAACCACCGTGACAGCTCCTTCGGGTGAGTCTGGCAGGGTTTAGGCTCTGCAGAAAGAAGTGCTAATACCACCCTCTGCCTGGGTCCCTCGCAGACATTATGTCCGGTTCCATTGGTACCACTTAGGCAGTGAATCCCTTATCTCCTGCCTACTCCCCAACTATAGCCTTCCCGCTAATGGTAGGTGCCAAATACTTTTACAGTTTACAAACAGGGAAGCCAAGTCACTGAATTGAGTGCTGAGCAGGGAATGAGATTCACAGAATAGTAAACGCCTAGAGGTTATTTACTGAAGTTAAAATACTTCATTTTACAGAGGAGGAAAGTGAGGTCAGAGAAGTCAGTTAACTTAACAAGGGTCACACAGCTTGGTTAATGGCAAAGCCAGGCACCCTAAGTCACAGCTCAGTGAGCACTCTTTCCACCTCCTCATGCTCCCATATTCTGTGTTCCTGATTGCCAGGGTAATATTTACAAAAGCAAAAGTGCTAGGGAGACAAACTTTAAAATCTATTTATGGTAGAAATTAGGGAAGCCAAAGATTCCTTTTTTTTTTTTTTTTGCCAGGCACTGTTACAAATACTTTCACAAGAATAACTGATTAAATCCTCAGAATAACCTTATAAGTTAGGAATTCTTGTTACCATTCCTGTTTTGACAGATGACGACAGTGAGGCCCAGAAATGTTACTTGACTGCTGAAGATCACATAGCTGTCCAGTGCTGGTGCTGGGATTCAAACCCAAACAGTCGACTCCAGAGTCAATGCTCTTCCTTACTCTGCTGCCTCTTTGTATGATTAAGGGGTCCGGAAAAAGGAACAGCAAGAAATAAAACCTTGGACAGCTCCAGGGACTGGCCATTGAGATTGGCAAGCAACCAAAACAACCTGGAATGATTGCTTCTTTGGTTGATGAGAGGGGTTATCTCCTTGTGTAGGATAAAATTTCTCTGTGAGAAAGGTTTGTCTTTAAAGGGAGGCCCTTTCCTAAAAAGACAAATGGGTTTTCTTTTTCTTTTAAGAGTGATTTTTAAAATAGTACATGCCATCAGTTTGTTTTTTTTTTTTAAGATTTTATTTTTAAGTAATCTCTACATCCAAAGTGGGGCTCGAACCCACAACCCTGAGATTAAGCATGGCATGCTCCACCGAGGTGGAGCATTACTGAGCCAGCCAAGTGCCCCTTGTTTTCTTTCTAAAGCAATAAAATACAGGGTAAGACTCTACATGTTTAAAAATATGAAATGCTCCTTGAATCCTATAACATGGCAACCCACAGGATAGGAGTTCATAAGGAAACTGCCTAGAAGTCAGGATCCTCAAGCTCACAACCTAACATAGACTCTCTTGTAGACCCTTTCATCACGCCCCCATAGAGCACCATAGATGCTAGATTCTAGTGGCTTGGAAGGTGACTGAAGATTTTAGGCTATGCACAGAAAAGGAAAACTTCAGCATCAGAGACCACATTCCATTCCAGGAGCCCCCCTGTACCCCTATTTCTCTTGCAGCCATTCTGCTAGGGCCGGATCCCTTTCAAATCAGAAACTTTCCGGGCTCCTGGGTGGCTCAGTCATTAAGCGTCTGCCTTCGGCTCAGGTCATGATCCCAGTGTCCTGGGATCGAGTCCCACATCGGGCTCCCTGCTCAGCAGGAAGCCTGCTTCTCCCTCTCCCACTCCCCCTGCTTGTGTTCCCTCTCTCGCTGTCTCTCTCTGTCAAATAAATAAATAAAATCTTAAAAAAAAAATCAGAACCTTTCCTTCATTCTTTCCCTTCCCTTGGAAGTCCTGGGATCCCCAGCCATATAGGACTGACTTCTATTTCAATTCCCTCCAGGTGAAAAAAGTGTCATTTTTCTTCTCGAAAGGACCATTCAGTAGGTTGATTACAATGCAGCAGTATACAGAAGTTAAAAATTGTTGTTTTGAATAGTATGGGGAAGTATTTTTCAACATATTAAGTGAAAGCAAAAGATACAAAGCAGAATGATACAAATCTGTGATATGTTTGAGTAGAAGGAAATGCACTAGATATTAGTAATGTTTTTTGTTACTTAATAGTTTCCAGCATTTTTTTCTTTTTTCTACAATGGGCATATGTGTCAGAAAAATACTATTTTCAAAAGAATTGATGAAACAGTCAGACCTAGTCAATGTAGGTAGTCTCCGTTTTCTAACCCCTTCTCCATTGTGTTGGCAGAAAATAAGTCAAATACATTCTTAGGAACAGTCCTTCATGATTCTAACACAGGAGGTGCTTGTTCTATGTTTCGAGAAACACTGGCAATGGCTGAAATTTTAGACTTTTGAGACATAAAGTTACACCTTGCCTCCTAGCTCTGCCACTGATTAGCTGTATGAATTCTTTGGTTTCAATCATCTTCTAACCTCAGGTTCTTCATCTGTACTCTGGGAATTGTGAGAATTGATGAGATAAAGTTTCTGGCAAAGAGTTAATTTAGGCTGCCTTAACCTGGAGTCCATGGGCTTGGGGTGGTTAATAGGAGGAGCCCTCGCTGAAAATTTGTTAAAGGATACTTTCATCACAATCTTTAAGTAGCTGGGGCCACAAACAGGGCAGTACTTCCTCTAGTAAGTGCTTAATAATAATAGCTATTATTACTATTTCACATTCTGAGGGATTGTTCCACGTTTGGTACTATTCTAGGGCATATAGGGACATTCTACTCATTTTCTGGACATTGTTACTCGTACCTTGCATCCCTACCAAATGTGAACCTGGACTAGGGTTTTCTGGCCCCTACTTTCCTTCCTCCTTTCTTCCCATAGGGATATTTGGCAAATCTTAGGAGAGGAGGTGGAGCAAAAATTTTCTAAGACTGCATAGTGCTGTAGGGTTGTATCTACAACTCAAAAGAAGTATCTTTTTCCAGAAAAAAATGTCTTCTTTATCCTGCTTAGGATCTGCGTGCTACCTAAATCTGATCATTCATGTCTTTCAACAATTCAGAAAAATTCTCAATCTCTTTGATTGTGACCCCTATCTCATGTTTTACCTTTCTTTCAGAAATTCCAATTGGATATTATGTATGCCTCATTCTAGCTCATGTCTTTTTTCATGTGTTCCAGATTTTTACCTTCAGTTTAACTTCTTTTATATTCTGCTAATTTCTTCAGATCGATCTTGTATTTCACTAATTCTCTCTTGAGCTGTAATTAATGAGCTGTTTAACCAGAACACTGACTTTATAAACCTTGACAGCGCAAATAACGAAATCAAGAGGTGGAAGTATGAGAACGCCAATTTCATCCTTTCACAGCTGGCGGTCAACTGACAGTTTAAAATTGGATCACAATTAGTATTTACTAACATCTTTTGTCCTTCACTTTATAAGAATCTTTTTTTAATTTTATTTTATTATGTTATGTTAGTCACCATACATTACATCATTAGTTCTTTTTTACAGATGTTCTTATTTTTTATCTTGTTATGTTAATCACCATACCTTACATCATTAGTTTTTGATGTAGTATTCCATGATTCATTGTTTGCGTATAACACCCAGTGCTCCATGCAGTACATGCCCTCTTTAATACCCATCACCAGGCTACCCCATCCCCCACCCCCTCCCCTCTAGAACCCTCAGTCTCAGAGTCGATAGTCTCTCATGGTTCGTCTCCCTCTCTGATTCCCCCCCTTCATTCTTCCCTTCCTGCTATCTTCTTTTTCTTCTTTTTTCTTTTTAAACATATAATGTATTATTTGTTTCAGAGGTACAGGTCTGTGATTCATCAGTCTTACAGAATTCACAGCGCTCACCATAGCACATACCCTCCCCAATGTCCATCACCCAGCCCACCCCATCCCTCTGACCCCCCACCACTCCAGCAAAACTCAGTTTGTTTCCTGAGATTAAGAATTCATCATATCAGTGAGATCTTATGATACTTGTCTTTCTCTGATTGACTTATTTTGCTTAGCATAATACCCTCTAGTTTCATCCACGTCGTTGCAAATGGCAAGATTTCGTGTTTTTTGATGGCTACATAATATTTCATTGTATATATATACCAGATCTTCTTTATCCATTCATCTATCAATGGACAGCTTGGCTCTTTCCATAGTTTGGCTATTGTGGACATTGCTGCTATAAACACTGGGGTGCTCATACCCCTTCGGATCATGACATTTGTATCTTTGGGGTAAATACCCAGTAGTGCAATTGCTGGGTCATAGGGTAGCTCTATTTTCAACTTTTTGAGGATCCTCCATATTGTTTTCCAGAGTGGCTGTACCAGCTTGCATTCTCACCAACAGTGTAGGAGGGTTCCCCTTTGTCCGCATCCTTGCCAACATCTGTCGTTTCCTGACCTGTTAATTTTAGCCATTCTGACTGGTGTGAGGTGGTATCTCATTGAGGTTTTGATTTGGATTTCCCTGATGCCAAGCGATGTTGAGCACTTTTTCATGTGTCTGTTGGCCATTTGGATATCTTCTTTAGAAAATTGTCTGTTCATGTCTTCTGCCCATTTCTTGATTGGATTGTTTGTTCTTTGGGTGTTGGGTTTGATAAGTTCTTTATAGATTTTGGATACTATCCTTTGTCTGATATGTCATTTGCAAATATCTTGTCCCATTCTGTCGGTTGTCTTTTGGTTCTATTGACTGTTTCTTTTGCTGTACAAAAGCTTTTTATCTTGATGAAGTCCCAATAGTTCATTTTTGCCCTTGCTTCCTTTGCCTTTGGAGATGTGTCTAGGAAGAAGTTGCTGCGGCTGAGGTCAAAGAGGTTGCTGTCTGTGTTTTCCTTTAGGATTTTGATGGATTCCTGTCTCACACTGAGGTCTTTCATCCATTTTGAGTCCGTTTTTGTGTGTGGTGTAAGGAAATGGTCCAGTTTCATTCTTCTGCATGTAGCTGTCCAATTTCCCCAACACCATTTGTTGAAGAGACTGTCTTTTTTCCATTGGACATTCTTTCCTGCTTTGTTGAAGATTAGTTGACCATAGAGTTGAGGGTCCGTTTCTGGGCTCTCTATTCTGTTCCATTGATCTATGTGTCTGTTTTTGTGCCAGTACCATATTATTTTGATGATTACAGCTTTGTAATAGAGCTTGAAGTCCAGAATTGTGATGCCCCCAGCTTTGCTTTTCTTTTTCAACATTCTTCTGGCTATTCGGGGTCTTTTCTGGTCCCATACAAATTTTAGGATTATTTGTTCCATTTCTTTGAAAAAAGTTTACGGTATTTTGATAGGGATTGCATTGAATGTGTAGATTGCTCTAGGTAGCACTGACATTTTCACAATATTTATTCTTCCAATCCATGAGCATGGAAAGTTTTTCCATTTCTTTGTGTCTTCCTCAATTTCTTTCATTAGTATTCTATAGTTTTCTGAGTACAGATTCTTTGCCTCTTTGGTTAGATTTATTCCTAGGTATCTTATGGTTTTGGGTGCAATTGTAAATGGGATCGACTCCTTAATTTCTCTTTCTTCTGTCTCGTTGTTGGTGTATAAGAATGCCACTGATTTCTGTGCATTGATTTTATATTCTGCCACTCTACTGAATTCCTGCATGAGTTCTAGCAGTTTTGGGATGGAGTCTTTTGGGTTTTCCACATAAAGTATCACATCATCTGCAAAGAGTGAGAGTTTGACTTCTTTGCCTATTCCGATGCCTTTTATTTCTTTCTTTGTCTGATTGCTGAGGCTAGGACTTCTAGGACTGTGTTGAATAGCAGTGGTGATAGTGGACATCCCTGCCGTGTTCCTGACCTTAGGGGGAAAGCTCTCAGCTCTTCCCCATTGAGAATGATATTCGCTGTGGGTTTTTCATAGATGGCTTTTATGATATTGAGGTTTGTACCCTCTATCCCTACACTCTGAAAAGTTTTAATCAAGAAAGGATGCTGTATTTTGTCAAATGCTTTTTCTGCCTCTATTGAGAGGATCATATGGTTCTTGTTCTTTCTTTTATTAATGGATTGTATCACATTGATTGATTTGCGGATGTTGAACCAACCTTGTAGCCCAGGAATAAATCCCACTTGGTCGTGATGAATAATCCTTTTAATGTACTGTTGGATCCTATTGGCTAGTATTTTGGTGAGAATTTTTGCATCTATGTTCATCAGGGATATTGGTCTGTAATTCTCCTTTTTGATGGGGTCTTTGTCTGGTTTTGGGATCAAGGTAATTCTGGGAGTTTGGAAGTTTTCCTTCCATTTCTATTTTTTGGAACAATTTCAGAAGACTAGGTATTAATTCTTCTTTAACGTCTGGCCAGGGGTTTATCAGTCTTATTAATTCTTTCAAAGAACCATCTCCTAGTTTCATTGCTCAGTTCTACCGTTCTTTTGGTTTCTATTTCATTGATTTCTGCACTGATCTTCACTATTTCTCTTCAGCTGCTGGGTTTAGGCTTTACTTACTCCTTTATCAGCTCCTTTAGGTGTAGGGGTGGGTTGTGTATTTGAGACCTTTCTTGTTTCTTGAGAAAGCTTGTATTGCTATATGCTTTCCTCTTAAGACCGCCTTTGCTGCATCCCAAAGATTTTGAACAGTTGTGTTTTCATTTTCATTTGTTTCTATGAATTTTTAAAATTCTTCTTTAATTTCCTGATTGACCCATTCATTCTTTAGTAGGATGCTCTTTAGTCTCCATGTATTTGAGTTCTTTCCAATTTCCCTTTTGAGGAAATTCTTGAGGAATGAGTTCTAGTTTCAAAGCATTGTGGTCCGAAAATATGCAAGGAATGATCCTAATATTTTGGTACCGGTTGAGCCCTGGTTTGTGACCTAGGATGTGATCTGTTCTGGATAATGTTCCCTGGGCACTAGAGAAGAATGTGTATTCTGTTGCTTTGGGTTGGAATGTTCTGAATATATCTGTGAAGTCCATTTGGTCCAGTGTGTAATTTAAAGCCTTTATTTCCTTGTTGATCTTTTACTTAGATGATCTGTCCATTTCAGTGAGGGTGGTGTTAAAGACCCCTACTATTATTGTATTATTGTTGGTGTGTTTCTTTGATTTTGTTATTAATTGCCTTATATAATTGGCTGCTCCCCAGTTAGGGGCATAGATATTTACAATTTTTAGGTCTTCTTGTTGGATAGACTTTTTAAGTAGGATATAGTGTCCTTCCTCATCTCTTATTATAGTCTTTGGTTTAAAATCTATTTTGTCTGATATAAGGATTGCCACCCCGGCTTTCTTTTGATGTCCATTAGCATGGTAAATGGTTTTCCACCCCTTCACTTTCAATCTGGAGGTGTCTTTGGGTCTAAAATGAGTCTCTTACAGGCAGCATATTGATGGGTCTTGTTTTTTAATCTAATTTGATACCCTGTGTCTTTTGACTGGGACATTTAGCCCATTTACATTCAGGGTAACTATTGAAAGATATGAATTTAGTGCCATTGTATTGCCTGTAAGGTGACTGTTACTGTATATCATCTCTGTTCCTTTCTGGTCTATGTTACTTTTAGGCTCTTTCTTTGCTTAGAGGACCCCTTTCAATATTTCTTGTAGGGCTGGTTTGGTGTTTGCAAATTCTTTTAGTTTTTGTTTGTCCTGGAAGCTTTTTATGTCTCCTTCTATTTTCAATGATAGCCTAGCTGGATATAGTATTCTTGGCTGCATATTTTTCTCATTTAGTGCTTTGAAGATATCATGCCACTCCTTTCTGGCTTGCCAGGTCTCTGTGGATAGGTCTGTGCCAATCTAATGTTTCTAACATTGTAGGTTACAGACCTCTTGTCCCGAGCTGCTTTCAGGATTTTCTCTTTGTCTCTGAGACTCGTAAGTTTTACTATTAGATGTCGGGATGTTGACCTATTTTTATTGATTTTGAGGGGGGTTCTCTGTGCCTCCTGGATTTTGATGCCTGTTTCCTTCCCCAAATTAGGGAAGTTCTCTGCTATAATTTGCTCCACTATATCTTCTGCCCCCCTCTCTCTTTCTTCTTCTTCTTCTGGGATCCCAATTATTCTAATATTGTTTCGTCTTATGGTATCACTTATCTCTTGAATTCTGCCCTCGTGATCCAGTAGTTGTTTATCTCTCTTTTTCTCAGCTTCTTTATTCTCCATCATTTGGTCTTCTATATCACTAATTCTCTCTTCTGCCTAATTTATCCTAGCAGTTAGAGCCTCCATTTTTTATTGCACCTCATTAATAGCCTTTTTGATTTCCACTTGGTTATATTTTAGTTCTTTTATTTCTTCAGAAAGGGATTCTCTAGTATCTTCCATGCTTTTTTCAAGCCCAGCTAGAATCTTTATAATCATCATTCTGAACTCTAGTTCTGACATCTTACTAATGTCCGTATCGATTAGGTCCCTGGCAGTCGGTACTTCCTCTTGTTCTTTTTTTTTGAGGTGAGTTTTTCCGTCTTGTCATTTTGTCTTCCAGAAAGTTGTCGCTTTTCTGTTCAGAGAGTTGCTGCTATTCTTTTCTTTGATCTCCTGTTGAGTTTGTAGGTGTTCAGAATAGTTTGATACCTATCTAGCTGAATTCCTGGGACCAGATGAAATTTAGGTCTCCCACTCCTCTGCCATCTTGCTCCTCCTCCTTTAAGAATTGTTTAAGAACTAATATTTCTTGGGGCACCTGGGTGGCTCAATCGGTTAAGCATCTGCCTTTGGCTCAGGTCATGATCCCAGGGTCCTGAGATCGAGCCCCGCATCAGGCTCCCTGCTTGGCGGGAAGCCTGCTTCTCCCTCTCCCACTCCCCCTGCTTGTGTTCCCTCTCTCGCTGTTTCTCTCTGTCAATTAAATAAATAAAATCTTAAAAAAAAAAGAACGAATATTTCTTGCAGTAAAGAAAGATTTATTTGAGCTTTACTATTTTATTCTGCTTATTTGTTAAATTCAAGCAAAATTAAACTGAAAGAATTAAAACTAGCATGGCAATATTGTTTTAAAAAGTACCCCCCACATCTCTCTCCCTCCTTCTCCCCTTCTTCCTCCTCTTCCTTCTCTCTCTTGTGTGTGTGTGTGTGTGTGTGTGTGTGTGTGTATGTGTGCAGACCTAGATATTCATATATTCATATAATGTTAACAATAGTTATTTCTGGTTAATGGGTCTTAGAGTGATTTTTTACTTTACTCCTTAAAATATGTGAATCTTTTACTTGAGTAGGTATAATTTAACATCAAAAACAAAATGAAAAAGCAAGAGGTGGCAAATTTCAGTGGCTGAGGGGCCACTACCTCTCCCTCTGCCAGTAAGCTTAAATTCTATCGATTTTCTCAATACTTTATTTAATTCACTTCAGATCTTCCTGTCTCATCATTTAGTCTAATGTTCAATATTGAACTTTCTTCCTAAAGGTAAAATACAACAGATAAGAGAAAGAAAAAAACAAATTGTGATCTTGAGAAATTTTCGTTATAAAATTTGAGTCCCTGAGATTCTCACTATAGTAGCAACTATACTCCAAACTTTTCTTCAATATGTAGCCAGCCACGTAGAGCAATTAGTGTAATATGTTCTTATAATTGGCCTTTGCGTATTATTTACAACTGGGCAATGAAGAACAGCTTAAGAGCCTTGGGCCCACTGATAAGCAAAAATTATCTTATGAAAATTTATAAAAATAAAACTTGACACATTACATTTGTTTGAATCTTAGTTTTTGATGGGCACCATTTTAATTGGACGGGGGTTCTGAACCCATAGTATTCCTTCCATAGTAGTTCACAGCTGTATCTAACAGGTAACTATTATTTCACAGGCAAGTTTCTGTCTTAATATAGACAGTCTACCAGACCGCAAAACCATAGCTAATGATCAGCTAGTCTCTTAAGTGAATTCATATATTGGCATTTACTTCTCAGCAGATATTAGCTAACATTTTGTGTCTAAAGTATATTTGGGTTACTCAGAAGCAGCATAACTATTCCTAGTCAACTATTCTGATTTTTTTTAAGATTTTATTTATTTGAGAGAGAGCACAAGCAGCAGGGGGAGAGGCAGAGGGAGAGGAAGAAGCAGGCTCCCTGCTGAGCAGGGAGCCTGATGTGGGGCTCAATCCCAGGACCCCGGGATCATGACCTGAGCCACCCAGATGCCCCTGATTTTTGGTGTTTAATTTCCTATTATTCTCTAACATTTGTCTTTGTGGCATTTTCATTTTAGAAGCAGAAAAGCAATTATTTACTGAGAATGAATAAGCAGAATGTTCTTGCTTGAAATTAAAAAACCCAAGACAACTGCCTTCGCCCAGTCCATTACTTGAATGATAAACATGAACAATAGGTAACAGGATATTTTTAGAGTAGCACCTGGCTACACTATAAAAAAAGAGACCATCAGAAAGGTCCACTCCACTGGCTACTCATCGGTGCTTCTTTGAAGTGCTCTATCCCCCTTGTTCCCCAGTTGACCCTGGTTCCAGGACTAAGGGTGTTAGTATTAGCTGGGAACTTGTTAAACATGAACTTTTGGGGGCCCTAATCCAGGCCAGTTGAATCAGCAACTCAGAGTGGGGGCGTCTAGCAATGTCTTAACAAGATCCTGATGCACACTAAGTTGGAGAACCATTGCCTAGATGGTGTTGTCTTAGGGCCAGGAGATGGCAAGGAGACATCAAAAGACAATTTGCTGCATGTATCTTGCCAGCTTTTCTGATCTCCCATTCCCTGCACCCCAAACCCCATCAAGAGGGGCTGATGTGGATGCTGAAAAAACGGATGTTTAGCTTTTGCTCTGTGCAATCCAATGTTGTCAACCACAAAGAGATCTCATACAAAGGTTAACTGTATTTCAGTGATCAAGGCTGTAGTCTGTGGAGTCCAGTTCCCTGGTTTCAAATACTGGCTCTATTCTTTACCAGTGGTTTCTCATTTCCTCTGTCCCTTACTTTCCCCCATTTATATTTACCTCAGGAGGTCATTGAGAGGATTAAAATGTTCAATGTTCAGGATATGAAAAGTGATTCATAAATGATGCTATCATGTCACGAGATTTTTCTATCCTAGGCTGTGTTTTGGTACAATGCACAACAAGGTGGGCATTGCTTCAGGTGCATAATTATGTGCTATTAGGTTTTAGGAAAGGTGAGAAGAGAAAAATATTGAATTCACAGCCTGCCTTCCTATTTATCATGTCGACAGGATTAATGAAGTAATGTTTATACAACACAGTAATTTGAAGATATCCCCATAAGGTCAGGATACATTTATAATGGCAGTCTCTGTGTTTAGCATTTTAAAGCAGTACACTTCTAGGCCTCCAACTACAAAGGATCCTATTAATTAGTGGTGGTGGTGAGGGTTTAAGTTTTAATTCCTGCTGCTTCTCATTTAAATCTTTTATGACAAACTGTGTAAGAGCCATAGCACAACTCAGCGCATTATATCTTAAAAACGTTGAGCTTAGGTTCCCCCCTCTTTTAATGTAACTAACAGCGGTAACCTAATGAATGCAAGGCTATTAAGTTTTCTCCAACAGAATCAGGCTAAGCTTTTAAGGTCAGGCATTTCCTTATAATTTTGCATGGCATAGTTATAAAACATTGTTTCCATGTGAACATGTTAATGACCATCTATCTGATCATGGGTTTAAAATAACCCATGTTAAATTGAAGATGTACATTAAAACGGGCTTGATTTTCTGGTATAGACTTTATCTACATTTAGGCCTCAGTCAGTACTGTTGGCTTATTCCAGTTATAAAGTGATTAATTTCAAGTTGAATGTAGCAGAAACAAGTATTTGTTTCCACAAAAATATTCCCACCTTCAGGAGTGTATGAGGACGGCAACCTTTTTATTTACTTTTTTTTAAAGATTTTATTTATTTTACAGAGAGAGACACAGCGAGAGAGGGAACACAAGCAGGGGGAGTGGGAGAGGGAGAAGCAGGCTTTCCTCCGAGCAGAGAGCCTGATGCGGGGCTCGATCCCAGGACCCTGGGATCATGACCTGAACCAAAGGCAGACGCCTAACAGACTGACCCGAGGAACACTGAGGGCAGCCTGTTTAAACTAGTAAGACTGTAAGAGTCTTCTGTTTTCATACATAATTCAAAAGACTTCTGGGTTTTAAGTGTATTCCCATTAGGGTGCGGTTTAGTTCTCCTTTGAATCTGACTGTAGATGTGGTATAATAAAAAAAAATATATATGTATTCAGTCTTGTCCCTGGTTCTTGGCACAGAGCTCTTAAAATCCTTGGAATTTCCTGAGTGATGTCTTTTGTCATAAGCTTTTTGCCCAAACCCGAGTTTATGCTCATGAGGTGATCTTGGCACTGGTCACCAGAGGAACCAACCACATGATTAGAGGGCTAGAACGATCAGCCACACCCCAAGATATCCAGGGAAGGAACGGCTGGAGAGTGAGTTCAATAATCAATGGCCAATGATGTCATCAATCACATCTAGGTAATGAAACTTTAGTAAACAAAGTAAGGGGTTAAGAGAGCTTCCAGGTTGGTGAACACATCCATGTGCAGGAGGGTGGAGCATCAAGAGGTCATGGAAGCTCTGCCCACTTCCCCCCACTCCCTTTGCCCTGGATATCTCTTCCATTTGGCTGTTCCTGGGTGTTTTTTTTTTTTAAGAGATTTTAAAGTAATTCCTACACACAACGTGGGGCTGGAACTTACAACCCAGGGATCAAGAGTTGCATGCTTTACCAACTGAGCCAGCCAGGCACCCCTGGGTTGTATCCTTTATAATAAAACTATACTAGTGCTTCCCTCACGTCTGAGTTGTTCTAGTGTATTGAACCTGACAAGGGTGGGAACCCCTCATTTGTAGTTGTCAGGGCAGAAGTGCAGGTATCCTGGATACCTCATTTTTGGCTGTTGTCTTGTACCGATCACTTAACTTATAGAGACTATGCTAACACTGGCTGGTGTCAGAAGTGACTTGTTGGACACCCAGGTGGTGTTGGAGAGTACCGCTGTTTGTTAGAACAGTGGAGTAGGGGAGACAGAAGAGGCTCTCCTGTCATTCTGCAGTGCACTTGGGATTCCTGTGATAACCAGTGTCTGGCACTCTAAGGCCCAGCTGTCACTGTAGACCTAAAAACCCCATTGGAGTAAAATGGGAGGAATAACATATTCAGTTCAGTACTTAAATATACATCATGGTTTTTCATAGTTGTTTTTACTATATGTAGTATGTTTTGCCAAGTGCTCATCAACATAACGTTTATCACCAGTGGGAAGCTTTCCTCTCCTGCAATCAAATTTACTGGCATTCAGGGTACACTGATACAGCCCTTGTACCTTTTGGGGAAGTAAAATAAACTCTACCTGCCCCTCAAACCTGTTTTGAAAGGCCTTGCCAAATCTGAAAACTCAAGTGTTAATTTTAACACCTCCTTGTGCCTTTGTCCCTGATCTCTACCTTGTGTCAGAGTTCTTGAAAGGTTATGTTTAAAAATAAACCTCGCTTCATACCTTGGCTTAAAGGGCACATCATGAGCTATTTTCAGCATTCAAAATTCACTAGATACTAACTAGTTATTTACATACTTGAAACCACTGTCAGGGATTTTTTTTTTCTTTTTAAACTACAGCTAACTCAGGAACATGGACATCTTATGGCAAACTGAAAATTCCATGTAATATAATTTAACTCTATCATCAGTATTCTCTGACTCCAAAGGGGGGAAAATATATCTATGTCTATAAAAGCTTTGTAGTAAGTACCCAATGGCCAAGCAGAACATACAACTGCATACAATTTTTTGATCTTAAAAACTCAACTTCTTATTCCTGTTATCTCTAAATCCATGACCTCTCCAGTTGTGGGGAGCCATTCTCGTTCGAACAGTTCATAAACAGTTAATATTAGGATTACCAAATGAGGATAAGCTGAAGTGATCTTTTAAATTTAACATACTAGTAGTAAGTGGAGAAAGTATATTAAAAATAGGCTCTATTTTAAAAATCCCATTGGCTTTTCTGCCCTACCATGGAAGAACAGCAAATGCCAACCTCTGCCTCCTTCCATTCTTTGGAACTGATTTTTGGGGATTAGAGGTGCATACTGAAAACTGTAGATCTTAATTCACGTATCAGTCATGTTAATACAAGGTCTCCGAACACAAACCAACTTCTACACTAGTAATCAAAAAGAAAAAAAAAAAAGAGTCATGAACACATGATTTTAAACTTTACTTTAAAAATGTAAGTATCTCCCAATATTTAACAGGTAAAGAAAATAGCATATTGGTTTATTTTATGTGGTTGTTATATTTTATTTTCCAAGTAATACTGATTAAAAATATTTACACACCTACTTTAAAGTCCACAGTTTAGCACTCTTATTTGTATGGCTTTAAAAGTTATAGCACAAGATCTTTACATTAAGGATCGGGGGAAAAAGATTCATTCAAAACAAAGCCTGATATATTATATACATGTTTTTCTCTGTACTTTATTTTAAATACATTAATTTTTAAATGATGCTCATCTTTTTTTCATCTGGTGGTAAAATACTAGTGCAACCTTTCATTTAAAAAAAAAAGTTTACCACAGATATAAATGAATTTTCCCAATTGGAAATGGCCCTTCAGTTGCCATTAAATGAAATTTCTCAACCTAAGTTACCAAGAAAAAGAATTGGTAGTTGCCATTATAAGCAAAAACATAAAATACTATAGCATCACCTACATTGCTCCATACAACACAAATTTTGAAAGAACCAGAGACACTTTAAAGAAGTTTAGTTGGTTTTGAAAAGGCACATGGGTGTGGGGTTTTTTTTTTTTTACATTCTAGAAATTTTGCCACCACCACTCTGTTTCTGTTGCAGAGATGACATCTGTGACTATCAGTATAGACAAGGTTGTTCAAACTAAAGAAAGCCAGAAGCCAAAATTTAACTGCACAGTAACAATGTACTTTTCTTCATGCAGCCTTGTGTTTCCTATATATTCAATTTTCTAACATGCATTAGAATACATTGTTTGTATTCTAATGATTTTATGTTTGATTTTACAACATGGAAAGAATCTGAGAAAGGACATGACCTGGGAAAGAGAGAAGGGAGAACCCTTATCACAATGAAAATAGATACATTCGTACCCAACTATATAATAAGAATATAATCCATTTAAGTTTCCAGAAATAATACTTCTCAAAAGCTTCCCATCCACTTATGGGAAAGATCCCTCCTCTGTGGCATTAAGTGGGGGGAAATCAGTTTGTTTCAACAGAAACAGTTCACAACAGTAAAGACTTTAACTTTGGTCCACTTGTCTGTTAGCCTAAGGACAGTCACACTGCCCATCAGCAGTTCAAAAATCCAACACATAAATTTAAAAATATATTCATTTGTTATTTCATTCTAAAACAGGCATAGGTGTTCTGTTCTCATTCCCTGCTTGGGAATCCACTGTTGATTTGGTCTCTAAACCATCAGCATCTTGGTGATCTTCCCTGGCAGCCTCAGCAGCATCTGCTTGGGGAGGCTCTCTCTCCTCCTGGTTCATGATTTCAGGGGTCACTTGTTCCAAGTCGGCTTCTAGAAGTTCAGTCTGTACTTCCACTGGCATCTGATTTACCCGTTCGACATGCAGCTCCTCCACGTGTACTTCAGTACCTTCTTCAGTCTGAATTCGACCCACTTCTAGATAACTCACCTGGACCTGCTCTGGAAGCTCACTCATATGTGAATCATGCACTTGGCTGTCCTGGAGCAGATCTGGATGGACCTGTTCCACAGTCACTTGTGCTGAATCCACCTGAACCTGAAGCAATGGTAACACATGCACCTTCCCAACTTGTTCTATAATAGTCATTGATGTCACAGGTTCGGTCTGCACACGTGTTTCTACTGAAAGAACTTCTTCGGTTACTAGACGCTCTGAAATATTGTGAGTATCACTGAGATGCCTCCTTAATTCATTTCCTTGCATAAACCACAAGTCACATAAAGTACAATGGTTGGGTTTATCTCCAGTGTGTATTACCAAATGATCTTTGAACTGGTCCCAGCTGTTAAACACACTGTTACAGACCTGAAATAACCAAACATATGGTTTTAACAATACTAATATTTAAACTGAAGAAAATACGAATGCATTTATTCTCTTTAAGGAAAAATTTGAAGTTTTCTGAAAAATGTATGATATTTATCATGTGGTCTAAGATTTCATAATTCTTTTATTTGATCTTTTAGCTGATGTAGCTAACAAATACATCCTGGAAAACATTTTAACACTGCCTTCATTGTTTAAATGTCATATAAATTCGAAGAATATAAAGTACCAATATTATAATTTCTCCCACAGTACCATTACCATTTAGAACAATTACATTATTTGGGTTATATACACACTAATCATGGAAGAAGAGCTGATCACAGCTAGTCAGCCAGCCCCTCACTGCCTCACTCCCAAATTCTAGTAATTGCTCAGTGGTTAAGAATAACCAGTTTCAGATTATCTATTATTTAGGACATAATTTTATTGAAATTGGTGTCATCTAGGGTTGAGTAAAAAAACACCCTATTCTAATCTTCCTTCTAAAATCAAGACAGTGATGTTCTTTACTCTTATTCTTTCCAAACTATCAGCTCTATACTTTCACTCTATACTCTGCTACCCTTCACTTTTAATGATTTCCAACACAGACCACTCCTTTGCTAAGGACAGAATACACCCACACATACCTGACATTCATAAAGCTTCTTTCTTCCCTTTTTTGCCCCTATTCCAGTTTGGCACGCAGTCAGGTGACATTTGAGGGTGCTATTTCTAGCAAATCGTTCATGACAATTTGGACATTCAAAAGGTTTTTCACCTATTACAACAGAAAAAAATTACATTGACAAATCAAGAAAAACAGAAAAAGCAAATAAAGTTTTTTTCTTTTTGGTTAATGCTAATAGCACCTTCTTGAAAGGAAGATCTGAATTTATAATTCAGATGTTTCTACCACATCCAAAAGACTCTCCTAGAGGTGGAAAAATAAGTTTTCAGTAATTATTATAATTGTATTCGTGCTTTGAGGAAGAAATAAAATTTGGATCTGCGTTCTGTTTCATGTTTTCGCTATTCTTAAAAAGTTGTTTATTTTCCCTTAGGTGAAAATCAAGATCAATCTCTATTTTGGGGAAATGCATCCAGAAGCATTTTTTGAGCACTTACTATGTGCCAGACCATGTGCTAGGTGATGATGATAAATAAACTGTCCTTTTTAAAAACTCTATCACAGGCCAGAGTATTTTACAAAGGTGAAATACATAGAAATGAGCACCTGCAATGTACCGCAGAAGGCCTGTTTCAGAAAAGAGGGCAATGGAAAATGTACTCCAGCAGCACAGGAGGAGAGTATTCTGCCTGGAATGGAGTAAGAGAAGGAAAGAGGGAAGTTTATTCTAAGCAGAGGCACAGAAGTATAAAACAACATGGTGGGTGAGGAGTAAGGAGGGAAGGTATCAGTAATGACTCCCAGGTCTCTGGCTTAGAATACCAACCAGAATAAAGAACACAGAAATCCAAGTAGGTTTGGAGTGGAAAGTGTGTTAGGAAAGATAATAAATTTAGTTATGTATCTGCTGATTTGAAGGTACTCAAAGAGGAAAAGTCTGGCAAACAGCTATATGGACTAATCTGAAGCCAAATAGAAGGTGGACTGATACACAGATTAGGAGTTACTTTAGGTGGTAATAAAAACCTCTGATGTGGTTAAAACTCTAAGTACGTTATGTGAAAACAGAATAAAGGACAGAACTCAACGAAACACCAAGTAAAAACACCAGGTAAACGAGGCAGCAAAGACGAAAATCAAGAAATTTCAGGAAGATGAGGGCAGTGAACATTGCCAAACTGAACAGAGATGTCAGGTAGGACAACAACATGAGACTGTACCAATTCTAGCGAGAACAGTGTGAGTGATATGGTGGTGGGGTTAGAAGCCAGACTATGGTGGGATGAGAGGCAAGTCAATGAAAACAGTACAGAAATTCTTCCAAAAAGGCATGGAAGTGAAGAGGATGGAGAGTTTTGACAGATGATACATACGTCATCTGCTGGGGTGGGGTGCGGGCAGGGTCTTGAGTATTGGACTGAAGGTCTAGAATAGCAATTTTGGCAAAGAAAGATATAAATCAGACACCAAAAGGCCTAATGTAAGATCTGATATGATTTTTTTCCCCAAAAGTCCTCAGCAGGGAGTAGAGAGAGGCAAATGACTGCAATAATTCCAGGATTTTTTAAAGGGTATTTTTAGAGCAAGTGGGCTCAAAAGCCAAGGGAATATGCTTAGCATGCAAAAAAAAATTGATTCAAGCTGTATACAAGGAAGACAAAGTAAGATAGAGAAGTCAGAAATGGGGCAATAAGCTAGGTGGAGAGGGATGGAAGCACTAGCAGGCTAACTGAGGTAGAGTCAGAGTAAGGGAAGGAGAGGGAGGATTCAAGGGAGAGCATGATGCTTGCAGAGAACAGGCCCCAGTGATGAGGTCCTAGTTGTGACCCCCACACTAGTTAAGTAACTTTGAGTTGTGTTTTTTTTTTTAATTTTATTTATTTATTTGTCAGAGAGAGTACACACACAGCAGAGGGAGCGGCTGGCAGAGGGAGAAGCAGGCTCCCCACCGAGCAAGGAGCACAATGGGGGACTCGATCCCAGGACCCTGGGATCATGAACTGAGCCAAAGGCAGACGCTCAACCGACTGAGCCACCCAGGCATCCCTGCATTTTTTTCCCTGACAAAAAAAATATTTATTTTTTGTATAATGTTCATGAGATGAAAAAATTAGACCTTATGATCTAGAATTACTGTTGGTACAGAAACTCCTTTTCAACTCAAATATTGGGAGATACTGCTAAATAAAAAAAGTTTTGTGGTTTTAGTAGTGCATAATTTTTTCACTATAAATTGGTATAGCTTCTTTAAATGGTAATTTCATGACATATACCAAGATTTAAAATGTACATATTCTTTGACTTGGCAATTCTGCTCTTGAACACATACACAAAGATATATGCACAAGTATGCTTATTCCAGCATAGTCTGGATAGCAAAAGACTAGCAACAAACTAAATGTGTATCAATATAGATAAATTATGGGGGCGCCTAGGTGGCTCAGATGGTTAAGCATCTGCCTTCAGCTCAGGTCATGATCCCAGGGTCCTGAGATCGAGCCCACATCAGGCTCCTGGCTCGGCGGGGAGCCTGCTTCTCCCTCTTCCTCTGCCTCTCTCCCTGCTCATGCTCTATCTCTGTGTCTCAAATGAATAAATAAAATCTTAAAAAATACACACACACACACACACGTAAATTATGGCATACCCATACACCGAAACACCATGCAGCCATGGGGGAGGGGGGGAAATATAGATTCCTGAATTTTCACATATTTAAAGAGTTTAAGAGAAATGGCATGACATTGTACTGCATGCCTCCATTGTTTTTTCCCCCAAAAAACTGTGCGTCCATCTGTGGTGACTCAAAAATGCAAAGAACAGATAGGGAAGGATAAATAAGAAAATGATGGCAGTAGTTGCTTCTGGAGAGATCTACTAATCTCTCTCTATTGATCATTGTATGTCACTTCAGCTTTTATGTCATTTGAGTTTTACTATTTAAAAAATTAGCTAAGTCCAATAAAATCTAGAAATAGCAACAGATTAATTCTACTTTAGATGTGTAGACAGCACAGTCTTGAAAGTACTTTTACTGTTTTCTCTTAATTGTCACAACCCTGTAAAGTAGGTTATTATTACCCATATTTACACAGACGAGGAAAGAGGCCCAAAGATAAAGTGACCAGTCAAGTTCATCATACTGGCAAATGTCGGAACTGGAGCTGGAATCTAATTCTGATTTCCAGACCCACATTCTTTCTATAGTTCCATACCTCCTCTCTGGGAAACAGGTAACATTTGAAGACATGGTTAAAGATCACTTTTAGGTCTGTCTCATACTAGGTGTCCCATAGGTAAATCTGTCAATATGTCTGGTATCTCCTCCCACCCCTAAAGTGCTTACCCTTCTATATTTTTCTAAGCTAATAAACCTCCAATCCTGTAGGCACCCAAGCCAGAAAGCTGAGATTTACTCCCATATTTCACTGGTCACCAAATCCTGATGATTCTACCTACTTAATTCATATCCCTAACCCTCTCCCACTATCACTGCCTTTACTCAACTCTTCATTCTTGCTTAGACTGTTCCAACAGCTTCCTAATTAGACTTCGGAGGTTTCACCCCACTCCAATCTATCCTGCCAGTCATCCCTCTAAAACATAAATCTGATCCTGGTTTAAACATCTTTAAATGACTCAGTCTTTCAAGATAAAATCCAAATTCATGTGTGACATTTATGAAAATAACTACGTGATCTTGGCTTCATCTTCCATCACTTTCTCTCCCTTGCCCTTGTCCATGATGCCTAAGTGCGTGCCACTTGGTAGCCTTTCTAACTCTTCCAGCTACATCTCCTGTCATTCCTCTACTTGGACCCAATCCTCCAGCCATAGTAACCTACCAGCAGTGCTCCAAACATGTGTCTATCTCTCTTTCCTCTATGCCTGTGCATGCTTCATTTCTTGTACCTGGAATGCCCATGTCCTGGCTAACTCCTTTTCCTTTGGGAGTCATATAGGGTGAATGCTCCAGGAAACCATCCCTGTCTCTTCCATCATAAATAAGCAGCCCAGGCAGGCATTCGCATAAGACCGTGTGCTGACATCTACCAGCCCTTAGCCCATCACATGTGACTGTGCCTGCTTGTCTCCCCCAACACAAGGGTAAGCTCCTTGAAGGCAGGGACTCTTAACATTTATCTCCATGACCCAGCAGGTTGGCATTACTATTTTCCAAATGGAAACAAAATAATTCAGAGGACAACAACCAAATTTTGCAAATCAAGCCATAGACTATAGTGCCTGTTTTAAGAACACTGAAGAAACCAAACCGCTAAACTAATAAAAGTATGCAAAATATGAAACTGAGGGGGATTTATGTATATTTTGAGAATAGGAAACAGGAACGGGATTGTTTCCTTATGTTTACATTGAGTTTGTTATAAACAAGAAATGATTCATTCTTTATTAACATAAGCACAATTTAAAACTATTTACTTATGTTCCTCTTGAATTCACCAAGTCACTTATCACATCTGCAACTATCTTGTTACTAATTACTAGTACGGTTAATTGAAGTTAAATGCCAACAAAAGTTCAGCTTGCTTTATGTGTTAAACTGTTTCTCCAATGGACATCTAGTTCTATAACTTGTAGCAACTGCTTAATTATCTCACGTAATTATAAAGACATACAACATAATATACTTTAGCTCTATATTCTGCTGTTTAATCCAAAATACAATAGGATGTGGAAAGCACATTTTAAAACTTCTAAAATAGTCTGTGTTGCCTGTTTTTTAACAGTAAGTCACCAGGTAATGTAAAAAAAAAAAAGAGAGAGAGAGACAATTGCTTCTACTTTTACATTACTAGAAGACAGAAGTGACTGATTATCTGTCGGGACACTGGAAACCCTTATCAAAGCATACTAGTTACCAAGTAATATTTATTTACTAATTTAATGTGCTGCTGATATAGCAAGTGTTTTTGCAAAACTAATCTACATTAAAACATGAATATTTAAGGACCAAAAACTATTACTATAGGCAGTTTCTAAATATACAATAGGTATATTCCTATATGTTTGAAAATCAGAAAGCATTTTCCTAAAAGATTTCATAAATGCCTATTAGTTACCCAAACTAGTACCCTAAAGCTTTTTAAATCCATATGGAGACTTAAGTATGAGATTCTTTCTCATGTAACCACTAAATATTGATACCAAGCATTTATTCAGTCCCTGAGTATTGATACCAAGCATTTAAAAGTGAGGGAGACCCCCATTTATCTGAATCTACCCATTTCCTCAATTTCAAGCAGTATGCAGCGAGCAGCTTAGGACAGCAAAGGATCTATGAAAAAATTTCTTAGAAATTCTCCAAACTCCAGCAAAGACTCCAAATAGTATGGAATACCTATGTTGTATTCACTGTATTAAACAGTTTAAACAGCTTTAGTCACCACACAGAACTTGGGAACAAGGGTCCAGAGTCTGACACTTAGCACACCATATCCACTGCTCTCCCCACACACAAGATTCAAGTCATAGCTGGTAACTCCTGTGTGTGACACAGGAGACTTAGCAAAGAATGCTTGGGAAGTGGAAAGACAGAGAATCTGACAGGGGAAAAACAGGCATAGGGGATGGATGCAGGACTCTAAGGACCAGAGGCCCGAAGTGAGACTCCCAGGGATGGCTCCTGAATGCCTGAGAGGGACTCCCAGGAGGAGGGCAGTAAAAGACTTTAGCTTTCTCATCTCCTGGCTGTCCATCAGTCCTGACACTGTGTGCTCTTGAAGAGGTGTGGGAAGATGAACATATACTGCCTACCTAGCTACCAGATTAAAACAGGTGACCAAATGTACGCAAAGGTATAAACACGCCAGGGATTGTTCATAAATGTACACATCTGTGTAATGTATAAACGAGAGACAGGAAATGTAAAAATAGTAACAGTGAAGTTTCTCTTTAATTAGGATTTCATAATTTATGATCCTTAGTAAATAATCACAAACTGTTTTGTATATGTCTTTTAAAAACACAAAAATTGTAAGGTGTAAGAGTAACAACTACTTTCAAAACTGATACGATTTTACTTTTAAAGTATCAATATTTCAATAAACTAGTATCATGAGAACAATGTGAGCTCAGCCTGCATATTAGAAAATACAGGAGGATGGCTTCTGTGGTAACTCATTTAAAGAAAGGATTAGGGCGCCTGGGTGGCTCAGTTGGTTAAGCGACTGCCTTCGGCTCAGGTCATGATCCTGGAGTCCCGGGATCGAGTCCCGCATCGGGCTCCCTGCTCGGCAGGGAGTCTGCTTCTCCCTCTGACCCTCTTCCCTCTCGTGCTATCTCCCATTCTCTCTCTCTCAAGTAAATAAATAAAATCTTTAAAAAAAAAAAAATAAAAAAAAATAAAGGATTAGACACTCAGACTTGCAGTGAATGTGGAAAAATATACTTTTAACATAAAAGATTTGCTAATTACCTGTATGTTTTCGAAGATGCTCTTTAAAATGTCCAAAGTGGTCAAACTGTTTCTCACAGTATTGACATATGTGAATTTTTTTCCCAGTTCTTTGCTTCTTACTGACTCCACCTTCTTCGAGGTGGTAACAGTTGAGGTGCTGTTTCCATGCGCTCTCCCGAAGATACCTTTTATTGCATATTTCACACTTGAAACTCTCAGTGGAGTGTGATTTCATGTGTTCCTTAAAATGGTAAAACAATTTAAATGAACGGTTACATTTCTCACAATGGAACAAGTCCTTCACATGTGACAGCTGAAGTTCCACAATTTCAATACCTTCTACCTGTTTGCTTGTGTGGTCAGATGCACAACCATCTTCTTCTTTTATCTGCCCTTTTCTATCACCTTGACGGTACTTGCTGGTAATATCTGCCAACAGTGCCAGGGCGGATTCATCAGAGGAACCTGTGCTTTGAATGTACTTTATGGACTGCTTGGCAGAAGCCACTTCCTCCAACGTTTCGATGCCTTCATCTTCCACTTCAATTGTGCCTTCGGCGATCTCCACCTCAATTTCAACAGGTTCTGATTCTGCAGAGGGCAATGACTCAGTGATAACATTTGAAGTTTCTGCAATCTTTCTTTTTTTTGCCTCACTTTTTCCTGTGGTATTTTCCTCTAGTGGAGCTGAGTTTTCTTTGTTCCTGAAATACATAATGTATGGATTTAAAAATCGATAAAGCCAATGGAAATCCTTCTGGGAAGAAATTGGTAAGTTCATAGTAAAATTTATATGGAAAAGCAAAAGCCAAGATCGGAAGACTTATACTACCTGATTTCCAAGACTTACTGTAAAGCTGTATTGGTGACAGACATGAAGATTAATGGAACAGAGTAAAGTCCAGAAATAGACCCACTTTTTCAACTGATTTTTGAAAAAAAGGTTCCATGATAATTTAATGGAGGAAAGAACTTTTAAGAATGGTGCTGGAACAAGTGGTCTTTATATGGAGAAAATAAACCTCAACCACCACTCTTCAATCATACACTCAAAAATTATTTCAAAATGGACCACAAACTTTAACATAAGAACTAAAACTAACTTCAAGAAAAAGGTAGGAGAAAATCTTTGCAAAATTGGGGTACTGAAAGATTTCTTAAATAGCATGCAAAAAGAAGAAAACTTAATAGCAAAAATTGATAGATTTCATCAAAATGAAAAACTTGTGCCCTTTGAAATAGTTAAAAAAGGCAAGCCACAAACAAAAGAGAACAAAAAGGCAAGCCACAGACCAGGACAAAACACGTGCACAAATATACCTGCCAAAGCTCCATACAGACAGTATAAAACGTTTTCTCATAATCCAATACCCTCAATAAGAGAAGACAACTATTGGGAGACAATTATCCATGAGTCTCATGTTTCTGCACATCTCCTGTCCTGACAGCTTTTCTTCTGGACTCTCTTCAAGGCTATCTGCAGTACAGCCAGCAATCTGGAAAGACAGAGTATGGCTCCCTCTGGAGCGATGGTTGGGCAGGTCTGCTTCCAGCCTATTCCCTAAGATGTGGGCTTCCTAATAAGCTGGAGATGCTTCAGCTGTGATGTAAACCAACTAGATGCACAGCATTCACCTGGGCCACTCTATGTCACCCCTTTGGGGGAGAAGGGAAAACGCACAAATATAAAACTCATGCTGCTTGCTGTGCAAAAAGTAAACTCTTTCTGACTTAACAGTCTCATATCTTCTATCAGCATCCATGAAACTATGCAGGATAACTTGCTGGCTTGCAAATAGGGTAAAATCTCAGATCCGTCACACTTCTTGCCAGGTTTTGGCAACAAGGAAAGGATGCCAAAAAAAGACAAGGTTTTCTGGAACACAAAGGATGAGGCCCCAAGGAGCAAATAATGGGATGTGAGGAAGTCCACTGGAGCTGGCAGCAAAAATGCTGACCAAACTGTAGGGTCACCTGGGCAATGCATGGTCTTCCATTTAATTGCCTACTATATGAGTTAAATTGTGTCCCTCAAAGATATGTTGAAGTCCTAACCCCTGATACCTGTGAATGTAACCTTATTTGGAAATCAGTCTTCAAAGATGTAACCAAGTTAAAATGAGGTCGTTAGAGTGGACCCTACTCTAATACAACTCTGTCTTTATAAGGAGAAGTACATTTGGACACGTGCACACATGAGACAGAAGACAGCAACACGAATGAAGAGGGAGGCAAAAATTGGAGTCATGCTGCCACAAGCCAAGGAACCCCTGGGGCTGGCAGAAGCTAGAAGACGCAAGGGAAGGATCCTCCCCTAGAGCCTTTTGGCCCAGCCAACACTGTAATTTAGGATTTCCAGCTTACAGAACTGTGAGACAATAAATTTCAGTTGGACCCAGTTTGTGGTACTTTGTTATGGCAGCCTCAGAAAACTGAAACACCTATAATGAGGAAAAAGTGGGAAGTTGCAGGATGTGTACTGGGCAGTAAGTTCAAGGACAGCTGCTAGAATGGTTTCCTGGTGTTGCAAATTCTCCCAGGGTTGGGGGAGGACTTCCCTGCCAACCTGTTGGTCAGCCTTAAGTTTAACTCATCAAAACAACAAAGATTCACGGTGCGGACAGGGGTAGACAGATGGTCTTGCCCCATTACAGACAAGTTACCTAAACCAAGGGTGACAGGAGGGTAATGTGCAACTGCTACTAACAGAAATGAGTCATTAGAACTTTGGCTAGTCCATGTGAAAGATGAGGGTGGCTCAGTCTGTTAAGCATCTGCCTTTGGCTCAGATCATGATCCCAGGGTTCTGGGATTGAGCCCCGCATCGGGCTCTCTGCTCAGCGGGGAGCCTGTTTCTCCCTCTCCCTGCCGCTCCCCCTGTTTGTGCTGTCAAATAAATAAAATCTTTAAAAAAAAAAAAAAGAAAAGAAAGACGAGGGGGCAACATGATGCTCATCAAGAAGAATGGCAACACCTGGGCCATCACAGGGCTCAGCCTCTCCTGCAGTGTTGTCTTGTCTACCTTAGATCCATGTGGAGAGGACTGTAAAAGGTCTCAGGGTTTTTTTTTCTGCAGTATGTCCTGGCTGCCATAAGGATGCTATGGCGCTCTTGGGGCTGACTAGTAAATCTTCCCGCCAATTGGGTTTATAATGCTGACGAAGATGAGTCACTAGAGAATGAGAAAAGAATCCAAAACAATGTAAATTCTTATGGTCAGGCCTCCTGAAAATCCCAACTTTTATGTTAAATCAGGTAAAAACATAAGAGTTGTTATCATGACAACAGGGCAGCAAATGTCCAGGATTAATGTATACCCTTTTTTACAAAGCCACCAATGTGCAAGTCATCTGAGTCAGCCAAAAGGCATATAAATCTTATGGCCCTGGGGTCCCTGAGAGGCTTAGTGGGTTAAGCATCCAACTCTTGGATTTCCACTCAGGTTATCATCTCAGGGTCCTGAGATCAAGCCCCATGTTGGGACCTGCGCTCAGCAGGGACTCTGCTCAAGATTCTCTCCCTCTCCCTCTGCCCCTCCCCTTGCTTGTGTGCTTGCCCTCCTTCTCTTAAATAAAAATAAATAAATAATAGATAGATAATAAATAAATCTTTAAAAAAACTTAGAGCCCCAATTGAAAAGCAATGTGGACAAGGCAGCTGAATCAAGGGGTCCCCAAAACGGAAATAAATGGTGTCAGTAATGATGACCTTGCTGGCTGATAGAGGGCTTTTGATGGGCTGAAAACACTTGAGATATGTTTAGTTAAGCCACACGCAGCTTTCATCTGCTTGAAACCAAAAGTAAATATGCCTTGCTCACTGGCATGGTGTCACTTTCTCCCTCCATATCTTTTCCTCTTCTACTTTCCTTCCCCCCATACCTGCTTGGAGGAAGATAACCAGGGGTGGAGCCAAGGCCTCCCTGTCCCCAAGGGTATAGTGAAGACACCACATACCCATCCAAGGATGTGGAGGGAAACTCAGGATTGGGAACAACTCAAACTTTCATGGCTCTGTTAGATTCAGGTGTCCAACTCACCATCCTACCATGGGCAGAGGAGGCACTTACATTCAACTAATGGGGTTTGGGCAAGGTTCACAGCAGGAAAGGGAGGCTGTCTTAACCCTGTGGGTGGAGCTGATTCTACATACTATTGTTGCTTTGACATCTGAATGTAGAGCAGGAACTGGTATGGATTTACACTGCCCTATTCTATAAATATCAGATATGGATTGTCCCAAATGGGAAGAGCTACTGGAAGAAACCCCCTGACAGATGCCACCAGCAGCTGGTCAGGGTTTAGCATGAGTGTCTCTATCTCGTGATGTCTAAAGTTTACACAATCTTGATGTCCTGTTGACTGGAAAGCTAGAAGTCTGTCTCAAAGGCCCTGACCTCAATGTTAGCACATCTCCAGGACGAGGTGTTGATGAACCCTCAACAAAATTCAGAGGCCTGCTCAACAAGTGAAGTTTCTTGGGACTAAGTACGGTGGATTCACAACACTCAGTCCCTCCGGCAGTAAACGAAAAACTATGTTTCTTTACCTCCTCCCTCTCCCTAATGAAAATGAGGTCGGCACCTTATTGAACCTTTTTGGGTACTGGAAACAGCATGTACCTCACTTGGGCATTCTACTTTCTTCTTTACATCAGCTAATCTGAAAATCAGGATCTTTTAAGTGCAGCTCCAACCAAAAAGTTGCACTGGAAGTTGCCCATCAAGCTGTGGCACATTCTCTATTTTGGGGGCCCTACAACTCTTAATGGCCCCTTCAAACTAGAAGTCTTTGAGACTGATGCTTTTGCAGATTAAAGCTTGTGACAAAAGGAGTCAGGCTCCACCCACAAGGTATACCTTGGGTTTTGTACCTGTCAATTCCCTGACACATCTAGAAGGTACACTCCCTTTGAAAAGAAAGGATTAGCTCACTGTTGGGCTGTTAAAACTGATGCCTGATCCATTGAGGTTTTGAGGCTCTCTAGCCTGATACTGCCATTTGGGAGTGCATCAGCCAAGACTTCACAACCAGCAAGGTAAAACATGCCCACCAAGTCTCACTTCTCAAATAGAAATAAGACACTCAAGGAGCACGTGGGTGGCTCAGTCGGGTGAAGGTCTGACTCTTGGTTTCGGCACAGGTCATGATCTCACGGTCGTGGGATGGAGCCCCGAGTCAGGCTCCGTGCTCAGCAGGGAGTCTCCTTAAGATTCTCTCTCCTTCTCCCTCTGCCCCTTCCCCCACTCCCTCGCTCGCTCTAAAATAAATCAATCTTAAAAAAAAAAAAAAAAGACACTCAAGAAAGCAGCTGACCTCTTGGCTTTACATGAAAAAAATGGTAGCTCCCCCAACTCTGTTCCCCAAAGAAAGCCACTAGATCAATGAATGAGGTCTTTGATTCACTGATGGTTTGGCTAAACTCAAGACTGATGTTGTTCACTGGGCTGCTGCAAATGCTCAGCTTTAGCATCAACTATGCAAAACCAAAAGTGGATGTGGTCCCTTGTGCTCAGAGGGCAGAACTCAAAAGCTTTCTTCACAGCCCTGGATGACATTCTCCACAATGAACCATATATTTTATTGACTCCTGGGCTGCTGCCAATGACCCAGCTGTTTGGAAGAGCTGGAAATCTTGGCAGATTAAAGACATCTATCCTCAGGACCACAACTGTAGAAACAAATAGCAGTTGCTGATCAAACTATTTGGATCACTGATTCAGATGCCCATGGTTAGGGCCTGTTCTCTAATGATACTAACCAGAATGAAGCTGCTGATTAAGCCTGCATTGCCTAGACTTTCATCACTGACCCCCTAGATCCAGTGTTATTCTGAACATGCTGACATATCCACCATCACAGACAACATAAAGTAAAGGACCTTATGCTTCTGATATACAAGTTGCCACTGGATGCCAGACATGTGACACCCGCCAAAAGCTGGCCTATTTGTCTCGTGGTGAAGGCGGCTACACTGCGCAGAGCATTGTCTCTGACTGTTCCTAAAGACTGACTACACTGGACCTTTGACCCCATCCCAGGGCTATCCATACCGTCTCACCACTGCTGACACTTTTTAAGGATGCAGTGCTGCTGTTTCAGACTATCTGCTGGTTCTGGCCACACCACTGTGCCCTTGAGACGAATCTGTGTCATATGTTTAGCTGTCTGAATCATCTGCAGTCTGATCATTCTGTGCCTAAAGCTACTTGACAACTGGCTGACAGTCAAGGTATTGATGAACCCTGCAAGCTCCCTACCATGCACAGATATAGATAATGTAGAGCATTGCAAAAGCCTCCTTCAATACTGACTTAGGAAGATTTCTGACTCTACTTCCCTTATCTCCTCTTTGTCCAAAAATCTGAGTAAGGCAGTTTGGTCATCGAATTCAGCTGTCCCCAGAAAGGAACCATCTCTTCTCTGCTTCCTGGATAATGATCAAGACAAAATGAGTGGGAAGTTATAGAAATCAAACCGGAAAGTTTGAATTCTGCCCTAACCATTCTCAGACACAATCCTTCTCCTTCCCTTGCAATGGCAACCCTGGCACAGCCTGGTTGGTGTCTCTTCCAGGTGACAGCTCAGTCTAAAGTGGGCTTAGCAGATTCAAACTTAATTCCAGTTCAGTCATCTGGACTTTCTTATTGAACTGACATCATCTTAGATCCTAAAAATAATGACCACTTGGTTGAATAAACTGCGTGCCAGGTACACTTAAGAGTGGTCCTTGTGGGGCGCCTGGGTGGCTCATTCGGTTGAGTGTCTGACTCTTGGTTTTGGCTCAGGTCATGATCTCAGGGTCCTGAGATCCAGCACAGAGTCTGCTTATCCCTCTCCCTCCCGCTCAGCACCTCCCCCAGCTCACACTCGCTTGCTCTCTCTAAATAAATAAAAATCTTAAAAAAAAAAAAAAAGAGCGGCCCTTGTGAGTCAAAGTGGGAGATACAATGGGTCTCTTAAGTTTTATGAAAATGCCTTTGATTATATGGAGGTGAAGGGAGAGCAACAACCCTGACACATGAGAAAAAAAATCTTAAGACTCCAGGAGGTATGGGGGAGGAAGGGATTAATGGTCTTTGTCCTTTAGAACTGCCCCGATAGCCTTCCTCTGTAGGAAAATGCTCTGATGCAGCTCTCCCCAACTGTTACAAGCAACTTTAAATCAACTGCTGGATCTGTCCTCCCCTGCCCAATGACTCTGACCATGATTTGATGATCATTTCCCTTAACTATACCAAGAAGTCTTTTGGAAACAGCAGGGGATGGCCAAGCTCCTACATGTTCCATATTTGCCCCACTACTGTTCCCAAAGCTGAGGCTCAGTTCATGAGGTGGATAATTACCACTCAACTGGCATTCAGGTGCACATGACAAACAGAATGGTTTGAGCTGACTGCCCTCAGACAATCCCTCCAAAAAACAAGGACCAGGTTCAATCAGGGAAAGGGGGAAGCCACATCTGAGACTTGTGCCCCTGAAGGATGAAGGTCCTACTCTAGGGCACAAACAATTGTAAACAACACTTTCTTTCCGACCCACCTATATGCCCCATGGACCATATGTCTTGTATGAGAGCCAGGTACTAACTTCCCTCCCTAAAAGTAGGCCGACTTGCACTTCGGGGGTGGGTAGAAGAAATCATCTAGTTTTTAAGGAAACACCACTAATAGATCAGTTTAGTTCTCAGATGACTAGAGTGATGATCCCTCCAAAATAAGGCAACTTTTGGGTACTTGGGGGAGTTTCCTAGAAGAATAACTGACTTATTACTTATGTGTGCTCCATGGGTAGTTTTCCCTACAATGGGAATCATCCAAATTAAAAAGGTGATACAAAATTTGTGCCTCACTTAAGCCTATGTGATCAATGATACCACTTGGGTCCTGGAAGTCATTCATGTCAGCCTCAAATCATTGGTTAGGGTTATTATGGATGATAGACTTGCCCTAGACTTCCTCCCAGTGGGCCAATGCAGAGGCTGTGCAAGTGCTAAAAGATCTTGCTATACTTGGATTAATGCTTAAGACTAAGTGGAAAAGTCAACACAGAGACTAAAGATAAAAGCTACCTGGCTTTCTAGGGATTTATTCAGTTGGTTGAGTTCAGGACCTTAGGGGAGTGAATGGATGGTTAAACTCAGCACTGCAGGGTGGCCACATCCTCCTGCTTCAAGTTCTGTTTATAGTTGCCTTAATTAAACCCAGTGTGGAAAAAAAACTGAATGGATTAGGACCCAGTCCCTATTGATCAGATTAATGAGAGTGCTCATAGAGTAGTATACTCGTGGAAAAATTTACCAGAAGCTAAAATAATGTAGAAACAAGGATACTGTTGGATGATAACTCTCCACGGATCCCTCATGTTTCTATAAGTCTTATAAACAAAGATACCTTTGTTCTGGATCTTTTCAGGGTTGTCTGCATAGCAAATAGCCTTAGAAGAGAAGCTTGTCTTATCAAGTGGAGGAGAGGTTCATTTATTACCCAGTATAATAAGGATAATGGCCCCTCCCGGCAGGTTTGCTTGCAGCTCATTATAAAAACACTGCAGTTTCCTCAAATGTAATGCAAACCACTGTGAGTACAGCACACACCTAAGGCCACTGTTGTCACCCCTAAGGGATTTGGGTGGGGGCTGAGGAGGGAAAGAAAAATTGATATGAGCATGGAGCCATGCTGCTCCTTATGCTGTGAGAGAAATGAAGTCCCCTCTCTCTGACTCAGGAGTCTCCTGTCTTCTGCCAGCATTCAAAAAAACTGGCAGGCCAACTTACAGCTTGCAGATAGGATAAAATCTGACCCTTCAGAGTTCTTGACAATAACCCAATTTAAAAATGGGCAAAAAATCTAGACACCTTGCCAAAGAAGATAAACATATGGCAAAAAAGCACATGAAATAATGCTCATCATTAGCTGTAAGGGAAATGCAAACTAAAACCACTATATACCTACTAACACAGCTAAAATGAAAAGGCCTGATCATACCAAGAATTAGCAAGGCTGTGGAGCAATGGGAACTCTCATACACTACAAGTTGGAATGTAAAATGGCACAACAATTTGGAAAACAGTTTAGCAGTTTCTTAAAAAAAATTAAACACACCTACTATACAACCCAGCTATTCCACTCCTAGGTATTTACTGAGAAATGAAAGAACAGCCACTTTATTCGTAATAGTTGGAAAACCATCAACAGGTGGTACAGCCATACAATGGAATACTACTTGGTAATAAAAGGGAACGAAATAGTAATACCCACAACAACAATGACAAATCTCTAAAACATAATGCTAAATGCAAAATGTCAAACACAAAAACTACACTGTAGGAGTCCATTTATATGACATCCTAAATAAAATACAACTATAGTGATAAAGATCAAATCAATGGATAACTGAGGCTGGGGATCAGGGTCGACTAGTCATGAGAAAACTTAGGATGATGGAAATATTCCCTTATCTTGATTATGGTGGTGATTACACCACTGTATACAACTGCCAAAATTCAAACTCAATATTAATCTGGTGAATTGTTTTACATGTAAATTATACCTCAACAAGTTGGGAGAGGAAAAATCTGTAAGGCAACTGTTGCCTCCCATCAAACATCAAGAACCCTCTCCTACAGTTTCGAATAAACAGTAATGCAACTCCAGCAAAGCAAAATAAGGTCCTTATACTTTCCTCAGTGTCATTCAAAAAGTTGACACTATATTCCAAAAATACTTGCATACTGCGAATGTGAGAACAGGACCTAATTCACCTTCTGTATCTGCAAAACATTATATAATAATCTCAATACAGAATTGCCTTAACCAATTTAACCACAACTAAATTAATTTTTATTCCTAAATTGCATTATAAAGAGCCAATACATATAACATTGCTGTCTTCCTGTTTGTAAAGAACTCTTCAGAGTATAGTGCATGCCTAATTGGTTCAAGAAACAATTCAACATGTTACTCTAAAAAGCACTCACTTATGGTTGTAATTACTGTGTTATAATAATAAATCTTCTAAAAGGTTCTAAATAAATAGGCTTGGGAAAACAGCTGTGCCCAGTTGTTCTTACCTTCATCTCCCAATAACTATACACATGAACTCAATTCCTAACCCTCCCAAATCCAACCTAGAGTATTGTCAGAATAAGTTCCACTCTTCTGCCACCAAGAACTTTCCCCATAGTGATATACTACTCACTACTATGAGCAGCAAGGGGACCACACAGATAGAACATTTTTCCAGAAGGTTCTCATCCAGGATTTAACCACGAATCTGATGTTGTCCCATCCATACTGTATTCTCTTTACTTCCATTTTGAAAAGGTATGACATCATCAGATAATAACATAACCTCAACACACCTCGATTTTGTTGCCCATGTCTCAGCTCTCTCTACAGAAGAGTACTGATCTGGTCTTTATCAGCATGCACCCATCCATCCATTCACAAATGTGTACCACACACCTACTATGTGCCAGGCACTAGGCATTAGAGAATATGTACACATCAAGCTCTTGGTTTAATCCCGAATTCTGTCATCAAACTAATTAAAATGGAGAAATGGTACTTTTGGATGATTATAGTTCAATTATTTCTTAGAATTATTCTAAATTATATCTTCTGACTGAACCACACCAGTGACTTGGACTAAATTATGTTGCTCCATTTGTAATTGATTTTACCAAACTGCACTTTAGTGTTATAGCAACGACCTATACTAAGATCATGAATTGGGGCGCCTGGGTGGCTCAGTCGTTAAGCATCTGCCTTCGGCTCAGGTCATGATCCCAGGGTCCTGGGGTCGGGCTCCCTGCTCAGCAGGAAGCCTGTTTCTCCCTCTCCCACTCCCCCTGCTGTGTTCCCTCTCTCACTGTGTCTCTCTGTCAAATAAATAAAATCTTTAAAGAAAAAAAAAAAGAAAAGAAACAGAGCCAGGAAATAATTTTAAGACCAGTTCACATTTAGAGTACTATATGCCAGACACCATGCTAAGCACTTTAGATGCATTAATTCATTCAACCCTCACAAGTAATCCTATGTAGAAAGTACCATTATCCCCATTTGATGGATGAGGAAGCCAAGCTGCTGACAGGTCGAGTAACTTCATAAAAGCCACACAGTGGTAGAGCTAGGATATCATCCAGGCAAACAGACTCCAGAGCTCTTGTTCTCAGTCACTATATTACAGTACCACTATTCTTTATGCAAGATGTTGGAAGTCTTTATTCGTTATATCATTTAATGTTTTAATACTTTCTACGAGAAATTTTGTGTCTTAATACCAGGAATGGCTCCTAAGCAACTGGTTTGTTCTCATAACCATGAATAATGTAACTTAGGATTTTTCTTTCCTTTTTCTTTGCACTAGGTGCTTCAGAGTTCAGAGCTAGATTTAGCTCATCTAGCAAGTATACAGACTTAAATGGCATGCATACTGGCTACCATATTTCTAACTTCACTGATCATCGCCCCCATCTGGTCTATTAATCTTCATCCATTTCCTCACTTATTTTTAAACAGTACTAGGTTAATCTTGGTAAGCCAAACCCTTTTTAGAGTATGGCTTGGTGCAATTAACAACTCAAATCCAACAAAACAGTTTACAGGGACACAAACAACTCCTTTAAATGCTGCCTAGTCCTCCTTATTTTACTAGGTACAAAACATGCTACTTTAGTTATCCTTAGCAGTTTTTACGTAAGGACAAGAAATCAAGTGTGGGAGAAAGAGCAATCAGTATCCAGAATTTTATAGATCCTTAAATATTCTTACTTTTAAAATGACACTTCTTGGGTGCCTGGGTGGCTCAGTTGGTTAAGCGACTGCCTTCGGCTCAGGTCATGATCCTGGAGTCCTGGGATCGAGTCCCACATCGGGCTTCCTGCTCAGCAGGGAGTCTGCTTCTCCCTCTGACCCTCCCCCCTCTCATGCTCTCTATCTCATTCTCTCTCTACACTAAGAAATAAATAAAACCTTTAAAAAAAAAAAGTCAGTTCTTTATGGTATAACACATATAATAAAATCTTGACTAACAAGGTGTACATGACCGAATATAACTGTGTGTCACTAAGAAAGTAATTACCTGACTTCAAGGGCTTTGATAGCTTCTAGCATTTGTAGAAACTCTGCTGCTTTCCATACATCATTGGCTTCTTCTTCTCCTTGTATCATTAATTTTGCTGTATATGTGAACTCAATTAAATGACGGAAGGCCATTTTACTAACACCTATAAAAAAAATATGTGCATTAGCATATATGCATGTTGATTCAAATCTTCTAACATTAGTAAAGAAAAAAAGCTCAGTGTTTGAAACCTGGTTAGTATCTGAATTTTGGAAAATTATTTCCTGGTGAAATTCTCATTAACAGTACAGTAAGACCGTACCAAGTTCCAGCAGTAACTACCAAACTATTTTAAGATCTTTCCCAAAAATTTCTAAGGCCTTTACGATGGTAAAACCTACCACTCAAATACATGAATGGGTTATTACAGGTCAGACATGCTACTTTCCTGCCAGGGATCTCTGCACCAACTCAGCTCCAAATCTTCAAGGGCTTTCCACAGCTCAGCAAATAAAATACCACTCTGCCTTTATTTCAAGGTACTTCACGTTATTTTTTCTATTTACCACTATTTTTCCCTTCCAAATTTTAAACTCTATAAATCCCATACTATATACTGATCTTCAAACTCTTCATTTCTAAAGCTTCCTTGCCTTTATTAATATTTACCCTCCTTCCTGAATGCTTAATCACTTTATCTCTGTACAAATCCTAGCACCCTTGAAGGCCCAATTCTAATGCCACATACTTAATGAAACTTTCTTTAATGCTCCTCCCCACCCCACTGGCTGAACTCTGTACTTGTTCTGACAATTACAACTCATGGGCATCTCTTGACTCTAAGCTACTTGAGGGAAATGATTTTTGTTTCTGTACACTCACCTCACAGTATCTAACACAATGCTCTCTAAGATGCAGATACACAAAATAGGAATGAGTAAGAGCTAAAGTCACTTTCAAAATTAAGCTTACACAATTCCAATTTTTCTTTACAAGTTTTATGTTTAAATTTTGGCCCAAAAGATACTCTATTTTTTTTGTGCTCTTCAATGCTATATATTATTATTTCAATCTGCTAATACAAGTCTACAAAAATCTACTGAAACAAAGAAAAACTACTTTATTTATTTTTAAAAGATTTTTAAGTACTCTCTACACCCAACTTATTAGGGTTTGAACATACAACCCCAATTATCAAGTCACATGCTGCACCGACTGAGGCAGACAGGCACCCCAGAAGAAAACTATTTTTAACATAGAATTTTTACACTAAGGGGCGCCTGGGTGGCTCAGTCGTTAAGCGTCTGCCTTCGGCTCAGGTCACGATCCCGGGGTCCTGGGGTCGAGCCCCACATCGGGCTCCCTGCTCCGCGGGGAGCCTGCTTCTCCCTCTCCCACTCCCCCTGCTTGTGTTCCCTCACTCGCTGTGTCTGTCAAATAAATAAAATCTTTAAAAAAAAAAAAAGAATTTTTACACTAAGAAATGCCCATGTCCAAACTGCACACAATATACACAACTGCAAATACAAAAATGCTTTTATGTTCTTCCTAGGCACTTTATACACCTGAATAAACAAACTAAAAATAACTGGATTCTTTGAAGGTTACTTTGAGTCTCCTAAATCTTTATTCTCCTGGTTATCTTTTGACAATGTTATTCTTTTATTATATGAGAGTAACTAAAAACTTTTTTTAAGGAGTTTTAACTAAATATTTAAAAGTGCAACAAAAGTCCTTTCTAAAAACCTGTAAATTTTTCCTGAAGTGGAATAAGATTTTGATTTTTTAATCAAACACACACATATAATACTGCAAATATCAAGCACGACTCCAAACACCTCACAAGTATTAACATGACAATCCTATGGAGAACTTTAATCTCCATTTTACAGATAGGAAAACTGAGGCACAGAGATATTAATAACTGTGACTTTGGCAAGTTACTTAAGTGATGAAAACTAGAATCAACCCTCGATGGCCCAACTCCTAAGTCCAAAATAAAGATTTTTACATAAGATGATGGCAGGAAACATGCCAGCTTGGAAGAGTTTGAATACCTATGACTTCATTCACTGCAGGCCCACAATCTCTTATTCATAATCCCGAAGTCCCCAAAATCTCTTAAGACCAGGAGTTTTCCCATAAATTTGGCAGCAAAATTTGATTTGAACTGACATGGGACTATTTATAGTCTTTATCCCATTTAGAGTAAATATTAATATGCTACTCTTCCAAAATATTATTTGGTTACAGGATGTCACCCTAAGACCCCTTTGGGAGTAATGTAATACACAGACTGCATTATCTTAGAAAATTTGTAATTTCAAGAAACATCTGGCCTCCAAGGATTTGAATAAGGAACTGTAGACTTAGTTCCCAATTTTGGTTAATTAGAATCATTGTAAACCTAATAAAAGCATGGGTCTCTGATCTTCAGGATCAAAACTGGGATAGGGAACCTTTTTTTATAAGCATCTTAGGTGCTTCTTAAGTCGCCAGTCCAGCACTAGTCCTAGGAATAAATCACTGACCTAATTAACTAACATGAACCAAACTGATACCACCTACCCAGGTAAGTGACATGGTAACAGATGATGCACAGTTGCAAAAACATTATTCTCCATCAGGACTAGTCTGGTAACTTTCAAATCTCAGCCCACTTTCTAATTAACCCCTTGCTCCTTTCATAACAGAAGTGTGCAGGAGAACACAATTTTTCTGAGTATCTAAAGAAACAGTTAATATGAACACCTTAACCTGCATCTTCTTTTTTTCACTTAGGAAGAAGCAAAAGAGGGCAGCATTCTAAATATATAGAGTGAGGTCATTATTCATATTTTACAGATGGGGGTTCCAATTCTAGCTAAGACAAAGAAAGCACACTCTACCACTCCATACTCCATCTTGTCCACCGCTTACAATCATAAGTCCTGGGAAGAATACATAAAGCAAATATATAAGGATTCTGAAAGATAAACAGAAGCAAGCAGGCTGGGGAGAGAAATCAAAACTCAAAGAAGAGCACTGAATTTCCTGCGTTTTTATTTTTCCTCAAATATATCCCAGCTTAGACTTGAAGACAGCCCAAATCCCATTTCTGGGTAGGAGGAACAGACAAAAAAGCCTAAGAAACTCTTTCTGGCTAGAGAACCAGGAAAGGGAATGTAGAGTATGAGTGGGGCAGGAAATCCTTGGTTATTATTCCTCTTAGCCCTGCCTCCAAGCAAGTTCAGTTCTGATGCTGCACACCTGTGCTGGTGGCCACCAAGCAGGCACTAAATTCTGAGAGGAAGTTTTTCTTTTTGACGATATCTAGGAAATGGATGATGATCTGAAGAGCATGGAGAGAAATCTTATTTTTTTTCTCTCATCGCTTTGTCTAGGAAACAGATCCCACTGTGGGAAGCATATGACAGCACAGGGATGCTAAAACCCCAGTTTTCTAGCAGACGATCAGGGAAAGTTGCTCCTAAGAGCTAAAGTGCAGAAGAAGTCAGAAGAGGGAACTAGAAGAAGGTCCTCTTTGAATGAAGTCTTGCTCTAGCCACCAACTTACACACGTGTAGAACTGAGCTGAGGCAGCAGAGCAAAGGGTTTGAGTACCGCACTATGATGCGGTCTACCACTCAGGTCGGCACACCTGGGACCTGAACATCACAACAAAAGTTTTGAAAACTAAATTGGAATTGCATCCACAATCCACATAAAGGCAGTCTGAACCTAAAGCAGGTTGACTGCCTGCTAGAAACAAAACAAACCAAAATCAACAAAACAAAAAGCATTCTCCAGAGGACTTTAACACAGACTGTCATTACATTCAAACTGCTCATGACATAATACAAAATTACTTGACGTATCTTACAGATTTGAAAGGAAAAAAATAAAAGGGAAGCCAACATGTTCAAGCTTATACAACAGACAACAGTAAAGAAAACTCAGGTTTTCGAATTCCATGCCCAGGGCTTTCTCAATAGCCAGGTGACCTAGACAGGTTGTACAGTGATCCCAAAGTTAATGGCTTAAGAAAACACTGAACCACATTGATTTTTTAAACCTGAATCTGGCAAATAACAAAAACAGAAATGTTCTTACGTTCTGTTTTCTCATTTGTCTATATTAAATACTAAAGGTTTGTATGTGCTCTACTATAGTGGAGACAGTAGGTCAGAGGTATTAAAAGGCACAAGAAACAATCTTAAGGTGATTAGTCTTTAGAAGAGAAGACCCTACTTCTCCAGGTATACTCCTTGCTCCAAAAGCAAAGCATATTCTAGCCTGGGCCACTTACTGACTGTTTAAGATTCCACTTTAAAAGCAGAAGTCAACTCCTCTTGGAAATCTTCCCTCTCTAAGGTGGACTAAACTACTCATTCTCTCTCTTCAGCTACACCATTCCACAATAAAAGTCTCTGTAACACTTTTTACACTCCTTTCTATATCTGTTGCTAATCTGTGATTAAATTTGCAAATTCTTTTAAGGGCTGTCTTATTCATCAATTCTTCATTTCCTTGGTCGAGTATAGTGCACAACATATAACAGGTATTCAAAATCTGGCAAAGAGCCCCAATTTATTAAGCTTTGACAATGCACCAAACACTATGCTCAGCACTCTGCATATGTTATTTCAATTAATCATTACAAGCCTATAAAGTAATGAGGACTCTTCAGATGAGGAGGCAAATATGCAACTGAAGTAAAGTTACCTGCCTGGTGTCACACAGTACCTCAGGTAAATGAATGGATGAAATCTTGCCCTGTAATAGAAACCAATACCGTATAGGCAGCTAGATTCTCACTTTAGTAAGCTTCGTGGATTTCCATTATGCCTGTGGCTCTGTCCATCACAGATAATGAAAAGATTATCTATGGATATATCAGCCAGAATGCTAGATAAACTGGAATGTACCCAAAAAAAAAAAAAGGAACAAGCTTAACTTTTTCATTTTCTTTACTCCCCAGGGCACCAAATTTCCCCAAGGGAATAGCGTTTCTAGGCAACTCATTCATAACAAAGAATATATACAACCATGAAAAAGATACAAAACCCAAACGCAAGAACACTGAAAGAACTAAAATTCTGTATTTACTTAGGCAAGTTTATTTATTTCCTATAGTTTTGGATGACAGGGAGGGGTAGGTAATGTAGCAATATAAGACAAAAGCATAGTAATTAATAGTACAAAGTGAATCCCTTGCTAGCTGGACAACACTGAGCATGTAACCATTTACAGCCTGTTCCCTGATGTGTTAATTGGAAATAATACCACTTATTTCAAAGGATTGCTGTAAATCACAGCAAAGGCACACAAACTGCATAGCACTATAGCTGGCACTTGGGAAGCTATTATTATAAAAGTCAAGCAAGTACAAAAATCACTTTCTACTTTAAGGCAGTATCTATTGAATGATTCCTTCCATCCCAGACTCTATCCACTAGAACTTCTGAATGCTACTTCAGTTCATCTTTCCTAGCCTTTTCCATATTGTGGCAGCCCACTTCATTTTCTGCATGTCATATGTACCCCTGCTAGTAAAGAACCTGCTACTGTAACCTGCATAACCTACCTACTGTAACCCACCAGTCTGAAACTTTAGCCCACTGAACAAAGATGGGAATTCACTTTTATACGTTTCCAAAAGAGAGTGACCACTGGTTTTAGAAGTGGAAGAGACTCTTTTAAGAGACCAACAGCTACCATCTAATGTAAGAGTTTTTCCTGACAGATCATTTTACCAAGCAATTTACTAAAAGTAAGAATTCTCAAGTGTCAAAAGAACAATTTATCCAGTCACCTAATAGGAACCACTGATGCCTATTTCCCATGGTATCTTGCTAAATTAACTAACACTTCTTCATCAATTAAAATGTTCGCTAAGTATTGTATTTAAAACAAGCATTTACCTTCTATCTCCACCAAAGGTTCCTGAGTAAACTCCTGAAAGAATTTGTAGAAGAACTTACTGCAAGCAGCCAAAACAGCCTTGTGGGCCTTAAAATGGTGTCCTAGATTAAAAAGAAAAAAAAAAAGAGTCACATATATTCAAAAATCAAAAGTAAAACCAAAAAACAAAGTAGGAAATTATGTAAAGTAGACCTTTCTCCATAATATAATCATAAGACTATATAAATTACTGAACTAAAGTCAGAATGTTCCTAGCGGCTATCTTAACAAATTTCAATCTTAATTAGACACAAAGCCAGGTCTTTACCTCAAAGACCTTTTTAAGTCAGTTTTATAAAAGCCAGTTTACAAAACTAAAAGAGGTACGGGGCTTCTTACCACTTCAAGAGTCAAAGGTATATCCTATTCATCTAAAACTGCTAAATATAAACACAACCCAAAATGTTACATACATCATTTGGAAAGAGAGAAGAAAAAGCCATAGAATAAGCATAAAGCTGGATCTATTTGTTATGGAAAACATGTTAACATGCCTAATATTTGGAAGCAGCAGACCTACAACGCAGTGTATCTATAATAAAGAATAGCCTGCCTTGAAATGCCTATTTTCACTAAATAGAAAAGTTACCCAAGCTGCGTCTGCCTCCACTATAATGACAACTCCTAATACTGGTAAAGACCCCATTTGATTTGGCTTCCCAAAGAGGGTACCAGTGCTGCAAAGGAATCTCACTTTCTCCCTCCAAGACCATCTGGGAAACGAGAAAGAATCAACACTTCCCAAATGATTGCTGTGAAAGGCTCCTCAAAGCAGCTTATGAATAGAAGGCTATTATCCAAACATTTAGAGATATCCTCCCTATCTCCAACACCATCATCTTGCACACCAGTGTGCAATGGGAAAACTTAAAAAGCCTGCAAAAAAAGTTAAGATGCGGTGATTATGTTGAAAGCGTGACTAGCCAACTAGCATTCTGCAACATGGTCTACGTGAGTGGACACTGACAAGTCCCCCACCCAGGTCCCAGCGCACACTCAAAAGGCACAGGCCATAGAGGGTGGGTATAAAAGGCGGGTGGGGGAAGGGGAGATAAGAACGGAAGCCACAAATTCGCTGCTCTACCCACCACCCTACCCACCGTCGACAATCAGGGTGATGTCAGTAAACCGATCCTGCTCCCGCTGTTCATTCAATCGGTCCAGGATCATTTTATGATGTTCCGGGAACTCCTGAAGGCATTCCATCGTCTCTTCGGCCTCCATGGCCGTCGGGTTGCTCTACAAAAGAGGAGCATGATAATGTACACCCATGAGCTCGGGCTGAGGCACAAAACCCCTAAAGCTTAAAACAACAAAAAACAAAACCCCAGCTACGTGAAAAGAAGGGGGGAGGGTGAGGCAAGAGGAGAGGAAGGCGAGGGAAGAAAGAAAGGCGAGCCGGGTGGCCGCCGCGCGTTGGGGGCCGGAGCCGCGGCCGCGGGACTCCGAGCCTGACCTAATTGGAGTCGGGAGACGCGAGCTGAAGCGGGGTGGGCAGAGCGCCGGAGGCTCCGGGCGCCGGGGCGCGCAAGTCCGGCAGAGGAAGGGACCCGACAGCCGTGGCGGCCCCCTAACGGCCCGCCAACCCTTCTGCCCGGCCCTGGCTCCCGCCGTCCCGGGACCCGGTCCGGCCCGCGGCCCACAACGACTCCCGGGTCGCCTCTCCCTCCCCCGCCCTCCCTCTTCTCCCCCGCCCCGACCGGGCCGGCACTCACTCAGGGAAGGAGGAGCGGCCCGGGCCTGCGCGTCACTTACGTCGACGTGCCGCGTCACCGCGCTGGGCTCCGGCTGACGCGGACGCCGACCAAGCGTCGACCACTGAGGAAACGGGCCACACCCCCACCCGCCCCCACTAGTGGAGGGCGGAGTCTACCGAGGGGTTTGACATGGGCGATGGTGAGGCCGCGGCCGCTACCGCTAGGAGGAGGAAGTCCGGCCAAGGGGGCGCTGGGCCAGCTCTGAGCCAGGCCGTACCCGGGGCGGGGATCCTAAATCACTGCCTCTCCACGCACCCCTACCACGGGGCTCCAGGTGTGAGCGCTTCCGACCCGGACCACGGAATAAGCGCGCAACGCGATCCGGCTGCGCTTTTATTCGGCGACTCTTCCCGCCCCGCCCCCTTTCCTCCCAAGCTTTAGGTCGGCCAGCCTTACCTAGCTCGTGATCCTCCCTGTCTCCTCTCCGGCCCTCAGGGCTTCTCTTCCCTCGCTCTCCCCTCTCGGGGCGAAACTCAACCCACACTGTTCCCTACCCCTAAACAGCACCTCGCCCTCCATTTCCTCGCGAGTGCCCGGACACTGCCTCCACTGGGTCTGGCCGGCGCACGTGCGCTCGCTCCGACACCCGGGCTGCCGCGCCGCGGGCGGCGGCCACGGGCGCGAGCACGTTCCGGCCGCCTGCGACCTTCCTCCCGGGTGCCCGCCCTCTCCACGCTCGGCAGGCCCCACGTGTTTGCTGGGCTCAGGACCTGGATCTCCTCCGATTATTTACACATGATGCTAGTACTACAGCTCTCCACTCCCAAGCCCCGCGCTTAAAGAGGCCAGTGACTTTTAATCAGCCTCACTTGGCTGGGTCACTCACTCATTCCTCTGGGGAAAAAAAAAATGCTTTCGGAGGATAACAGGTTGAGATTTCCTTGTGGGGAATTAGGGGAAGACTCAAATAGCTGGCTATATGCAGGAGTGAGTGTAATCATTATTTCAACAGACACTTATTTAGAACCAACGCTGTGCTAGGCACTGTTGAAGGGACTGAGAAATCAAGTGGTGAAAAAGGGGTATGTGGTTTCTGCCTTCCTAATCTTAGTCTGAGAGAGTAGATAGATATTTTGTCCAGTTAATTGCCTGGGTGCAGAGTTCTGAGTGTTATGAGATGTGAAGAACAAGGTAATCTGGGGTGGGGGTGGGAGGGTCAAGGAAAGCTATAGTGACCTGTAAGAAGCAATATGAAGTCTGAGTGTTCTTAACCAAGTGTACAGCACATTCAGAGGCAACAAGATTATAGCATTTTGAGAACTAAAAGAATGTTGGTGAGACAGCCCCACAGGGGCCTTGTAGAGATGATAGATTTTCTTTTAATCGCAAAGGGAAACCTTGAAGGTTGAGCAGGATAGTGACATTTTAAGATTTACTTTTTAAAGAGAGAATTCTGGCCCCAATATGGAGGATAGACTAAATGGGAGAAGATGCAAGTAATGGGAGGCTATTAGTAATGTAGATGAAATCATGGTGGCAAATGGGATTAGAGAATTGGATGGAATCCAGAAATAGGATCAACACTGGCTGGAAAGCATGTCATGGGTACTAAGTACATGTTGGATGTATTCATGGTGAGAGAAAAGAACACTCAAGAATGGCTCCTAGATTTCTGGCTTGAGTGGATGGATTGTTGGAACAATTTTACCAAAATGGAGAATATAATTGGAGGAAATGGGGAGGGAAGAGATCATTTTAAGGAGACAACTAAATGCAGATGATGTCAACAAGTCATTTTATATATGGACCTGTATAGCATTTAGGGGAGAGAGCTAGTATTAGGGATTTGGAAATTTTTAGCATAAAGTGGGTATTGAAGCTATGGAAACATGGTATTTTTTTTTCATCCATCCTAATGTAAAATTAATTAAGATTTTAATCCCAATATAGTTAACATACAGTTATATTAGTTTCAGGTGTACAATATAATGATTCAGTAATTCCATACATCAGCCAGTGCTCATGAGGAAAAGTACACTCCTTAATCCCCATCATCTATTTCACCCATCCCCCCACCCACCTTCCCTCTGGTAACTATCAGTTTGTTTTCTATAGTTACAGTTAAGAATCTTTTTCTTGGTTTGTCTCTTTTTTCCTTTGTTTATTAAATTCCACATATGAGTGAAATTATATGGTATTTGTCTTTCTCTGACAGACTTATTTCACTTAGCATTATACTCTTAAGCTCTACCCATGTCCTTGCAAATGACAAGATTTCATTTTTTTAAATGGCTGAATAATATTCCATTGTATATACATATACCACTTCTTTATCCATTTATCTATTGATGGACACTTGGGTTACTTCCATAATTTGGCTATTGTAAATAATGCTGCTATAAACATAGGGGTGCATGTATCCCTTTGAATTAGTGTTTTTGTATTCTTTGGGTAAATACCCAATGGTGTGATTCCTGAATTGTAGCGTAGTTCTATTTTTAACTTTTTGAGGAACCTCTGTACTGTTTTTCAGAGTGCCTGCACCAGTTTGCATTTCTACCAACAGTGCAAGAGGGTTCCTTTTTCTCCAACCCTCGGCAACACCTGTTTCTTGTGTTTTTGATTTTAGCCATTCTGACAGATGTTAGGTGATATCTCTATGTGGTTTTAATTTGCACTTCCCTGATAATGGCTGATATTGAACATCTTTTCATGTGTCTGTTGGCCATCTATGTAGCAATGTCTGGAGAAATGTCTGTTCATGTCTTCTGCCCATTTTTCAATGGGATTATTTGGATTTTTTGGTGTTGAGTTGTATGAAGTTCTTTCTATGGATACTAACTCTATTGAGTATGTTATTTACAAATATCTTCTCTATTCAGTAAATTTCCTTTTAGTTTTGTTGTTTCCTTCGCTGTGAAGAAGCTTTTTATTTTGATGCAGTCCCAACAGCTTATTTTTGCTTTTTCTTCCCTTGCCTCAGGAGACAGAACTAGAAAAATATTGCTATGGCCACTGTGTGTCTTTAAAGCTGAGGTGAGTCTCTGGTACTGCCTATGCTCTCTTCTAGGATTTTTATGGTTTCAGGTCTCACAGGTCTTTCATCCATTTTGAGTCTATTTTTGTGTCTGGTGTGAAAAAGTAGTCCAGTTTTATTCTTTTACATGTTTCTGACCAGTTTTCCCAACACCAATTGTGGAAAAGACTGTCTTTTTCCCATTGGATATTCTTCCCTGCTTTGTCGAGATTAATTGACCATATAATTGGGCTTTCTATTCTGTTCTATTGAACTATATGTCTATTTTTGTGCCAGTACCATACTGTTTTGATTATTACAGCTTTGTAATATAACTTGGAAGTCCGGAATCGTGATGCCTCCAACTTTCCTTTTCAAAATTCCTTGGCTATCGGGTCTTTTGTGGTTCCACATAAATTTGAGGATTGTTTGTTCTAGTTCTGTGAGAAATGCTGTTGGTATTTTGAGAGGGATTGCATTAAATCTGTAGATTGCTTTGGGTAGTATAGGCATTTAAACAATATTTGTTCTCCCAATTAATACTTGAGCACAGTATGTCTTTCCATTTATTTGTGTTGTCTTCAGTTTCTTTCATCAGTGTTTTATAGTTTTCAGGATACAGGTTGTTTACCTCTTTAATAGGTTTTATTCCAAAGTATCTTATTATTTTTGGTACAATTGTAAATGGGATTGTTTCTTTAATCTCTCTGCTGCTTCTTTATTAGCGTATAGAAATGCAACAGATTTCTGCCTATTGATTTTGTATCCTGCAACTTTACTGAATTCATTTATCAGTTCTAGTATTTTTTTGGTGGAGTCTTTTGGTTTTTCTATATAGAGTATCATGTCATCTGCAAATAGTGACGGTTTTACTTCTTCCTTACTGATTTGGATTTCTTTTATTTCTTTTTGTTGTCTGATTGCTCTGGCTAGGACTTCCAGTACTATGTTGAATAAAAGTGGTGAAAGTGGACATCCTTGTCTTGTCCCTGACCTTGGGGGAAAAGCTCTCAGTTTTTCTCCCTTTGAGTATGATGTTTGCTGTGGGTTTTTCATAGATGGCCTTTATTATGTTGAGGTATGTTCTCCCTCTAAACCTACTTTGTTGAAGGCATTTATCATGAATGGGTATTGTTTTTTGCTGAATGCTTCTTCTGTATCAAAATGATCATATGGTTTTTATCCTTTTTCTATTGATGTGATGTATTATGTTGATTAGTTTGCAAATATTAAACCACCCTTGCAACCTGGAAATAAATCCCACTTGATCATAGCAAATGATGTTTTAAAATGTATTGTTGGAGGGGCTCCTGGGTGGCTCAGTCGTTAAGCGTCTGCCTTCGGCTCAGGTCGTGATCCCAGGGTCCTGGGATCGAGCCTCACATCGGGCTCCCTGCTCCGCGGGGAAGCCTGCTTCTCCCTCTCCTACTCCCCCTGCTTGTGTTCCCTACCTTGCTATGTCTCTTTCTGTCAAATAAATAAATAAAATCTTTAAAAAAATAAAATAAAATAAAAAATAAAATGTATTGTTGGATTCAGTTTGCTAGTATTTTGAAGATTGTCACATCTATGTTCATCAGAGAAATTAGCCTTTTCTTCGTGTATCTTTATCTGGTTTTGGTTAAAATGTCCTCATAAAATGAATTTGGAAGTTTTACTAATCCAATCTTCCTTGCTAGTAATCAGTATGTTCAAATTTTCTATTTCTTCCTGCTTCAATTTTGGTAGGTTATAAGTTTCTAGGAATTGATCCATTTCTTCTAGGTTGTCCAGTTTGTTGGCATATAGGTTTTCATAATATTCTCTTACACTTGTTTGTATTTCTGTGGTGTTGGTTGTTATTTCTTCTCTCTTATTTGTTTATTTGAGCCCTCCCCACCACCTTCTCTCTCTGAGAGTCTGGCTAGAGGTTTATCGGTTTTGCTGATCTTTTCAAAGAACCAGCTCCTGGTTTCTTCTATTTTTTTTTAATTTCTATATCATTTATTTCTGCTCTAATCTTTATTATTTCCTTCCTTCTGCTGGGTTTGGGTTTTGTTTGTTGTTCTTTTCCTAGCTCCTTTAGGTGTAAGGTTAGGTTGATTTATTTGAGATTTTTCTTGCTTCTTGAAGTAGGCCTGTATGCTATATACTTCCCTGCTATATACTTCCCTCTTAGAACCACTTTTGCTGCATCCCAGAGGTTTGGGACCATTCTGTTTTCATTTTCATTTGTTTCCATGTACTTTTTTATTTCTGGTTGACCCATTCATTGTTCAGTAGCATGTTATTTAACCTCCATGTATTTGTGGTCTTTCCAGATTTCTTCTTGTGGTTGATCCTTAGTTTCATAGTGTTGTGGTCAGAAAAAATGCATGGCATGACTTTGATCTTTTTCAATCTGTTGAGACTGGTTTTGTGGCCCAATATGAGATCTATTCTGGAGAATGTTCCATGTGCACCTGAACAGAATGTGTATTCTGCTGTTTTAGAATCAAATGCTCCGAATATATCTATTAAATCCATCTGGTCCAGTGCATCATTCAAAGCCACTGTTTCCTTGTTGGTTTTCTGTTTGGATGATCTGTCCATTGATGAAATTGGGGTGTTAAAATCCCCTACTATTATTGTATTACTATCAATTAGTTCCTTTATGTTTGTTATTAACTGTTTTATGTTGGGTGCTCCCATTTTGGGTGAATAAATATTTACAATTGTTATATTTTCTTGTTGGATTGTCACCTTTATTATTATACAGTGTCCTTTGCTTCTTTTTACAGTCTTTGTTTTAAAATCTATTTTGTCTCATAGAAGTATTGCTACTCTGGCTATCTTTTGCATGATAAATGTTTCTCCATCCCCTCAATCTACAGGTGTCTTTAGGTTTGAAATGAGTCTCTTATAGGCAGCATACAGATGGGTCTTGTTTTTTTTATCCACTTTGTCATCCTATGTGTTTTAATTGGAACATTTAGTCCATTTACATTCAAAGTAATTAATGATATATATTTATTACTATTGTTACTTGTTTTTGTAGTTTTTCTCTGATCCTTTCTTCTCTTTCTTTCATGGTTTGCTGATTTTCTTTAGTGATAAACATTGATTCCTTTCTCTTTATTCTTTGCATATCTATTAGTAGTTTTTCAATTTGTGGTTACCATTAGGTTTGTATATAACATCTGCATATGGTAGTCTATATTAAGCTGATGGTCACTTAAGTTTGACACATTCTTTACTCCTCTCCCCCCAACATTTTAGGTATTTGTCATTCTCACCCTTTTGTGAATCCTTGACTGATGTTTTACAGAAATACGTATTTTTACTGCTTTTGTGTTTCCTTCTTTTCATACCCTCACTCATCATCTTTCCTTTCCACTCACAGAGTCCCCTTTAGTATTTCTTGTAGGGCTGGTTTAGTGGTCATCTGACTCCTTTCGTTTTTGTCTGAGAAACTCTTTATCTCTCCTATTCTGAATGATAGCCTTGCTGGATGGAGTATTATTGGCTGTAGATTTTTCCCTTTCAGCACTTAGAATGTATCATGCCACTTCCTTTCATGGGCACATCCTCCTCGGGTGGTCAAGAGACACGGTTTGCAGGGGTCTCCTGGGGGAGGGGCTCCACAGCACCAGGACTGAGGCGGGTCTGGCTTGGGGGGTAGCGGGGAGGCAGAGGGTGCCGTGTAAGCAAGTTTGGTAGTGAGTGCCAGCACTGCGCTGGTTCCTGCAGGTGGCTGTGTTTATGATGAGGGGTGAGGGAGGGAAATTCCTTTATTCCTAGAGAAGTCCCTGCTCAGTCAGTAGAACATGCAACTCTTGATCTCAGGGTCGTGGGTTCAAGCCCCAAGCTGGACATAGAGCCTACTTAAAAAAATAATAATAAAAAATAAACGAACTCTGAGATTAGTAATTAACTCTTCCTCCCATAAACCTCAGGTCCCTTTCAAACTGCTGCTTCTCCACAGGCTGTTTGCTGTGCTGTTTCTTTAAGGGCAGGGTCTCAGCTTCCTATTGCCCTCTGGGTTCTCTCAGAGCCAAACCCTACTGATTTTTAAAGTTCCTACTGATTTTAAAGTGCTTACTTGTTGTAAGCACTCATGAAATTTGGCCCCTCTAATTTTCAAAGCCAAATGCTATGGGGATTTCTCTTCCCTTTGTAGGTTTCCCAATATGCTAGTCTGTTTCTTTTCTTTTTTTTTTTATTTTTTATTGTTATGTTAATCACCATACATAACATCATTAGTTTTTTATGCTAGTCTGTTTCTTACCTGCTGCGTCAATGCCTGAGGTTCCCTCCCTCCAGTGGTCAGACCCACAGGGTTTAGGTTACCACAAAGTCCTGGCCGTTTCTAACCTCTTCAGTGTGGCTTCTTCTTTACATTTAGTTGTGGAGTTTGTTCAGCCAATCTTTGGGTCCTTTTCTGTGCTGTTTGCTCTGGTGCCAGTGTTATCTAGTTGTATCCATGGGACAAGATGAATTTAAGGTCCTCCTACTCTGCCATCCTCTTTAGAAGTCCCCAGATGAGATTGTTTAAGGAGAATCTGCAAGGATGTTAGACAACAGCTTATAGTTTGAATTGGACTACTGGTGTTTTAACATTATCATCATTATTCCCACACTGTTTTTTAAGATGAAGAAATTGCACATAGAAATAGGCTTTTTGGAAATTCCAGTATATAGGACTACTTTCTGATACAACAATTGGGTTAGGCCAAAGGGAGACTGCCCTCTCCATATGAAATTTGAGCTATCTAGTTCATAGTTTTCATCACTTTCTAATGTCTTAGATCGGAATCACATCATTCATTTTTACTTGCCTTGTTCCTAAACCATTTGAGTTTGGACTCTGGGTGCACAGCATCAGGATGGAAGAGAGTGTAGAACTTTATCCCCGAGAAGTATCAGTGTTTATGGGTTGAGTACAAGGGAAGAACCTGAAAGGACAGCATGGCTGCTGGAGAAAGGAGGAAAACCAAATGAGTATGACATCAAGGAGGTCAACGTTTTAAAAGAGAGGTTATGATCAGCAGTGCCAGAAGCTGCCAAGTGTCAAGCTAAATAAAGATTAGGAATGATTGGTCCATTAGATTTGGCATCATGGATGTCTTTGGTAGAAGACCTTAGCAAGAACAATTTTTAGTTAAGTTCTGTGGAAGGTAGTGGTGGTGGTGAGAAGTCTATATCCAAGTAGGTTAAGGAATAATTAGGAAAATAAAATGAGATAATTATGATAGAACTCACATTAAAAAATGAGGGAGGAGAGAAAGGAGTACCTGTAGAGGGTGATATGTCAAGCCAGTTTTAAGTTTTGTGTTTTGGGATGGGAGATACTTAAGCAATTTAAATGCTGTTGGGGAAGGATCCAGTAGAAAAAGGTGATAAAAATACAGGAGGAAAAGGGGCTAATTGTATAAAAGAGGAAGAGACTAGAAAAAAATGAAGTTGAGAAGATATGTGAATGAATCAGCCTTAGATGGAAGGACTCTCTTCCATTACCACTGGAAGGATTAATAGATTGGATGCTCTTAGGAGTATAGATTTGCTATCAAAAGTTGATATTCCTATATAACTGAAAACCTCTATTTTCTCCACGAAATAGGTGGCCAGTTTATCCACTGAAAGCCAAAATTAGGAGGAGTGTGTGTGTGTGTGTGTGTGTGTGTGTGTGTGTGTGTTGGGGAGGAGAAGTTTGAGATTGGAAGATGTATTAGTTATTTAAGGCTGTGCAACAAATTACCCCCAAATGTTGTGGCTTAAAACAATATTACTATTTCACGGTTTCTGTGAGTCAAGAGTGTGGATGTTACTTAGCTGGGTTTTCAGGGTGTCTCACAAGGTTCTAATCAAGAAGTCAGCTGGGGCTGCTCTGATCTCAAGGGTTGGCTGGGGGAAGATCTGCTTCCAAGGTCACTTGGGGCAGATGGTTGTTGACAGAATTAGTTCCTCCTGGGCTATTAGACTGAAGACTTCAGTTTTCTTTGCAAGGCCTCCCTCCATGTGGGGCTCACCACAGGTTACTGACAGAGTCCACCAGAGAGAGCAAGAGAAAGTGAGCAAGACAAGCCAAAGTCTTTTTGTAACCTAATCTCAGAAGTGACATTCCACAACTGTTGCTGTCTTTTGTTTGTTAGAAGCAAGTCACCAGCTGTGGCCCACAGCCAGAAGAAGGTACATGCTGGGAGGAATGATCATTGGGAGCAATCTTAGAAGCTGTCTATCACAGAACAAAATGGAAAAGATTTGAAACGGATCTTGGACATAGTAACATCATAGTAGTATCGACAGAATTAATAGAAGTTGGTGACCAGGGGCACCTGGGTGGCTCAGTCCACTGAGTGTCTGACTCTTGATTTGGGCTCAGGTCTGATCTCTGGGTCATGAGATCAAGCCCTGTGTCAGGCTCCTGCTCAGTGGAGCTCTCTCTCCTTCTCCCTCTGCTCCTCCCCTGGCTCATGCACTCGCATGCTCTCCCTCCCTCTCTCTCTCTCTCTATCCCTCATAAATAAATCTTAAAAAAAAAAAAAAAAAAAGAAGTTGGTGACCAGAGCTCAGCACTGCAATTTAAGATCTGTTTCTGATCTAACCATTATTGGTGTTGTTGCCATTGGTTTTTCTTGAAAGATTTGTACATAGGGCTTAAGAAAGAACCCCACTGGGGCACCTGGGTGGCTCATTTGGTTAAGCATCTGCCTTTGGCTCAGGTCCTGATCCCAGGGTCTGGGATTGAGCCCCGCATTGGCTCCCTGTTGAGCATGGAGACTGCTTCTCCCTCTTCAGCTGCTGCTCCCCCTGCTTGTGCTCTCTCGCTCTCTCTGTCAAATAAATCTTAAAAAAAAATAAAGAACCCTATTTGTGCATAGGGTTCACATACTACCGAAATGGTCTATTAATATGTCTCTCTCTCCCTGAGATTGGAATTTTCTTGAGGATTGATAATATGTCTTACCTGTGGTCTCTCAGAAATCAACAGGGCATGGCCACTTTCGTTTTTGGAGGTTCCTGGTATGTTAAAAAAATCAAGAAATCCCAAAACAAGTTTCTAAAAATTTAAAATTTCTAAAATTTAAAATATTTAATAAATTTCTGCTTTTTCACAAAGTAAAATATAATGCAATATAGTTAAGTTTTTCAAAAGATAAATGACAGGACTTTTTGTAAAGAAGATATTAAGGGACACCTGGGTGGTTCAGTTGGTTAAGTGTTTCTCTCTTGATTTTGGCTCAGGTCATGATCTCAGGGTTGTGAGATCAAGCCCCACATTAGGCTCCGCATTGGGCATGGAGCCTGCTTAAGATGCTCTCTCTCCCTCTCCTTCTGCCCCTCTTCCCACCTCTCTCCCTCTTAAAGAAAAAGAAAAGGGACGCCTGGGTGGCTCAGTTGGTTAAACGTCTGCCTTCGGCTCAGGTCATGATCCCAGGGTCCTGGGGTTGAGTCCAGCATCGGGCTCCCTGCTCAGTGGGGGGGAGCCTGCTGCTCCCTCTGCCTCTTCCCCCTGCTTGTGCTCTCTCTCTGACAAATAAATAAAATCTTAAAAAAAACCCAAAAAAATGAAAAATGAAAAAAATGAAAAGAAAAAGAAAAAAGATATTAATTTATAGTGCAAGAAGAGACAAAAATGTAAAGTTGTAGAATTACCATCTTCCCTTCCTGTCACTGCAGCTCTGTGGGTGAGGCCTCTCAGGTATATGAAGCTTTGCTTCAGAGGGGCCTCCTGCCTCCTCTGGCACCAATTCTCGAGCCTAGGACAGTGGTTGGTTCAGAGCAGACAGTCAACAAATGTATGTTGACATTTGTTTTTAAACTAAACTCTTTTGAGAATGATTCACTTGGCTTCTGAAAGTCAAGGTACCAAAATATGAGTTTTCTATTATGACTCTTAAAGTTCTATCCTACACATAATTTTGAGACTTTGCAGTGCTTTCACTAAACTCCCAGTGCATGACTTTCCCTCAGGCTTTCCTAGCATGATTAAAAATTCTCATATGGAAAAATCTAAGCTGAATTCAAGGAATGTGCATATAACGAGGAAGGGAGTGGGGAACAAATAAACGGGAAATCCGTGCCTCAGCTTTTGACTCCGTGAACCCATTTTATTAGGGATAAACCCAAGGGATGACCCGATCAGAGAATTATAGAGCCATCTTAGGTGCATGCTAAAGCAGGTGAAAACTCTGGAACATCCTAGATCCATCTTAGCCATCCCAGGCTCCCCTAGACTGGGAAGACCCAGACCAAGTCTTTGGGATAGTGGGAATTCTCCGGAACTCAGCTTCTATCCTCTTCTTATTCCACACACTTGAGGTAGGTGATCTCACTCTTGGTCTTTCTTTATACACAATCCACACCTGTATCTCCAGCTTAGACATTGATATTCAGCTCCAGGCTGGTGTCTCTGTTGGGATGCTCCTAGGGTACCTCAAAACCACATCCGTACATTGGTTTTATTCCCCTCACTGAAATTATAATCTTGGTTATTGATACCTATATCTACCCATTAGAACAACTCATAAACCTGAAACACTTTTTCTCCCACTTTTCTCTCTCTCACACAGAAAAATCTAACTGATACATTACCAAGTCCTGTTGATTTTTTTTTTTTTGAAGATTTTCTTTTTAAGTAATCTCTACATCCAACATGGGGATCGAACCTACAACCCCAGAGCAAGAGTCATATGCTGTACTGACTGAGCCAGCCAAGTGCCCCCCAAGTCCTGTTGATTTTAAAGTCTAATAACTTTCAGACAACTGACTAACAGTATTTCTGGAAAGATGTTTGGCCATTTTTATAAAGAAAGTTTGACAATTCATATCCTTTCACAAGTTGTATAGTATTATGTAAGTCAGGGGTACAATGAAATCTCCAATTTTTAAATTATATAGATGTGAGTATAGGGATAACAAAAGTGAGCAAAAAGAAAATGCAACAAAATATCAACTCTGGCTGTCTTTTGACGGTGGAGTGAGAGAATATTTTTCTTTTCTTCCTTACGAGGTTCAGTATTTCTAAATGTTTTACACTAAGCACGTGTTATCATTAAATGTGAGCTCCACGGAGACATACTTTTTTTGTTTACTTGTGTATTTGAAGTTCCCAGAACAGTGTCTTAAGTATAGTAGGTGCTTAATAAATACTTGTTTGTTGAATGAATCTTTATCATGTAAAAAATCATATGAAAAGGATTAAATTATTAAAATTCCATTTCTTCCTCTCCCTGGATTTATCTTATTTTAATATATTATTCATCCTTTCCTTTAGATCACCTGTAGCTGAAATGGTAAGCAGTGGCCATGCCTTCAGAAGTTGTTTCTGGCTCTTGATTTTTTTTTCCCCCAACATTACAAAGATTTGCCCTCTTACTCTTTCCTTTTACCTTCTCCAGCAGACAGTTAGGCAGACTGGTCCAGAGAAGTGACATCAGCATCATGGTGGAATAAGATTTTCCCTTATTTTTGTCTGCCCCCTCAACAACGTTAATTTAACAGCCATCCACAGACAAAAGTGCCTTGTGGGAGCTGTGGGATGCAGCACCATACACTAAGGGACCCAGGAGAAGTCTTGCTCACCTTTGTGTCAGGTAATAGGCATATATATTCCTGGGTCCTGACTGTGGACCCTGCAATGGTCCATGAGCCAGCTCCACCCCTCTCAGCTGTGGTCCTGGAGCCCTGGAAAACACTGTCTTAGATAATCCCCAACAGACAAAAAGAGCCTTTGTGGAGGTCCAGGTTTCTGAAGAAGTTCTAGCACGACGACGTTGGAGGAAAACAAACAAACAAACAAATTTGGATGCACTAGAGAGAGTAAGAAAACAGCTTGACTTTACCTTCACTATCCCTCCCCTAGGAGAGCACAGCTTGGGGCCCAGATCTTGGCATGTGATTTCTCTGGAGTGGGAGTGGGGAGCGAGAGTGATGTAGTTAGCACTCCCCAGCTGTGCAGGATGCCAACAAGGAGGCTCTCTCCCTACTGTGGAGCAAGAACAAGCTTTGGCAGATGGCTAATAAGCATACACAGAAAACCGGCTTGAATCTGCAAGCCAGAAACCATAAACTTGAGCCTTAGTGCCACCTTTTGGGAAAACAAAGGAGAAGCCGTCAGTGGTAGGCCAGGTTCACTGCAGGATCCAGAGAAAGCATACAAACTTAAGACTTCTGCCACAAGAGGGAGCAAGAAGCATGAAGCAGGTGTACCCTTAGAAGGTTGAGAGAGCTTCAGAATCTCTAGGAGAGCTAACAAGGCATTTCTCTCCCAAGAGCAACTAGTAAAGACTGGAGAAAGTGACTCATTTCAGATGAGCAGATAGCAATGCAAAACTGTAAAGAACATGAAAAATCAAGAAAACATGATACCACCAAAGGAGCACAATAATCTTTCCGTAACTAACCCCATAGACCTAGAGATCTGTGATTTACCTGATTAAGAATTCCAAACAGCTATTTTAAGGAAGCTCAGTGAGCTACAAGAAAACACAGAAAAATAATTCAAGGAAATCAGGAAAACAATGTGTGACCAAATGAGAAGTGTGATAAAGAGATAGAAAACATAAAACAGGACCAAACAAATTCTTGAGATAAAGAATGCAGTGAATAAAATAAAAAAGGCAACAGAGAGCACCAAAAGCAGAATGAATCAAGCAGAAAAAAAAGAAAGGAGAAATTCAGAGGAGGACAAAGGCAGAAGAATAAAAGTGTGAAGAAAGCTTCCTCTTGATAGAAGAGAAGCAATCTGCAAATTATTGGAGAACCAGAGGGGCCAGAAAGTTTATTTAAAGAAATAATGGCTGAGAACTCCCAAATCTGGTGGGGGGATCTGTCCATCTAAGTTCAGGAAGCTCATAGGACCCCAAACAAATTCAACCTAAAAAGATGTTCTCCAAGATGCATTAGAATAAAGGTGTCAAAAATCAAAGACAGACAGAATCTTAAAAGCAGTAAGAGAAAAAGAAACCTCACTTACAAGAGAACCCGCATAGACTTATCAGTAGATTTCTCAGCAGAAACATTATAGGTTAGTAGAAAGCGGGATGATATGTTCAAAGTTCTGAAAGAAAAAGCTGCCAATCAAGAATACTCTATTTAGTAAAGTTATCCTTCAGAAATGAGAGATAAAGATATTCCCAGATAAACAAAAGCTGAGAGAGAGCATCGCCACTTGACCTGCCTTACCAGAAATGCTGAAAGGAGTTCTTCAAGCTCAAATGAAAGGGCACTAAGGAGTAGCATGAAAACATATGAAAATACACACACACATACATGGTCAAATTCAGAATACTCTAAAACTAATATGGTGGTGTGCTAACCTCTTAACTCTAGTATAAAGGTTGAACATATTAAAAATAATGATAGCTACAATACAGGCATGCCTCAGAGATGTTGCAGGTTCAGGTCCAGACCAAGGCAATAAAGCAAATACTACAAGAAAGTGAGTCAAATGAATTTTTTGGTTTCCCAGTGCATATAAAGGTCATGTTTATACTCTACTGTAGTCTGTTAAGTGTGCGATAGCATTGTATCTAAAAAAAATGTACATAACTTAAAAATATTGCTAAAAATGCTGACCATCATCTGAGCTTTTAGCAAGATCATAGATCACCATAAAAATATAATAATAATGAGAAAGCTTGAGATATTGTCAAGATCACCAAAATATGATACAGAGATGTGAAGTGGGCAAAGGCTGTTGGAAAAATGGCACCAATAGACTTGCTCAAGGTAGGGTTGCCACAAATCTTCAATTTGTAGAAAACACAGTATCTGTGAAGCACAATAAAGTGGAGTGCAACAAAATGAGGTACGGCTGTAATCTGTTAATGAATACACTGCATAAAAGGAGGTCAATTGTGACATCAAAAACATAAAATGGGGAGTAAATGGGTAGAGTTTCTGTATGTGAATAAAACTTGTTATCAGCATAAAATGTGGCCATAGGTAAAAGATATTTACAAAAGCCTCATGGTAACCAGAAAGCAAAAATCTATAGTAGATTCTCAAAAGAGAAAGAGAAGGGAGTCAAAGCATACCACTACAGAAAATCATCAGTTCACAGAGGAAGGCAGTAAGGGAGAAAGATGGGAACAAGGGAAGTATAAAAAAGCTAGAAAACAGTAAGATTGCATTAATAAGTCCTTACCTATCAATAATTACTCATGTAAATGAATTAAATTCTCCAATCAAAAGGTATAGAGAGGTTGGATAGATTAAAAAAACAAGGCCCAACTGTATGCTGCCTACCAGAGACTCACATCGGCTTTAAAGACACACATAAGCTCAAAGTGAAGGAGGGAAAAAGATATTCTGTGCAAGTGGAAATCAAAAGAGAGAAGGACTAGCTATACTTACATCAGACAAAATAGATTTTAAGCTAAATGGTAACAAGACAAAGAGGGGCAGTATATAATCATAAAGGGATCAATTCATCATGAAGATACAGCAATTATATATATTACATCAAACATCAAACACCTAAATATATTAATCAAATACTAACAGATCTGAAGATAGAAATAGACAACAATTCAGTGATAGTAAGGGAATTTAATACTCCACTTTCAACAATGGACAGATCATCCAGACAGAAAATCACTAAGGAAACATTAGACTTGAACTGTATTTTAGACCAAATGAACCTTATAGGTATATATAGAACATTCCATCCAACACATTCTTCTCAAGCACATGCGGCATGTTTTTCAGGATAGATCATACGATACGTCACAAAACAAGTCTTAGCAAATTTAAGAAGATTGAAATCATACTAGATATCTTTCCCAACCACAATGGTATGAAACTAGAAATCAGTAACAGGGTGAAAGCTGGAAAATTAACAAATATGTGGAAATTAAACATTACACAACTGAACAACCAATGGATCAAAGAAGAAATTAAAAGGGAAATTTAAAAAAAATTAAAATTAAAAGGGAAATTTAAAAAAATTCTTGAAACAAACAAAAATGAAACACAGCATATCAAAACTTGTAGGGTGCAGCAAAAACAGTTTATAGTGAAAAATGCCTATGTTAAGGCGTTCACACCTTAAGGAACTAGAAGAACAAACTAGGCTCATGCTAGCAAAGGAAAGAAATAACAAAGAGCAGAAAGAATGAAATAGAGACCAGGAAAATAACAAACGGGATCAAAGAAATTGAGAGCTGATTTTATTTTATTTATTTATTTTATTTTATTTTTATTATTATTATTTTTGATGTAGTGTTCCATGATTCATTGTTTGCATATTACACCCAGTGCTCCATGCAATATGTGCCCTCCTTAATACCCGTCACTGGGCTAAGCCATCCCCCCACCCCCTCCCCTTTAAAACCCTCAGTTTGTTTCTCAGACTCCACAGTCTCTAGTGGTTTGTCTCCCCCTCCCATTTCCCCCCTTCATTTTTCCCTTCCTATCTTTTTTTTTTAACATATAATGTATTATTTGTTTCAGAGGTACAGGTCTGTGATTCATCAGTCTTACACAATTCACAAACCATAAGAGACTCTTAATCTCAGGAAACAAACAGGGTTGCTGGAGTGGTGGAGGGTGGGGGGGCTGGGTGATGGACTTTGGGGAGGGTGTATGCTATGGTGAGTGCTGTGAATTGTGTAAGACTGAGAGCTGATTTTATTTTTAAAGATATGAAACTACCAAAGACCCCAAATAACCAAAGCAATCCTGAGAAAGAAAAAAAAAAAAAAGTTAGCGGTATCACACTTCCTGGTTTCAAACTATACTACAAAGATAAAGTAACCAAAACATTATGGTACTGGCACAAAAATGGACAAGTGGAACAGAACTGAGAGCCCAGAAATAAACTCAAGCATATACAGCCAACTAATATTTGACAAAGCTGCCAAGAATTCTTAATGGGGAAAGGATAGTCTCTTTAAATAAATGGTGTTGAGAAAACTGGATAACCACATTCAGAAGAATGAAATTGGATCTCCCTCTTAAGCTACTCATAAAAATTAACTCAAAGTGGATGAAAGACTAAACAAAAGACCTGAAACCTTAAAATCCTGGAAGAAAATAGGAAAAGATATAGGGGAAAAGCTCCTTAACATTGGTCTTGCCAGTGATTTTTTTGGATATGACACCAAAAGGACAAGTAACAAAAGCAAAAACTAACAAGTAGGACTATATAAAATATAGTTTCCTTCTGCATAGCAAAGGAAACAACAAAATGAAGTAACCTACAGAATATAAGAGAATATTCGCAAAGTATATGTCTTATACACACACTATATCTTCTTTATCCACTCATCTGTTGATGGAAACTTCGGTTGTTTCCATTTCCTTTGTATATATACCCAGAAGTGAGATTGATAATATCCAAATACATAAAGAACTCACACAACACAGTAAAAAAAAAAATCCCTTTAAAAAATGGCCAGAGGAACTGAATAGATATTTTTCTAAAGAAGACATACAAATGGCCAATAGGTGCATGAAAAGATGCTCTACTACTAATCATCAGGGAAATGCAAACCAAAACCACAATGAGATATCACCTCACACCTGTTAGAATGGCTATCATCAAACAACAAGAGGTTAAGTGTTGGTGAGGATTTGGATGTGCACTCTCGGTGGGAATATAAATTGGTACAGCCACTACAGAAAACGGGAAGGAGATTCCTCAAAAAATTAAAACTAGAACTATCATATTTTATCAATCTCACTTCTGGGTATATAACCAAAGGAAATGAAATCAGGACCTCAAAGAGATATCTGCACTCCCATGTTCAATGCAGCATTATTCACAATAGCCAACATATGGAAATAACCGAAATGTTCATCAACAGATGAGTGGATAAAGGAGATAGGGCGTGTGTATTAGGTATGAATACTATTCAGTCATGAAAGAGAAGGAAATCCTGCCATTTGTAACAACACGGATGGAACCTGAGGGAATTATATTAGATGAAATAAGTCAGGTGGAGAAAGATAAATAGTGTATGCTCATACATGTAGAATCGAAAAAAGATAGAAACAGAGTAGAATGATGTTTGCCAGGGGCTGGGGGGCCTGGGAGAAATACAGAGATGTCAGTCAAAAGGCACAAACTTCCAGTTAGAAACAAAAAAGTTCTGGGGATCTAATGTACAACATGGTGACTATAGTTAACAATACTGTATTGTATACTGAAAGTTGCCAAGAGAGTAAATCTTAAATGTTCTCACCACAAAAAAGAAATGGTAATTATATGAGGTAATGGGAGTGTTAACTAAAGCTATGGTAGTAATCATTTTGCAATAAATAAATCAAATCAGTACCTTGTACACCTTAAACTCACACAATGTTATGTATCAATTACAGCTCAATAAAGCTGGAAAAAACAAGAAAAGGAGTTTTCAAATTTCACTTTTTGGGGGAAGGTAGCATCGCCTCCTAGTGGCTGTATCTAGAATGGCAACGTTGATCAATCCTCAAAACGGTGTGCTGCATTAGGCCCCTTCAAGTTCCAGGCTCGCCTATGAAACCGCAAGGTCCTGCGGAAGCCCGGCGTGCCGCTGCCCCCTAGTGGTGAGTGAGGAGGCACAGGCCTCACAGCTTTTCTCCCAGGCTGAGGGGGTCCAAAACTTCCAGCGGGAGGTTATCAAACGCTGAAATTGGCTGGGCTATTGAAACCAGCAACAGTCCATAGACCTCCCTTCAAGCCTCCGGGAAAATGGAGGAGGCAGGAGGAATCGTCAGGCCCTGCACTGGGAGGGCGGGCTGAGATGTGGTCCCTCAGCTGAGGTGCAGGATCTGAGCACTTTCCTAGTCAATGCCATTCCCCCGCTTGTGAATGCACAATGAACACAACGGGGAGAGAGGACACAGTGGATCTTTCCCCAGCGACCCAGGGCCAAATTGTCTTTTTTTTTTTTAATTTATTTATCCATTTAAGAGAGAGAGAGAATACAAGTGGGGTGAGGGGCAGAGAGAGAAGCAGATTCCCCGCTAAGCAGGGAGCCCCAATTGGGGCTCAATCCCAGGACTCCAGGATCATGATCCGAGCCAAAAGCACACGCTTAACTGACTAAGCCACCCAGGTGCCTCTCCTCTTTTTAAAATGAACTTAGTTGACCCTTGGTTTGCAGGGGGGACGGGTGTCTCTAGTGGACAAAAGGTGACATGTCCATCACAGTTTAGTTCATCTCTCAATTCTACCAGTGTTTTGGTTGTTTTAGTTTTGGGTGTTTTGTTTTCTGTTTTTTGCCTCCCAACCCAAGGTTTTGAAAGAGGATTTCCTCTACCCCCATTTGACCTCAGTCTGTACTTTCCAATTGATTAAGTTCTTCTTTCCAGCTTATCTCTTAACTCAGGCAAAAGACTCTGTGGGCAAAGCATCCTGTGATGGGAACAGGTTACCCCCTTCCCCAAGCAATAAGGACTGCCCTGAGCCAGCAAGACCCTAGGTGATTGACCCCAAGACAATGATCGGCCTGACCTTTACTGGCTGGCCACCAACCTTTGTCTCACATTTTCTTTATGTAAACCTAGAAATATTTTCAGTACTTTGGACAGTCTTTGTGATGTTATCAATGTCCACTGTCTTCCCAGTGCTGGCCTCACTGAAATAATATTCCTTTCTTGTTTTACCACTGCTGGTCTCTCTGCCTTGGATTTTGTCAGCGGAGAGTGGCCACACCTGGTCTCTTTGGGACCCCCAGGGCCAAGTGCTCTTGCACCCCTGCGCCCTGGTCAGTTTCCTTCTCTCTCTTCTTTTTTCACCTTATTTTTCTCCCTGGATTCACCTGCTCTGATAGCTCTAAGCCTCTGTGCCATCATCTTTTCCAAGTCTAGAACGAAGACTCATGCAGCCTTGAAGGATTGTGGCATAAAGGTGTATCTAAAACGAGCCCATATTCTCCCTTGTTCTCTTCATTCCTCTCTGCCTCTCACAGATACACCTGAGTCCATTGTCATGGAAATGGTAGATTCAGTGTTGTAAATGGAGAGGGATGACCAACAGACCAATGGAACACAATACTGAGCCTAAAAACAACGCTGCACGATATGAAAGCCACAGTGTCTCAGACTATCAACACCACTATTTGTGAGACATATCCTGATTCTCAGTATGTTAAAGTAAGAAAAATTGTAGAGTTCCTCTACATATATATAACCAATGCCCAGTCTTCTATGGCATTCCCAGTCTCTCCCAGCCCAGTGGACTTCACACCCTATTGTTCTCCATGAATGGGATGTTCTTTTCACACCACTTGGGCTCAGAACCTTGCCCAGTGGGCAGGTAGCCTGTAAGATGGCCTCCGGTGATCTAGTATTCATGTCTCTCTTGTAATCTCCTTCTGTTGAGTGTGGGCTGGACCTGATGATTTCCTTCCAAATATAGCTGGGTGTACTCAAAAGCTGAGTTAGGCTTTGCTGAAGCTGAGAGCTGGAGGCTGTCAGATAACTGTGCTCCCCATAGCTGGGCATCAAGTCCTTTTATTCAAGGGGGAACTGAACAGTTCGTACCAAACAAATCAAATATACCAAAAAACCAAGTGCTCATACTGATACTTAAAACTAATAAAACCTTTAATAATCAGCACTGGATGTTGCTAGGGCATACCTTTTCTCTGCAAACCGATAAAGGGCAAAAATTAAACATTTATTCAGTCATTGCCATATGAATTGCACTGTAGTCTAAGAAAATAATTACTGAAAGTACATATTTATAGTAGACATCTAATAATAAATGAAGATGAATGGTAGGATGAAGTAATCATCATTTTGCAACCCCCCAATTATATAATGGATCCAGGTCATAATCATTAACAGATGCTAATGCCAATAATTAACACATTAATGGGAGCATCTGTAAAGAGGGATCAAACCTATATCACTTAAATCCAGTTAAATTCTTAATCTCACTATATTATGTGCTTTTTAATTGACAGGGAGACACAGCATCACTTATTAAGTATTTTTGTCTATAAAATTCAAACTAAATCTAATCAACATCAAGATCTTATGTTCACAAAGCTATGAGTAATAAAACAAACAGCACACAGGAAGCTATCAGTCAAATCCAAAGACTGATCAGTCAAATCCAGGAAGTGGAAAATTCTACAGGATAAATTACCTACATTTTTCAACAATAAAGGGCAAGAAAAAGGGCCTTGGTAAATTGCTACAAATAAAAAAACTACGAGGCAAATCAACCATATGCAATGTGTGGATTATCTCTGAATCCTGATTTAAAGAAATCAACTGGCGGCTCCTGGTGGCCTCACCCTTCTAACAACCCAGGCAGGGCTCTGCTATTTGCATATCTTATTCCAATCTTCAACTCAGCTGTGAGAATCCAAAATTGTTCCCATGAACCTTTCAACTAGCTAGAGCTTTCAATCATCTGCCATCTTTACTATTGTTCAATTTTCCTATTTTGTTATTTCTCATTTATTACTTCTGCTGTAGTCTATTTTTTCCCCTGCAGTTAAGCAAACAATAAAAATCTGGCTTTGAAGGGAGGTATCATGTTTAGAATATTTCTTTCTGGTCATTAAATCATCCCTAGCAATGCTCACAACATTGGCTGTGTTCTGAATGGTCTCTTGACTGTCTTTCCTCTCTCCCTAGGATGTAAGGTCTGAAAGCTATAGGCAGTTTTTTTTTTTTAAGATTTTATTTATTTATCTATTTGACAGGGAGAGACACAGCGAGAGGGAACACAAGCAGGGGGAGTGGGAGAGGGAGAAGCAGGCTTCCCGTGCAGCAGGGAGCCCGATGTGGGGCTCGATCCCAGGACCCCGAGATCATGACCTGAGCTGAAGGCAGACGCTTAACGGCTGAGCCACCCAGGCGCCCCTATGGCAGTTTCTTCATCTTTGTGTTGTGTGGCTCCCAGTACAGCGCCTGGAACGTGGGAGGATTTCAAAATGTGCTTCCTAAGTATTGGGGATAACTAGATGAATATCTAGCTGAGGAAATCCATAATGTATCCACGGATGCTTTTGTCAATAGGTTGTTTGACATAGACGAAGAGGGATGTATTACTATGCAAGACACCATAGATAATAATATACTAAGGGGAAAAAAATAATTCATTTAGAGAAAGAAAACTCCCCCAAAAGGCAGTATTTAACATTTGTTCTCATTAAGATTATAATTCTATCCATGAGAATATTGAGAATAAAGATAAATCAGAATAATAATGCAGCAAATTAAATTCATGAATGCTACCTTGTAATGAGAGGTGATTTGCTCCCCATTTCAGAGATGACAAAGGGAGACCTAGAGAGGTGAGATTATCTGCTGAGGGTCACTCATCTAGAAAGGGGTGGAGCTTCCCCTTCGCCCAAGCAGTCCCTTGGAGCTTCTGGGGGTAACACCGGTCCAAACACAGCCTGAAGTCTTTTGGGTTGAGCAATTATCAGGAGAACGCAACACTGGGAAAGTCAAAGTCCATTTTAAGAATGGGTCACCACCCTTGTAACCTCTTTCACATCACAAATGATCTTTTGTCATTCCTCCCATTCATTGTTCTGCTTGGAGACCTGGGCTTCTGTTTCCGGTCCAACACTGCAACCCAGTGTCCCCAGTTTTCTTCTCTGAGGTGCGTTAGTACCTTTTTTTTTTAGTACCTTTTATTTTCAAACCCAATTCAATCTACCATAAAGAGAATTTGACCTTGGATAATTTCACCCAAGATGATTGGTTTTTATTTTAGTATCATCAGGTCTTCTGATCGAGTGTGGGCTGGACGCTGCGCGACCTTGCAGCCCTTTTCCCGGCTGCGAGCAGGGGGCCTGGGATTCCGCAGCCCGGGCTCCAGGGCCCCAGACGCCCCCAGCCCCGAGCTCCGCAGCCTCTGACCCTTGGCCGCTCCCCTTATCTCCCGCCCTGGGAGGGCTCTCTTGGGACCGCCAAGACGTCAACTGGGAAATGCTTTCCAGTCGCAGCGGGCTTCTGCGCTGGCGCTACACGAACATCCGAGGAGCCGACACTTGTAGAGCGCGGAAGACCTGACGCCTGGCGGAGAGCTCGCTGCCGGGACCGGACGGCGGGCCCCCACCAGGGAACCCACGGGGAACCAGAGGCTCCCCCAGGCCAGCGAGACGCCACTGAGGAGCCGCGCCGCCCGCCCCCGCAGCCTCCGGGGGGGGGGCGCGGTCGCCTCCCTCCAGGGCCCACGAGAGGAGCCCGAGGCCACTGACAGCGGGGACTCTTCGGAGGGTCGCCCCGTTACTGCCCCCAGGAGCCACCACCGCATGTCCCAAGGCACTGGATCCGAAGCGCTGTGGCCCAGACGACCCTGGCCACCGAGGAGCCCTGAGATTTCCGCCGAGGCCCTTCTGGGCACACCAGCTTCCGCAAACAAAAGATGTTACAGTAACATCTCTGCGTTTGCACGATATCCACGCAAGCAGTTTTGTCTTCAGATAATTAGATAATTTTCATTTCGCTACTCGGGCCAAGAACAATGCCAAAGTCCTTTATCTCTCCCCTGTGTCCCTGGTTTGTCTGCTTGGGGAAAGACGAGGCGCAGGGCCGCGGGGGACGCTGCGGGTTCCCACGCGGGACCCTCGGTCGCCTGGCCTCCCGGGGCGCGGGGAAGGCGGTGGGGTCTGCGGTGCATTGGGGCGCGGTGGGGGCCGCCAGGGGTACAGCGTGGCCCTTCGTCTAAGCTGCCGACTATCGCGGGGCCTTCCAGAACTGCAGCCAGGCTGCAGGCCGCCGCTTAGCCCGAGAAGCGCCCCGCCGCGTGGCCCCCGCCCTTCTTGGCTGCGAGTCCATCTCAGGGGCCGCCCGGGCCTCCGCCTTCTTCCCGCACCCCCTCTCCAAACTCACCCAGAAGTTCAGGGTCCCTCACCCCTCCGACTCTCTTAAAAAACCTTTTTGCCCAGCGCCTGCCAGGTTCCGCCGAGCAGTCCCGCCGCAAGTTCTCTTAAGGTGCAAAGCGAAGGCAGGCGTGACCTGCACACGTGACCTGGGAAACCAGCCACCCAGCGGAGAGGGTGATCCTGGGTCCCGGAGGGGGCGTGCTCGCTTGCAATCCCAAGGTGCCTTAACTCCCAATACCAAAGGGACTGGAATTAGAGTATCTACTCCAACCTGGACGTGAGAGGGAGCTCTCCCTTGAAAACAATGCCTAACAAGATGGTAATAGTATCAGGCTCAGCATGTGCGACCACGTTGGAATTCCCGAACTAGATGAATTCTAACACAATGTTAGAATGTTTCTGAGAAGCTATTGTGAACCTGTCAGTTTGCTAGTTATAATATATATGCATATAAATATATAACACAGAAATGGAATAATATGCATACCCTTACGTAGCAATCTTTTTCATTCCATTGTAGCTACAAAATGAACTTTTATTTTTTTTAAGATTTTATTTGACACAGAGAGAGAGCACAGCAGGGGGGAGCGGCAGGTAGAGGAAGAGGGAGAAGCAGGCTCCCCACCGAGCAGGGAGCCCCATGCTAGGCTGGATCCCAGGGTCCTGGAATCATGATCTGAGCTGAAGGCAGATGCTGAACCGACTGAGCCACTCAGGTGCCCCCGAAATGAACTTTCTTAATTTCATTTACCCACTAGATACATTTCTTTTGGGGTTTAAAATGACTTATTTCAAATTTCCTATTGTTACATTCTTCCCAGTTCTTAGTTTTGACTATAAGCATGCTGAACTTGTCGGCAATACTGTGTATATATGTGTGTGGAGGGGGAGAAATATGTGTGCTCGTTTGTGTGCTGTGTGTAACAAGCTGCCATTTAAGTTTTGTTTTTGGAGGATATGTGCTTTGTAAACTTCATTACCTCTTTATTTCACTGTATTCCTGTGCCAAATACAGCCCCACTTGCAGTATATGAAATATGTATTACCTTACAATGTGAAGATCATTGGTAGTATAGATGTACAATATCTTTTCAATTTGGTAGGTGAAAGATACATGCCGTGGTTTCAATTTCTGTGTTTTTTTTTCTTTTTAGGAGTTTGAACCCTGTTTAATAAACTTAAAAAAAATTTATGTGACATGATTGGTATTTTGCTTTCAACAAAACCGGGTAGCTAAATTTTACTAGTTTGAGATTAAGTTTAAATTCCCTGGCTGATGTTGGCTGGGAGCTGCCCTGAGTTCCTTGCCAAGTGGGCTTCTGCAGGGGTCAGCTAGCCAGAAGGCATCCTGCTTCAGCAAAGCAAGCATGAGAGAAGAGTCTGAGAGAGGGACTATGAGGCTGAGGCAGGAATCAGGTTAAGCATGAAGTCTTTCTCGTAGATAATTTGCTTGGTCTAGCTAAGGAGCTATACTTTGGTCTTTAGTTTCAGGGTCCTCTCAACCCTCCACCCTCACTTTTTTTTTTTTTTTTTTTGGTCATCTTGTAAGAATCCAACCCTCCGGGTCTCATCTCTAAAACCAAGCAATCCTCTTGGATGCACTAAAAGTGTAGTTTGTCTACCTGTGCCTGACAAGTAGAGGGGCTTTCTCCTTAAAAAAATTTTTTTATTTTAAAGATTTTATTTATTTATTTATTTGAGGGGGGAGAAAGCACGAGTGGGAAGAGGGGCAGAGGGAGAGGAACAAGCAGACTCCCCACGGAGGGGGCCTCAATCTGGGATCCCGACCTGAGCTGAAGGCAGACGCTTAACCGACTGAGCCACCCAGGCGCCCCTAAGGGTTTTCTTCAGCGAATGGAAACAGCCAGGAACTGGACCTCTCTTTCCAAAGACCAGCCTTTTTCTCCCTGCCCCTCCCTTAATCCAATCACGGAAACCCTTCAAACTTTCAACAGCGCCCGCCAGAATGATGTGATTTTCTCCTTAATCCTATCAGGCTCTGAGGCAATTTGCAAGGCAAATCCTCCAAGTATTTGGATTGTCTTTTCCTACCTCCTAGACCCGCCAGAGCAGTATTAAAGGCCTCGCTCAGCGCCGGACTCCAGCGTTTGCCTCTTCTCCTAGACGGGCGGCGCGCCTTGCCCGCTCGGGAGATCCAAGCTATGGATCCGCACCCGCCGACGCTGGAAGAGCTGTCTTGCTGGCGGGCACGTCCGGAGCCCCACGTGCCGCCGGGCCTGAGCCGAGAACAGGCCTGGGCCTGGGCGCTGGATAACTTCCCGGCGCTGAGCCGCCGCTCCTGCCAACACCCCCACTTCTGCGGGGACGGGAACAACTGTGCGTGCGGGTTGCTGCGCCACGCTTGCCCCGGGCACGGAGCTGCTCCCCGAGCTGAGAGGGGCCGGAAACACTGCCGAGACCCAGATGTCCAGGCTGAAACCGCGATGGAGCTGCAGTCACCGCAACAAGAGGTAGATGCGACAGGCAGCGCTGCCCACTGGGGCCTGAACCAGCCGGGGGATGCCCGCGCCAGCGGAGGGGGACAGACCCACGGCCAGATCGCCTCCAGGAGCCCAGGCCGCCCTCGGAAGCTGCTGAAAACCGGGGCTTAAAGCAGGGTGGAAGCCGGACAGGAAAGGAATTCCAGTCCACAGCACCCCTTCAAACCGATGCCCTGGAAGGAGCCTGCGACACCCTTTGGGGGCCCTCATTCTGTCTGTATGGACTTCTTCGACTTCTGCCGCCCCCCTCCCACCCCAAGCCCCCCCGCTGGCCCCGAGCCGAGTTGAGCCTTGAGGTCTTTATGGTGGAGAACCTTCCTCATTTGTTCTTTCCTTAATTACCTACAGGTGTTTCGATTAGAAAACATTCTTCATGTAATCAATGTCTTTAAAACTTTTCTTCTAGATCTACTGAGAATTGACACAATTCTTATCTAATCGCACATGCCGATGAAAGCCTTTTTTTCCTTATTCTCAGCCTGTGGATTTGATTTTGGGTGGGTGGCGTCACCACCGGAAGAGTATTGGTTGGGTTTGGGGCTGAAAGGCTTGCTGTGACCCAGGTCAGAGCTCATTAAAATCAAAGAAATGCAAATTGAAACAATGACTATCGGGAGGAGATCGGTGGGAGGGGTCGATGGGTGAAACAGTCAAGAGTATTACGAGCACAGTTAACAGTGATGAGCACTGAGTAATATAGAGAGTTTTTGGATCGCTATATTATACACCTGAAGCTAATATAACACTATATTAATTATCCTGGAATTTAAATAATAAAAAACAAATTAAAACAATAGGATATAACTGACTACCACAGTGGCACACATTAAAGTTTTTCATTTTATCCAATGTTCGGAAAAATATAGAAAGTAGTAACTCTCAGATACCCGTTTTCGGAATGAATTTGCAAAGCTCTTTGGAAAGGCAATCTGGCAATATTATAGAAAACATTTCAATGTGAGTATTCTTTTGGCCCAGAAATTCTTTTTCTTACAAGCAAGAAATTCTAGTTCAAAAACAAGCATGCTGAAAAGTAAAAACAGATTGGGAAAAAGAATCATGGTATATCTGTACAATCCCAAACTATGCAGCCCTTAGAAATAAAATGGAAGGCATGATTTTGAAAAGCTATCCTAGAGGCTGAATGTGCTATACAGGGACTCTGAACACTGGGAAGGTAGTGACCGTAGCAATGGGGCTAAGAGGGTGTAGTTCCAACCATTGTGGGGAAGGAAGCACTGAGGTTCAGCCACCCAGGTAGGCTTAGAGAAAGGCTAAGTCTGGGGACACCCTATTGTAGTTCCTTCCACAACCACCTACGCTGGTGTTTTCTGGCATTTCTGAGTCATTCAGCCACCATCTGCCCTGCAGTATTAGGATCCAGGAGGCTAATGTTGGACCAGACAGGAACCCAAGGGTCAGCTCCAAGACAGGCCAATCTGGGAGCTTTCTAACTTCTCATTGCACAAAGTCTCTGAGTCTCCATCATTTTGCTCCCCCATTCGGTAGCTCTCATTCCCATTCCCGGAGGGTGTGAAAATTGCTTCAGAAAGCCCAGCTTGGTGAGAGGAAGAACATAAATATACTCTTCCCAAAGACATTAAGCAAAACTGAGTTGAATATGGTTTTGGCCAAGTCTGCGGATTGGGTCATGCTAGCGTTTGACAGTCATAGCTAGTTTACCAGCATTTTCTGAGAAGCAAAATAGAAAAAAAATTCTTCTAGGAAAGTTATTTTTCTCTTTTTCAGTGACATCTACCCTTTTTCTATTCAGAGAAACAGTAAGCATGCCAGCAAATAAATACATAAGACTTTTTTAGTATAATTGCTATCAAGAATTTTTATAAGTTCATTGAAAAGAAGGTAACTGGGAGGGTGCTATTTTACCTTAAAGAGTGAAAACAGAACTATTAGAGATACGGAAGTGTCCTTTCAACCCAAAACAGGACAATGTGATGAAAACACTACGCTGAATCTAGGGGAGCAGTTATTAAGAGACAATATCAAATTCAAGGATTCTGAGTCCAGAACATGATTAATACAGGGGCACCTGGGTGGCTCGGTAGGTGAAGTGTCTGCCTTTGGCTCGGGTCATGATCCCGGGATCGAACCCCTCCTTGGGCTCCCTGCTCAGCTCCTTCTCCCTCTGCCATCTGCTCTGCTTGTGTTCTCTCTCTCTGTCAAATAAATGGATAGAATCTTAAAAAAAAAAAAACCACAAAAAACAGAAACAAAAAAACACCAAGATTAATACAGTCATGCACAGAGGGAAGGCAAATGATGGCTTTCTGTGGCCCAAGGAAGATATATCTGGACCACAACAATCCTAGAGTCCTCCATCCAAGAGGACCTGCTAGCATGCAGTCATACTTGATAGTTTAAATGAAAGCCTGGATTTTTTAGTTCCTTTTGATTGAAAGATTTAATTACTGATAATAACACTGCTCAAATATATGATATTGACCTAATAAATGATGACATTGACCAGATATGTAACGAAGGGATTGATAAGGGAGATCTAACTGATAGTGTTCAAAGGTGTGTTCACATTGTTTTTCTTCATTTTCTCAGATTATATGACCCCCCCCACATCAGCTGAGCTTTTAAGTTTCTAGGTATTGTGACCCTGTATTTCCCAGGTAGAATACAAAATAAAGAGAGTATAAGAGAAAAATGTTGTAAGTGGTTATTCAAGAAGACTTTCCAGACACTAGAGATCAGTAGAATTTTGATGGCAAAGTAATATTGTAATTTTAGACTGCATAAATTCAAGGTCCCTTAATAAATCATCTTCTGTCTTAGTCAGCAGTTTCTGTCTAGAGGAGTTAAAAGGAACTGGTGCTATGTTTTGTACAGTTTGGAGGGATGGGCATGTGGGCTTGAGGGTGCTCAGTAGGTCTCTGCCTGGGTAGTAGGGCTTCCCACTGGGAACCCCTACTCTTGTGAGTTATAGGCACCCAGGCACATTCCTCTCTCTACAATACAAGCATCCACTCACTTTTCACACCTGGACAGATATATCCCTGCTACCTGGCATAGCAGAGCTGAAGCCAGCTTTTGGGGGTCACTGCTGAAGTAGCCCCAGTAATCCCAGTAATTTGATATTGCTCCTGCTCTCAGTACCCATTACCTAGACACCTAGAGTCCATTTACGGCGATGCTTTACCTTTCTGTTTGCAAGAGTTCCCACTCTGTTTTCTAAATAATACTCTACATTGTCCTGTCCCAGTGCTTTCATAAAGCCACCTTTTTTTAAAATTTTATTTCATTTTTATTTTTTAAAAGATTTTATTTATGGGCGCCTGGGTGGCTCAGATGGTTAAGCGTCTGCCTTCGGCTCAGGTCATTATCCCAGAGTCCTGGGATCGAGTCCCGCATCGGGCTCCCTGCTCCTTGGGAGCCTGCATCTCCCTCTGCCTCTCTCTCGCTCTCTCTCTCTCTGTGTCTCTCATGAATAAATAAATAAAATCTTTAAAAAATAAAAAAATAAAAGATTTTATTTATTTGACAGAGAGACAGCGAGAGCAGGAACACAAGCAGCAGGGGTGGGAGAGGGAGAAGCGGGCTTCCCGCGGAGCAGGGAGCCCGGTGCGGGGCGCAATCCCAGGACTCTGGGATCATGACCTGAGCCGAAGGCAGACGCTCAACGACTGAGCCACCCAGGTGCCCCTAAAACCACCTTTTTTTACACCAAAAAAATTATATATTTTTTTTACCTCGTTTCTCTAAATTTGATGTTGCAATAAAGTGTGCAGGCTTACTTCTCTGCGTTTTGTCACTGGATGAGGACTCCTTTGAAGCCACATTATTTTCCTAATATAAGAAATGTCCATCATTTTAATCTTCCTTTCCTGAAGAAAAGGTAAATTAAATAGATTGCATAGGCACTCATTAGCTTTGTGACTTTGGATGTGTCTCTCCAGGCATTAAGAATGGGTGGACATTTGGTGCGATGAGATCGACCTAAGATGGCGACTGTGGAACCGAAAACCACCCCTACTCCTAATCCCCCGCCTACAGAAGAAGAGAAAACAGAATCTAATCAGGAGGTTGCTAACCCAGAACACCATATTAAACATCCTTTACAGAACAGATGGGCACTCTGGTTTTTTAAAAATGATAAAAGCAAAACTTGGCAAGCAAACCTTCGGCTGATCTCTAAGTTTGATACTGTTGAAGATTTTTGGGCTCTGTACAACCACATCCAGTTGTCTAGTAATTTAATGCCAGGCTGTGACTACTCACTTTTTAAGGATGGTATTGAGCCTATGTGGGAAGATGAGAAAAACAAACGAAGAGGACGATGGCTAATTACATTGAACAAGCAGCAGAGAGGAAGTGACCTGGATCGCTTTTGGCTAGAGACACTACTGTGCCTTATTGGAGAATCTTTTGATGACTACAGTGATGATGTATGTGGAGCTGTTGTTAATGTTAGAACTAAAGGTGATAAGATAGCAATATGGACTACTGAATGTGAAAACAGAGAGGGAACACATAGAGGGAGGGTATACAAGGAAAGGTTAGGACTTCCTCCAAAGATAGTGATTGGTTATCAGTCCCATGCAGACACAGCTACTAAGAGCGGCTCCACCACTAAAAATAGGTTTGTTGTTTAAGAAGACACCTGAGTATTCTCATAGGAGACTGCGTCAAGCAATCGAGATTTGGGAGCTGAAACAAAGCCTCTTCAAAAGCAGAGTGGACTGCATTTAAATTTGATTTCCATCTAAATGTTGCTAAGATATAAGAGAAGTCTCATTCGCCTTTGTCTTGTACTTCTGTGTTCATGTTTTTTTTTTTTTTTATTTTGGCTAGAGTGTCCACTATCCCACTCAGAGAATTACAGTACACATCATCCCCAGAATCCATAAATGTGTTCCTGGCCCACTCTGTAATAGCTTAGTAGAATTACCATTACAAACACATCTTACCCACCCACAATATTCAAAAAAGAACTTGCATTTCTATACCTTATAGGAAAAAAATTCTGTTTATGTTCCATTGCATGCAGGAGCATATTTTGCTGGTTTGAAAGAGTATGAAGCATACAGTTTTCTAGCAATTTTCTTTGTTTCCTTTTACAGCATTGTCTTTGCTGTACTCTTGCTGATGGCTGCTAGATTTTATTTGTTTCCCTACTTGATAACATTAGTGATTCTGATTTCAGTTTTTCATTTGTTTTGCTTTTGTTTTTTTCCTCATGTAACATTGGTGAAGGATCCAGGAATATGACACAAAGGTGGAATAAACATTAATTTTGTGCATTCTTTGGTAATATTTTTGTTTTTTTGTAACTACAAAGCTTTGCTACAAATTTATGCATTTCATTCAAATCAGTGATCTATGTTTGTGTGATTTCCTAAACATAATTGTGGATTATAAAAAATGTAACATCATAATTACATTCCTAATTAGAATTAATATGTCTGTTTTTGTATCTTTATACTGTATTTTAACACTTTGTATTACTTAGGTTATTTTGCTTTGGTTAAAAAATGGCTCAAGTAGAAAAGTGGTCCCATTCATATTAAGACAGTGTACAAAACTGTAAATAAAATGTGTACAGTGAATTGTCTTTTAGACAAAAAAAAAAAGAATGGGTGGACATTTGCATTGTAGAGAGTGGGCAGTGCCTGGGTGACTATAACACACAGAGGTGTGGGCTTTCCCAACAAGGAGCCACATTACTCAAACAAACATTTGCTGAGCAGCCCCTCACACTGAAATATTATATTCTGCAACACTACCATTTTCTTACCTATAAAATGCACTTAAAATCTATTTTATTTAAATTTTTTAGAGAGGGGAAGAGGAGCAGAGGGAGAAGAAGAGAGAGAATCTCAAGCAGGCTCTATGCCCAGCACAGAGCCTGGCACAGGGCTCGATCCCATCACCTGGAGACCAAGACCCGAAAGAAATCAAGAGTCAGTTGCTTAACTGACTGACCCGCCAAGGCTCCCCAAAATGCACTTAATAATAGCACCTAATTAAGCAGGATAATAAAAATAAAACTCTTAATATAATGTCGATCATATAGGAAGTTTTTAGTGAATATTAGCTATTACAATTTAAAGGTAAAGTGAATGGGCATTAGAATCCTTTTATTTCTTTCTTAATTATTTCTAAACATTTTCACTATCGAAATAATATATTTTTAAATGAATAGGACAGTAAGGCGTCAAGTGAAAATAGAACTCCTTCTCCCAACCTCTCAACTGATAGGTAACCACTATGGATATATTTTGGAGTATATTTACAGTTTTATACAAATGCAAACACATCAATACAAATGAAATGTACAAAAATCATTCCCCTCCAAAAAATCATATTACACACATAGAGCAATAACTTAACTTGTCAGTTATTACTATTTTGGACACCTTTCTTTATTCAAAGTTCCTATTTTCTATTTAAAGCAGCATAGCAATCCAATTTATGGACTATGCTCCAGCATAAGCTGCTAGAACAAAAATTATTGTGTGAAAAAAGTCAACTTTGCCAAAAGTAGTAATATTCTCATAGTTTTGATGCTTAATAGTGGTCTATAGTGCACTACTGTGGGAGTCACCAACCAACCCCTCCTCCATTTTGACAACTGCTCCCTTCTTCCCCATCCACATGTCTGCAGGAATAGACAAGTTAATGCTTAACCCTTGTGTTAACTGGGTACTGGGTATTGGCCTAGGTCTCGGCATCTTAACGAAGCTGAGCCCCTAAGTCCCTACCCTGGGTTTTGCAACTGGGACTTAGAATTTGATCATACCATGGATTCCAAGTGTCAGTTTTCTTCCCAGTTTATTGTTACCTATGTCAAGTCTATGTGCAAAGCGGTTTTCTCATCTCTTCCTGTATTGTCCACACAGCCATTACATCACAATCCTCACTGTGGTCCACCCCAATATTCCCAGCTCCTCTGTAAACAAACTTCACATCATTGCTGCTCACCCTCTGTGTGGCAGGACATAGTCACCCTAATAGCAGACTGCTGTCTGTGCGCTGGTACCAACAAAAGGTTACTCTCTTTCAGGATGCATTTCCTTACTACCCCTTCTTTATTCCCACCGAGTGTGAGCATCATTACATGAGGTTGAAGTCAAACAGCTGTATCAGTTTTTACAAAAGGATTGCAGGAAATCACAATATAAAATGGGAGAAAATTAAACTAAATATTAACAAAAGTTATCATTGCTGAGAGTACCCTATGATCCTCCAGAGAAAATGAACCTCTTTAGAAGTAGTCTATTGATAGGGCACAAAAAGGGTTCAAATTGGAATCAGAACATTTACTGATTCTGCGCAATGACTAGTGCTAAGCAGATATCCTGCCATCTCTGCATCATAACCTCCCTCTCCTTAAGGAAGGTGGGCCCACTGCTGTCACCAACTTGTGCACTATATGTGAGACACACTACTGTTTGTGGTTTTCCCCCTTAAGGAGCCTGCATTTTATCAGACTGCTTTCTCAAAAGCAAAAAGATTAGCAATAAGAAGACAATCAATAGGCAAGGCCTCCTCCTCGTTCTAAGACTAGAACCCCAAACCCTTGAAAAAGGACGAAGTTTCCTTCCTAGCATGAAGTCAACCACTATAGGGAATAAGAGTTGGCGTATCCTCATGGTTTCTTGCCTGTGACTCTGTTCTCCCCCTAAAATGTGAGCTCTGCAAAAGCAGGAGCCAGTTCTTCAATTATGCATGTGCAGGACCAATCACAGCATCTTGCTCATGGCAGGTGATCAAAACATGCTTGTTAAGCCCTTTGAATTAAACTGACTTTGTTACATTGAAGATAAATGTCTGATCAAGGAAATGTAGGCATGGATGCACTGACAAATTTACCAACAGAAGGGCTGAAACTTTTGAGGAAGATGTAATAGGACGCAATTTCACTAGAGATATTATACAAGGAGGAAAAAGCAATCCACCAAGAGTAAATACAAGCAAAAAGACATTTTATATTTTTTTCATTGATGTTATATTTATATCAATGGCCATATCACCAATAATGACACTGAAAATAATAATTGTAACAGAATAACTTAAAAAAAAGATCAACTTGTTTTCTGCCAGGGGTATCTAATTACTTAGACTTTGTTATCAATTTAATCATAAAGACTACCTTATAAAATACTAAGTTTTATCTCCAATACACAGATGAAAATATGTGGACTAGAGAGGCTAGGAATTAGCTGAGTGTCACATACATAGAAATGATGGAGGGGCGCCTGGGTGGCTCCATTGGTTAAGCATCTTCCTTGGATCTGGATCTCCCAGTCCTGGAATCCAAACCTGGCTCGGCTCCCTGATGATCGGGGAGTCTGCTTCTCCCTCTCCCTCTGACCCTCCCTTTAGATCATGCTCTCTCCCTCTCTCTCAAATAAATGAAATCTCAAAAGAAGAAAAAAATGATGGACCGAACTTGAACAGAAAGTGTGCATCTGGATCCCTAGACCTTGACCCCTCCCCATCATACATGTTGGCTGAAATTCTGAAGCTCTTTTAACTTAGAAACAGATAAATACAAGGCCAGGGTGTGAGTCTGACGTCTACCACTAACTAGCAGCGTGATTTCATACAGAGATGGCCACTTCTCACTCTGTTCATCTGGGTAAAATCTGCTGGTATGTTCCAAGCAGGCCATGAAAATCAATGGATGTAAAGTTACCTAAAAGTGTCAGGCACATAGGATTTTTTAAATAAAAGAGCTTGTCTTGACCAAGCCCCTCTACCTGAAGTTTCTTTTAAACCAATCTTTAGGGGCGCTTGCGCAGCTCAGTAACTTAAGCGTCTGCCTTCCGCTCAGATCGTGATCCCAGGATCCTGAAATCGAGTCCCCTGTCAGGATCGCAGCTCGGTGAGGAGTCGCTTCTCCCTCTCTCTGCCCCTCCCCCCGCTCGTGCTCTCTCTCTAATAAATAAAATCTTAAGAAAAAAAAACTTTATTCTTATCATTCAACAAAGTACAATTTTGGATAACGCCCCACCAGATGATTGGATTTTCCCTTAATTTCATCAGGCTCCGTCTTCTGAAGCAATTTACACCTTAGGAAACGTCACCACCCAGCTTAATATCCTCTCCGCCAGCCCGGTCCTTAGAGCCCAGGGGAATATAAATAGGCAGGGAAGGAGAGTCCCCCGAGACGCTCCCTCCGCTCAGCCGCTGAAGCGATGGAGCAGAACTCTCCGCGCTGTGTGCGCGGGGCCTGGGATCCCGCCGAGCGGGGGCAGGGATCAAGCACGCTGCCAGCCTTGAGCTCTGAGGACTCCGGGCCCTGGCCGCTCCTTTTCTATCCTGAGCTCGGCCAACTCGCTTGGGACGACGAGGTCTTCAACCAGGAGCTGCTTTGTAGGCCCTGCGGGCTTCTGAGCCGATACTGCGGGAGACACCGAGCCAGAAGCAGATCGCCTCGAGGCAGGGGGCAGAGCCCCCAGCCCTCATCTCAAAGCCCCACGACCCGCGAGCACCCGGAGGAGCCCGGCGGCAGAGCCCGGTGCCGGCCGCCCCCGCAGGCCTTTCCGCCGGCGTCGCCTGCGGACTCTTCAGAGCATTGTCTTCCTCCTGCCAGAGGAGCCACCCCTCGGCTTTCGAAGGCTGCGGGGATTGGGTCCCGCACGCTGTGGCCTGGGTCCCCGGGGCCGCCGCCGCCGCCGCCCGCCTGGAGCGCCCGCCCCTCCCCCGAGACTTCCTCTGCGCGCATTCACGGCAGGATTCTCTTGCAACAACGATGCTGCAGTGATCCGTTATAATTAATTGATCAGTGTGAATTTGGCCTTCATAGACGTTGGGAGATTTTCTTTTTGCTTTCTTAATAAAATTATACGAAAATGCTCAAATCCTTATTTCTTTTTTTTTTTTTTTAAGATTTTATTTATTTGAGAGAGAGAGAATGAGAGCCAGAGAGCACGAGAGGGAAGAGGGTCAGAGGGAGAAGCAGACTCCCCGCCGAGCAGGGAGCCCGACGTGGGACTCGATCCCGGGACTCCAGGATCATGACCTGAGCCGAAGGCAGTTGCTTAACCAACTGAGCCACCCAGGCGCCCTCAAATCCTTATTTCTGACTCATGTTCCTGGTTGGCTGTTGGGGAAGGACGAGGCGCCGGAGCGGGAGAGGTCTATGCCGGTCCCCGCGCGGGGACCCTGGGTTGCCTGGTTTTCTGTGCACCGGGAGGGCGGTGCGGTCTCCCGCGCACACGGATGCGCAGCCGGGTGGGAGGTTGTCAGACTTGCTCTCGTTCGCTGGACTTCCAGGAGATCCAGCACGCCGGCAGCCAGCGGCCCCAAGAACTCCAAATGGGGGGGGAGCGTAGTGCCCGTGCTCCGTGGCCCTGGCCCTTCTTCGCTCACTGGATTCCGTCTCCGGAAGTCTCCTGGCATCTGCGCATTGCTCCAGCGCACGTTCCCACCCCCAAACTCACCTGTTAGCTTAGGCCTCCAATGCGTCCAGAATTTCTCTCGCCCTCAGGAACTTCCCAGGAAGCTTCTTCCCTTCTGCTTCGAAATCCCTAGAACCCGGGTTTCCCGCGCGCTCACTGCAATCGCGCTGGGCGGCTGGGAGGAGCTGGAGCGCAGCGTTGCCAACGTACTTGGGAAAACCAGCGAATTGTCTTTGGCAGTGTGGGGTTTATACGCCTAGATTCCGGACTAGGCATGCTTGCTTCCAATTCCCACTCCAACTTGGTGAGTTTCCAAGACGCCTTACTTCTCCAAAGAAACGGGAAGTTGATTAGAGTATCCACAACATGCGGAGGTGGAAGGGCAACAATGTCCAGCATCGTGTAAATGCTCAATACATGTTAACTGTGATTATTCTTATCCTCCCGTTGTGATTTCTCTGGGGGAAAAAAATCACAGGGATTGAGTTCACAGGTGTCTGAAAGTTTGGACTATCTTTATGCGGGCTATTTCCTATAATCCCTTCACTTACCTCCAGTTTTTGGTATCCCATCCAACCCCACCCAAACCCACCCTTTTCCTGCCAGGATTCTAGGTTCCACCAGTGTAGAGTGGATGCTGTGGCCCTGCTGTTATAAACACCCCGACCTATCCATAGGGAATTGCATATCTTTTGGGGGAGGGTAGAGAGAATGGCATATCTTGACATGCCCTACAACACTGGACCCCTAGAAATTTCACTGAGGTAGAAGGCCCCTAAATCTGCCTGAGATTGATTTTCCACACTCTGACATACAAATGTCTTACCTATAAGTCTAGAATAGTTGCTACTTCCTACTTATTAGGTCTGATGAGCCTAACATAATCCGTGTAACGAACCATTGAGATATTTTGTAGAAGGAAGAGGTGATCGAGATTCCTGTGAACCAAATTATGACATAGGGCTGGAGATACACCCCTGAGATATATTGCTGGCCTTGTCAGCTGAAAGCAAACCACTTTTGGTGGTTGATTCTAACAAGTATTGAGAAAAAAGCATTTGCCAGTTAAATAGCTGCATATCATCAGAGAGCAGGAGATGTGTTCATTTGCTTAAGCTATGATGCCACATCTGGGGCAGCTGTTGCGCTTAGAGTCACCCCTGGTTAGGCAAGTCACAGTCATTCCTCAGGATCCATCCATCCTCAAGGCCAAATAGGCAAGTTGAATGGGGAGGTAGTAGGAATCGCCATCTCTGCAACCTTCAAATCCTTGACGGTGGTACTAATCTGTGCAGTCCCCCCAGGACTTCAGTTGTGCTTTTGATTTACTATTTTCCTAGGTCGAGGCAGTCCTAGTGGCTTCTTTGTGGCTTCTACTTGGCCTTTCACACTGCAGTAACACCTCTCCATGGGGCAGGAAACCAATGTGGGGGTTCTGCCTGCTGCTCACTATGTACTATTCTCAATTCTGAACGGGGGAAATAAGCACAGGCTGGGTTTGGGGACCCCCTGGGCCCACTGTGAGACAGACCTGATATCAAACTCCCTGGATCACCTGACCTCCATAACTTCCATAGTGACATTTCGGGTCCCCCAGAATTAGTGGCACTTCAGAGCCAGTGTCCAGTAGTCCACAGAAGCTTTTCCTGAATGCATAGTTACCCAGGTAAAAGGCCAAAGATCCCTTTGGGGAAGGTTAGAAGGAAAATTAACAGTATACATTTTTAGTAGTGTGCTGCGGACCTTCCGCAAGGGGACCTGGCCTCCCATTCATTCAAGGGGTTCTGGGCCTACAAACTGGCTCAACGGATTTAAGTGCCATGACTCTCTGTTTTTATGATTCAGGTTAGACTTTTGATCACTTAGGCTAGAACTTTTCTGCTTATACAGATCAAGTAAGAATTTAATAGGCTTTCTATCTCTTTACCTCTAGGAATGCCATAATCATCTAGCCATAGCCATAGGGGTACAAGAATCAGAGTATTCTGATTGCTCTTTTGACTCTCTGTTCCTTGAGGTTTAACACCCTCACCTTGCCTTTGGTAGTTGAGTACCATCACTTGTCACCCCAGGATCCAATTACTCCCATTGCATTTAGGTTTCCTAATTAAGTGACTGCAGCACCCACAGTAAGGTCTGGCCTACAGACAAGAGTGATTACAGAGCTCTTTGAGGGTACTGGAGCTCCCTTTATTTTTTTTTTTTAAAGATTTTATTTATTTATTTGACAGAGAGAGACACAGTGAGAGAGTGAACAAACAAGCAGGGGGAGTGGGAGAGGGAGAAGCAGGCTTCCCACCCACTGAGCAGAGAGCCCGATGCGGGGCTCATCCCAGGACCCTGGGATCATGACCTGAGCCGAAGGCAGACGCCTAACGACTGAGCCACCCAGGCGCCCCTGGAGCTCCCTTTAAAATGTTGTATCTCGGGGCGCCTGGGTGGCTCAGTCGTTAAGCATCTTCCTTCAGCTCAGGTCATGATCCCAGGGTCCTGGGATCTAGCCCCACATTGGGCTCCCTGCAGAGCAGGGAGCATCTCCCTCTCCCCCTCCCCCTGCTTGTGTTCCCTCTCTCGCTGGTCTCTCTCTGTCAAATAAATAAATAAAAATTTAAGTAAAATAAAATGTTGTATCTCACAGTATTGGTGAAAGAAACATCTTCTGAACCCTCCCAGTATGGGTGAGTATGGGCCTGCTGGGACTTGAATTTAGTTATAGGTCTAGAGGCAAAGAGGGGTGGCAGGTATGGATCTGAGGAGACTCATCATTTTCTCTCATGCAAACTGCCTCAGGGGAAGCCATTATATTTTCCTCAGGCAATACAGTTTCTTCCCCTTAGATGGAGATAGAGTGACCAATAACACTGAGGGTAGGAGTATACTTCAACTAGCAAAGAAGATTCATCAAAATTTAAAGGCTCAGTGTCCCCGGCTTCAGAGGGTCTTCCTATATATTCCATCCCAATTTACAGGATTCCACTGGTTCCCAATCAATGTCATACTTTAACAGTGAACTCCCTGCCTTGCAACTGGGTTGCAATTAAGATAGTCACAATACGAGATATTTGCCAAGTTAATCGTCAGTAAATCTTGGGGGAAAAAGAAAACGACCAACCTTGCTCTTCTCTAGAAACTCTTGGGTGATCTTTTTCTTTTCAAATCAAGGAAAACTCTTCCTCAATAATTTCCATATGTAGAAATGAATTTCAAAATAAGTGAGACATATCTTTTGGGAAGGTGTTTTCTTTCATATTGGTGTACTGAAGAACCTGACAACCTTGAATTGTAACTGAATGGTGAAGAAATCTTTGTTCTGAAATAATAAGAAATATATGTATTGGTCTCTGTTCCAGGTTCCTGATACAGAGCTACTAAAACCCTTGTACTTTTCTGAATGGGGGGGTGATAGGAGGGTGACAGAGCTCTTGAACCCCTTGGAACTTCCTAGGTGATAGGAGCATCTTTCGTTCTAAGAAGGTAATGATTGGTGTGTTCCTGGATGGGGGTCTGGTTACCAGAAATTTCAAGCCATGATTAGGAGCTTGGAATTTAGAGCCCTACCCCACATCCTCCAGGGAAGGGATAGGGTCTGGGGACTGATTTAGCAATCAGTCATCCTATGTGATGAAGCCTCCATGAAAATCCATAAACCCATGTTTCAGTGAGCTTCTGGGTTGATGAACCCATCCATATGCCCTGAGGTTGGCAACCCAAAGCAGTTCTCTGCCCCCTCCCCATAAATTGCCTTATGCATCCCTTGCATTTGTTTGGTCCTGAGTTGTATTCCTTGTAGTAAACCAGTATTCATAAGTAAAATGCTTTACTGAGTTATGAGAGCTGTTCTTGCAAATTATTGAACTTGAGGTTGGATGGTGAAACCCCCAATTTATAGCTGGTCACTCAGAAGTATGGAAGACCAGAACTTGAGATTGGCATCTAAAGTGGGGGCAGTTTAGTGGGACTGAGCCCTTAATTTGTGAGATCTGATGCCTCTCCAAGTATACACTGTTTAAAACTGAATTGAATTGTATGACAGTGTCCTGAGAATTTGAGAATTGCTTGGTGTGGAAAACCCACACATCTGGTATCAGAACAGTTTTGAGTAAAACAAGTAGACAGGTTTTTCTGTTATTTGTACAGCTCGCTCGAATGAAAGAAGCTATTGTTTTTACTGTTCTAATGTTAAGATGACCTGAGGAGGAATAATTTTCATCATTGGGAGATTTGCTTATTTACACAAAAATATAGTCTCCTAGAAGGCAGCACAAAACCCTATAGCTGGGCAGTTGTTGAATCCTTTGCCTCATCTCTCAGCACAACAACCGTGGAGGCTGTGGTCGGGGAAGGAAAGTCTCATTTGGAGCAGGTTTAGAATTCACCACCTCTTGAGATTGAGCCTCAACTGCCCGCTAGAGGAATCAATAGCAGAACAAGCGAGCCTGGGACGCCTGGGTGACTAGGTGGGTTAAGCGTCTGCCTTTGGTTCAAGTCGTGCTCCCAGGGTCCCAGGATCGGGTCCTGGGATCTGGTCCCCCATCAGGGCTCCTTGCTCAGCAGGAAGCCTGCTTCTCCCTCTGCCTGCTCTGCCTCCACTACCCCTGCGTATGCTCTCTCCCTCTCTCTCTGACAAATAAATAAATAAATAATAAATAATAAACAAACAAATAAATAAATAATAAATAAATAAATAAATAAATAATCTTAACCAAAGGAAAAAAGAAGAAGAAGAACAAAGCGGGCCTGACTTTTCCACTAGGCAAAATGCCTAGGGCCCCACAATACCTTCACGGGCCCACAAAATTGTTTTAATTTCCTCTTATTTTTTAAAACTTTTGAAAGATTTTATGTATTTATTTGAGAGTGAGAGAGAGCGCGCGCAAGCACAGAGGGAGAGGGAGAGTGAATCAGACTCCCCGCTGAGCAGGGAGCCTGGGATCACGGCCTGAGCTGAAAGCACACGCTTAACCGACCGAACCACCCAATGGCCCCTGTTTTAATTTCTTTTAAAACCAGAAGAAAAAAATTAAATTCTAGGTCAAAGAAAATGTATATTTAATATTAATATATTTTCTTAAAAACCAATGCACACATAAAATACATGTTTTATGGATCAAGAGGCCAACGAAGGCAGCAGTGTGCCTAGGGTCCACGAAGATCATCATATAGTCACGGGACGGGCGGGGACGCTGTTCCAACAACGCAGGTTTGGAACGTCTGCGACTTCAGACTCGGAGCAGACGTTGGGGCCGGAAGCTTTGGTCCGCGTCGGCGGGCGGTGCGGAAGACGGGACAGCCGGGCCGGAACTGCGCCTGCGCCAGCGCCAACGCCTGCGCAGAGGGCTTACAAGCTGTCTGCCAGCTTAGTGCTCTCCGACTTTGCCTCCCTGAGTTCTTCTCATCGAGATTTATTTAACTCTCCAGTTTTAAATCACCTTCATTTGTTCCATAACAATGTCCCAAAGTCATCTATAAAATTAAATGCTAAAAATTTCATTTGTTTTGAGGGCATTATTTCGTAATGACATTTTACTGTATACCAAAGCTTTTCTCTTACGATTGACAGATGTGGTTGATGGCGAGTTTGGCCGCTGAGGCGAAAGGAGGTCCCCTCCGAGCGAGTGCGTGGGCGTGAGGGCCGCGGAGCTGACAGTTACCGCGGAAGTGGGGGCAGGGGCGGCCCCTTTCCGGACCTTGGCGACCGGGAGCCGCCAGGTCAGCGGGGTGGGAAGGAGGGCTGAGGGCGGACTGGGGGCGAGGGCAGCGCGGAGACTGGAGAGGCCTCGGGAGCCGTCTCGCGGCGTTAGGACCTCAGTTGTGGGCGCGGACCCAGACGCCGGGCGAATCTCGGCATCCTCCCAAGCGACGTCTAGGTGTCGGAGAAACCTGCGGGCCTCGAGTCAGGCCCCTGGTCCACGCGGACTCGGAGGATGACCCCGGAGGGGTAACCTGTGAGGACCGGTCGGAGTAGTCACCAAGAGGCCAATTGTGGAGCAGCAGATTTGGGGGAAAAGGAAAAAGTCTCCCTTCCTCCAGGCTGTGCAGTTTTCCTTCGTCGCCGTGGACAGCTGCAGAATTTCTGGAATGGGGCAGCGGGGGGCATGATTCTCCTGGGAACCTTGAGCGTGAAATTGTATTTGGGTAACCCTTTACACTCAGGCTCACAAAACGTCAGGTCTATTAGAAAGAGAGAGAGAGAGGGAGGGGGAGAGGGAGGGGGAAAGGAAAAAAAGAATGGGAGGGGTTTTTGGAGGAGGGTAGTAAGAGACTAAACTATGAGTGCTTGGAGAGCCAGGAGGCTTGGCTTGGCATTAAGCACACCCCCCCCCCCCGACCCATCCGTTGTTAGGGCTGGTTTCCTGCCCACTTTAAGGAGTGTGGCGGGCTCTTTTCTGCTTTCTCTCGCGAGCCACCCCAAGTGTTTTTCATTGCCCCGCTCTTCTCCCTCCCTTTCTCATGTTGACTTCTCACCGGACCTGGCCGGGCGGTGTTAAATCGCAGCCCGGTAGGGATCCTCGTGTGGAGAAGGAAAGTAGAAAAATTGCTTCCATTTTCGTGGTACTGATTTGGAGCCAGAAGTGGGAGAGCTTTTCCACAATAGCTCCTGAATGTGCCCGCGCCGGTGCGCGGCTCGGAGTGTGACAGTGGGGGTAGTGGGGAGTTAGGACGGAATGCCCTGCACTCGGAGGATGACCCCGGAGGAACTTGGGAGGACCTGGCGGAGTAGTCACCAGCTTACAAAGCCTTACAAGTTGCAGAGGAGGCTCACCCCGTCCTCAATAATTTTCCCATCTTTCTTTCTATAGCACATTTTCCCGGAGCCATTGTGATGGATCGAATAAAATAATAAAGCATGGTTCATCTGAATGCTTATAGGAAAATAAGTATTGTACTAATATATGAGTTAATAGAGATACATTAAAATTTTTATTTGTGTAAAAATAAGGGTATATATTAGTATATATATAGAAAATATGTATTTTCAGGGCACCTGGGTGGCTCAGTCGGTTAAGCTTCTGACTCTTGATTTGGCTTAGGTTATGATCTCAGGGTGGAGAGATCCAGTCCCACGCTGGGCTTCCTTGCTCAGTGTGGAGTTTGATTGAGATTCTGCCTCTCCCTTTGCCTCTCCCCCTGCGCTCTCTCTCAAATAAATAAAATCTTAAAAAAGAAAGTATGTATTTTCAGATGAAATAGAAAAATCAAACTGTAAGGGTAATCTTGAATATTATCTTTCAGTTTATAAGAAATTTCTATGAAATTTTGCACAAAATTTGCATTAATTTTTTAACTAAAATGTCATTATTGATCTTAGGCTTCAATCTTTTTTTAATTTTTTTCTTTTTTTTAAGATTTTATTTATTTATTTATTTATTTATTTATTTATTTATTTGGGGGGGGATGGACAAACAGACTCTCCTCTGAACCGGGAGTGGACTGGGGGCTGGATCCCAGGACTCTGAGATGGTGACCTGAGATGGTCAGATGCTTAATTGAGCCACCCAGGTGCCCCAAATTCAAATGTCTTTTAGTTTCTCCCCTTATGTACATGAAATCTGGAATTTCTATCTGCACCCATATAAATAAATTTTTTATGTTTCATGTTCTGACCTTCTTGATATAGTACCTTTAGAATTCATTTCCATACACATTCCAAAGGTTTCTGCCAATATAAATTATCTACCCATTGCAATTGTTTTGATACATGAGCAATAAATCCAAATTTAGATTTTGGTTGTCCCTTTGGGGCATTCTAGTATCTGCATCTAGTTATGGGTTTGGAATGAGTTATGATGGTTATGACTTGAGGCTAATTGACATTCTTCTAGAAGCTAACTTTCTCAGGTGAGATCTCAGTGTCTTTGATCAAGAAAGGGCTAGCCTCCTCAAACAGAGGAGGAAGTTCAGAAAGATGTGGAGATTCAAGGTTCTTATATTTACAAAGATCCACCCAAGTTAACATTTGAATCCACAGAGTTCTATTACTTGCTAATCAGTCCCACTGCTTGCATATGAGAGGTGTGGTGAAGATGTGAATTCACCTTATATTTTAATTCTGCCTCTAAAATGATCAAAGTTGGGGTCTGATTTTTGGCTCTCTCATCACTGTATCTATAAGAAATAAGGCTTCTTTCAGGGCCATTACTGAAATTTCTGGTTCAAAAAATTTAAATCCATGAATCTTTTTTTGTTTTTGTAAGTCCTGCAATTCAGTGGAAGTAGCCATCACACCCTACAGTTACTGTAGCCCTCAATCCCATCAAAATGGTCTGTAGAGATGACCAGTTAGACATCTAGTATTTTGACTTCAGTAGATTCTTCACTACAGAAATAAAAATTATAACCTGTCAACCATGTTTCAGTAGAAATGAAGCAATCATCATGTTTAAGTTTAGCAAATTTACAAATCAGCACTTATCATCTAGGGTTATGTTTATTTCTAGGTCTGAGAACTAATTCTAAATTCTCATTTTTAAATTGTTTTCTGAAACCACTCCTGGTCACAGTTACTCTGCCTGTCAAGTTCAGTCAGGAAAAGTGAAAGCAGCCAATGCTGTGTGAGACTGACTGTGCTCCTATTACACACCAAAGCCCTTAGTGGCATGACTTTTTCCTGCCTCGGATCCAAGCAAGGGTGCCTTCCACTTACGAAGACTAACTGCAGCTCTGTTGGCAAGGAAAATTTGGAAATGTAGTTTTCAGATGTCTAGGCCTTACCGTTCAAGGGAGAAGACAGAAGGTTAGTTGTGGCTGAGTACAGAAGTAGCCAAGCCAGCCACACAGTAAAATAAAAATCTGGTGAGTCTTAAAAACATCACACTTGACAAATGCAATGCATTATCCTGTACTCAATACAGGATTACAGAATTTTAAACATCTTAAAAGTTGGGACATGACAATTTTCATTCCTGTCCATGAAAAATGGTGACTATACGTACTATGTCAGTTCAAGGAAATATCTAATGTGTAAATCTGAGGATCCTTATGAGTCTGAGGCCTTGGCCAAATGGTCCCTTTGCTGACATCCCCCCCTCTCTTGACCCCAAGCCCACCCATCTGATTAGCTTTTAACTTAGTCCTTTGAATGGGCTCTTGGAACCAGGAGCCTGTTTCATGGGACATTTCGGTTACTCTTTGTTGAGTTTTAAAAAAATGTACTTTTTCAAAAGTGGTTATCAGAGGATAGCATATAACTTGTAATTAGAGGAAAGCTCTCTGATATTCAGATATCAGGGACTCCTAACTAAAACTCTGCTCTGTTAATTAAAAAAAAAAAAAAACTTGATTCTGCATTCTAGTTCCTACCTCTGACCCTGCATAGTTATTCCCTCCCCCAAGTGTTTTCTTAGTATGATTCCTTTGCAAACATGTATGATATTAAGCTGGGTTCGGGAATTCACTCTGGAAACAGAACACCTCTCAGATTTACTCTGAATGAGACTCAAGTCCTCCATAGGCTCACTCTAAACTAGAAAATGCTAGAAATATTTCGGCCATTCCAGGTGCTCCAATCTAGGAGCAAGTCTTCAAGTCAAGTCTTCAGAACAATTTGTGGCCCAGTATATGCATCCCTTTCTTGATATACTCCCACCTCTGATGGGTACACCATTCCCTTCTCTTGAAATACAAGGTAGTACCAAAGATACACACATCTATATCTCCTGCTCAGACTCTGATGTTACAGGTCTGGATTCCTCATTTACTGATCAGCAATTTTGGATGTCTTCAGACAACTCTAAATAAGTCTGCCCTTCCTTGGGCATTTCTTGTCTGGGCCAATACTTAGTCTTAAGTATTAACCAGAAAAATACTTAGCTTAGCACAATTCAGAAACCTCAGAGAAATTTTATCTTTTTATCCCTTCTTCCTCCCTTCCTCCTTGACAATAATCCTAACTTCAGAGGAGTGATTACTTAGTGCCATATTACTTGTCACCTTCCTGATAAGCTCTCCCCTTTCCCAGGAGAAGTCGTAACTTTCTTTTCACTTTCCTGAGCAGATGTTCCAGGTTAGTCCATCCAGAAAGGTTCTCTTTGTGTTTCCTACATTTTGGGGAAAGCAGAATCCTCTCACAGGGCCTCCTGGGGTTCCAGTTAACACCAGAACATTCATGGATTTGGATTATACTGTGAACTCTGAACTCTGCTTTCACAAGACCAGGTTCATACTGTCCCCAAGTAATACTGCTTTTTCTCCCACAGGGAGACATGCAGTTTTCAGCCAAGAGTTTATTAGGAGTTAAAATTGGATGCACTCAGGGCACCTGGGTGGCTCAGTTGGTTAAACGTCTGCCTTTGGCTCAGGTCATGATTCCAGGGTCCTGGGATTGAGCCCTGTGTTGAGCTCCCTGCTCAGCAGGGAGCTTGCTTCTCCCTCTTCCTCTGCCTGCCTCTCCCTCTGCCTGCTGCTCTCCCCGCAACTTGACAAATAAATAAAATCCTTAAAATTGAATGTACTCTTAGAGTAAGTCACTGAATATAATCCTACATTACTAGAAGCAATTGTATCAGAAATAAACCAAGAAGAAGAAAGTATCTGGAAGTACACTGAAGATGTACAGAGCCCTTCTGTACCCTGCAGAACTAGAAGATCCTGGGGTTTGTAAGCTATCAGTCTTTTGTGGAGCATGTCTGAAAGGAAACCCCTCTGAGTTGAAGAATGGATGCAAAACTAAGACTAGATGGGAAGAGGGTAGAGTGAAAGTTCAATCCAGAAGACCAGGGGCAAATAGTCCATTTTTGGGGATCGATCTAGTGACATGGTGGAGTCCTTTCTTGCCACAAAAGGCAACAGTGAGCATCCTTCACTTTCTAACTTAAACCAATCAAAATCAAATAAGGAAAGACCCTGCTGAAGGAGCCAACTTTTTAAACCAGGTGGCTTGCTCCATGATTTTATATAATGGAATTTCAACTTCTCCAGAAGTATTAATCCAGGTACAGCTGGTGGTGTTGGCCACAGCACAGACACCACCTTGCTCAGCCAAAAGAGAATCAAGAGTTATCCTATTATTAAGAACTACCTTGGACAGAGAATCTAAGGATCTTCTTTGGGCAGCTATTGTCTTAGCAACGGAGTCTGCAATATCTTCAAGAGTTAAAGAGAGGCTCCTGATCATATTCTCATTTACACTTACTCCTAACTAGGAGCGTATGGCCCTGCCAAAGGAAACAAATCTTGAGTCATGAATGCCTCCTGGCAAGTCCTTTCTACCAGGGGATTCAACCAATGAAATGTCTTAGTTTGTCGGTGGAAAGTTACAGGCACAGTTAGGTAACCTACAAGGCCTTGCCTAGCTGTGCACTAGCCATCTAGGCATCATAAGCCGAAGAAGAAGGACAAAGACAAACCCTATAGAGGACAGACCATTCCCATTAGGGTGGTACTATTAATGGGTTCATTTACAGGGATTACTGCATTTTACTCGTTCAAGTGAGGGGTCAGTCAGATTTTAAGTGCAAGTGCAAAGAATCCCCAAGCCTGAAAGAAAGAGTCATTCTAAATGTCTTGCAGACACAGGTGTTGCCAGTAAGTTCTCTTGATGAGTGGGGGCAGATCTGATCTAGATAATCATGGGAATGTGGGGGTGCAAATGTACTAAGATATATATAGGTATTTCTATCTAGTTGGGTATTCCATGAAAGGGAAAACAACCTCCAAAGGCCGAAGGAAAACTCCAAAGACTGAAGGAAAAATGCTAATAAGTCCAGCTTGACAAGAAATGGTTTATTAAAGGGACTTACACGCAGAAGTGTGTTTTGGGCGGCCACAAGATGAATAGATCCCCACAACCCCACCTCCCATAAGACCTTTTTTAGCCCTAGAGGCTGGGGAGTATGTGCTGGGGGACCACCCAGAAGGAAATGTTTGAGGGTCACACTCATATCTCCAGAACAGGTTAAGAACATTATACCCAAAGAGTGCACTTAACACTGTGGTTAAACAAAATTTAAATGTGCAGTTAAACAAAAATTAAAAATGAAGAAGGTGCTGTGCTCAAGAAGTCTTCAGGTCACAGGACGATCATCATGGCAGATTTGTCCAAGATGGTGTTAGTCTGGCTCACACACTCCACCCCTCAAATCCAGCTCTTACAATCTCACGCGCCTGTCTCTTCCACAATATTCCCTGAGCCATCATGGAGGGGTTCATCATGGAGGGGTAGGCTTTTGGCCAGTGTTCCAGCTGACAGCATAAACCAGGAGTACAGACAGCAACAGTAAAAGAGACCTCTGAAAAAGGGAGCAAAAACCACATATCCAGCATGAATCCCACTGTAAACCATCCCTGTAGGTCTGTGCCCATTGCAGAAAAGGGTTTCCTTTACCAGAATAAGAGAGGAGCAGCCAGCAGGCTAAACACAAAAGAATAAGTGCTTAGTGGGTACTTGTCCGGGAAAATGCTCTCCCCTAATTAAGATAATGCTAAGTGGCTGGGGTGCCTGAGTGGCTCAGTCAGTTAAGCATCTGCCTTCAGCTTGGGTCGTGATCTCAGGGTCTTGGGATCAAGTTACACATCACATCGGGCTCTCTGCTCAGCAGGGAGTCTGCTTCTCCCTCTGTCTCTTTAATATAAATAAATAAAAATCTAAAAAAAAAGATAATGCTAGTGGCTTCACTCTTGTCATGAGGACAGAGGCAGTCTGAGGTACATGAGCAGGAGGGACACACTGAACATGTTGCCCAGGGGCCAAAGAGTCAGCCTGTACATGTAAAATTAAAGGTGGCACAAACAACCACGTTAGGTAACCAGCTGTATAGTGCCTTGTGGAAGAGGTGCCTGTCTGGAATGTAAATGTTGACTGTTTTGGCCCCAACTCCAGTAGGATCAACGGGGACCACTTTAGCTGTCCAGGACACTTCTCACACTCTGGCAAGAAATAGCCTATCCAACCTGGGGGGAAGTTGCCATTCCAACCCCCATTCAAGTGTCCCCTCCCCTGTGGAGAATGGGCTGAGGAGCACAGAACCATGGTGGCTTCTGGCCTGCTTTGAGCTCAGGAACCAGGGCCTCAGGCCTTGTTTTCCAGACGGTAACAGTCACAGGCGTGCTGGTTTTGGTACCTAACTGTGTGTATGGGGTGTGGCCACAGGCTGTCAAATTTAACAAGCATATGGCCTCTGGCAAGATGTCCAACTGTCTGTAAGAGGGCTCTGGATTGAGCTTTAAGAATTCTTCCTTTCAGTGAGTCCAGCAGCTTGTGGATTATAGGGTAAATGATACTGCCAATGTATGTCCTGCTCATGAGCTCAGTCCTGCACAGGATGTCTAGTGAAATGTATTTCCTATCACTATCTATCCTTCAAAGTTATCCATACACAATACTAAGTTGTTCTAGGCCATTGATGTTGGCATTTTGATTAGCCCTTTTACAGGGGAAGGCTTGAGTAAGCCCAGTGGCTGTATCAACACAAGTTAGGATGTACTTTTTTTCTTGACTCATGGGTAGAGGACTGATAGAATCAGTTTGCCAGTCTAAAACTGGTTGGATCCCAAGGTGAATGCATGGTGTGTGGAAGCTTCCTAGGTCTCAGATGGTAGGAGATCAGGCAGTTGCTGAAGGCTGCTGGGACATCAGTACAGCAAAGGGGCATGCTGGCTCCCTTCACTATGTTCCAATCCACCCAAGCACTGTGATGCCCCCTGTGCTTATGAATCCATGCAACCAATTCTGAACTTTGTATGGGGTAAGGGTCTTGATCTTTGCTAAGGTGTCTTCCTCAATAGTGTCAGGGGGTGAGGTCGGCCTATGCTCTGAGACATGGAAAACAGTAAACAAGGCAGTGGGGTCCTGCATCCTTTCCCATATGTTTTTCCATAATTTTGCTCCCTATAATGGTTTCTGTAAAACCTTCTAGTTGTCCCTAGCCCACTGGGCCACCCAGGTTGTCAAACCCTTATAGACAGCCCAACTGTCTTTGCAGAGGGTAAAGAGCCAAGGTTCATATGTACTTATACTATCCAGGCAGCCCTCAATTCGGCCTATTGGCTGCTTTTATTATCCCCAGCCTCAAACCACATAGTATCAGTCTGGGGTTCGATTGCTATGGCAGTCCAGTGACTAGGATTTTCTCTACTAGAGCCATCTATATACCAAGCATCTTTAGGAATAGGGTATGTGCCCTCCTTTATTTATTTATGAGGGAGTCTCTATAGGAGGCTGGGGGGAGACATTAAAGATTTCATATCCTACCAGCTCAAAGATAGCATGTAATTCAGCTCCCAATGGACCACTAGAAAGAACACTCATTGTTGTAAGTAGGCATTATAGAGGCTTGTGCTATGGCAGATGCCAATCTTGCAAACATCCTGTCTATCCACCCCTTTATAGGCAAACCAGTCCAGACATTTACCAGAAGAATGGTCATTATGGGCTCCACTTATTAAAGGGCCTTATAGACTCAACACTTGTTCAGTAGGAGAATATCAGATCTCTGCTCCCTGACAGCATTGTCAGTGACCAAAAGCCCAATGGAGTTAACTTCCCATGCTGTTCCTGCCATAATGCCCGATTCATCTACTCTCATGTAACAGCCACATCTAGGGTCCAGGGATACAAAATAAAGGACCATTCCATGACCTGAAGCCTGTGCTTGAGCAACTAATATCTTAGCTTGGTCAAAGTTAGCTTGATATTCTTCTACCCAATGCCAATTCACTCCCTTTTTTACCAGATGATATAGAGAGTGCAGGCATGCCAAATGTAGTCCAAAAGGTTGGGGAGTATGTGCTGGGGGACCACCCAGGAGGAAATGTTTGAGAATCACAGTCATATCTCCAGAACAGATCAAGGATGTTATGTCCCAAGACTGTAGTACTTAAGTGTGTGATTAAACAGAAAGAAAAACTGGGGAGGGTGCTATGCTCAAGAAGGCTTCAGATCATGGAATGGTCATCATAGTAGTTTTGTCCAAGATAGTGTTAGTCTAGTTCACACATTGGGTAAGTCCAGTTATTATTGGAGAAAGGTAAAAACAAGGCACTGGGATGTTCTGGCCATAAAAGCTGAACTTAGTAAGAGACTTCTAAGGGTGATTGATTGTATTTTGCAGTGACATTAGGAAAAGAAGAGAAATGGGTCACAGGGAGGATGACAGGATGGATCTCTAGCATCATGGATAGATCAGAATCTTTGATGACAAATCCAACAATCTGAAAGGTTACTCCCCTTAGCAGTGGCCTGGGAGATATGAATGAGGGTGGTCTTTCCAGGCCAATGCCAAAGTAAAGGAAAAGAAAAGAGGGAGAAAGTATTTCATGTTTGAAGTATGAAGTCCTGATCCCCTGTCTTGGGCAGAAGCAGTTTACCTCAATGTCAGCTACTTCTCTTCCTTCTCAGTTTGTTTCAGAGGTCTCCAGTGTCTATACAGGACCAGATATCAGGTGGAGCCTTCTTCAGTTGTGAGATGTGTATCTAAGGCTCAGTGCCTTCTAATTTTGTAGCAGTGTTCCTGGTCAGGAGCACTTGGTAAAGTCCCTTCTAATGAGACTCAAGGGCTGTTTTTCTCTAATGACATTTCCAGAATACCCAATCACCAGCCTCCATACTGTGACCAGCAAGATCCTCTGAAATGGAATCTGGGGAGGCTTCTTTAACCTGTTGATGATAGGCTTTAGCATAAGACATTAAAGACTTACAGTAGCCAGTCATATTAGCATGAGATAATAAAGGATCAGCAGAAAGTTGTATACCAACAGACATTGGTCTGTTGGTGACTATCTAATGTGGAATGAGTTTATGTTTCCTAAAAGGATACCATGAGCAGTCAGCAAAATTAAAAGCCTACCTTACGTCAGGGAAGTCCAGTTGTTTTGGCAAATTTAGAGGTTTTAAGTTTGAGGATCCCATTAGTTCTCTCAACCTTGCCTGAAGATTGAGGATGATAGGGACAATGATAATCCCAAGACGTTTGCAAGGCTTTCATTAAGGTTCATATGATTTGCCTGGTGAAGGTGGGTTCTTCGATCACTAGAGACTGGGAAAGGTATACCAAGTGGGAAACATTTTCTAACAGTTTCTTTGCTACCATGAGGATATCAGCTTTGTAGCAGGGGAAACCTTCAACCCATCTGGAAAACCACATACAAATAACAAGAACATATTCATAACCCATAATAAGTGGCAGTTGAATGAAGTCCAGCTGCAGGTGTTCAGAAGGTCCAGAAGGAGGTCTGAAGCTTCTGGAACAAACCAGTTTTATAGGATTATGGATTATATTCCAGGATATTACTGATAGGCTATTTTTGCAATGTTATGGAAGTTTTTCCACCGATGTCTATTCATAATTTGAGTCATTTTAAATGCACTAGGGTGGGTGAAGGAATGCAAAAACCAAAAAATGGGGTTTGCCAGGGAGCTGGGAAGAACCAAGCAGGTGTCTTGGGTTTCCTATGGCCCTGATTGTTCATTTAATTTACAACCATTGTTCACCCATCTTAATTTCTCTGATTCAGGAGCAGAGTGTTGCCATGTTACAAAGACATCAAGATGGCAAAAGCCTGGCAGTGAGGGGCCATTTCTTGCAGAAGGAGAACGAACTTCATTCACGTGTACCACAATCTTAAAATACAATATAAAAAAGGCTTAGTATTACTTAGTTGACAATAGGTCCTATGAAATTTACATATCAAATAAGCCTAATTTAACAAATACTTTACATTTATTTACATTTCAAATAAGCCTAATTTAACAAGTACTTTGAAATAGTGCATGTCAAAAAGACTTCATTTACAACTTGACTTCAGGTAGTTTGTAAAAAATATTTTAAAAAAAGGTTTTAAAGCACTTGTCTAAATAGAACCACAGATTATTATGAAACTTAATACTTAAAAGGTAAAGAAACTTGGGAAGTGTAGCCAGTCGGTGGAGGGAGGCAGTGGTGGTGGGAGAGGTTTGGCAGTTGATGGTGGTATAAGCTCACAAGCCTCCGTAATGCTCCCTCTGCCCGGAGCCCCTTGAAGGATTCACAGTGACATCTCTTCAAGAAGTCCCCTTGGCAGACTTCCAACTTTGCCCATGTCATCTTTCAAAATGTGGCCAAGAGTTATCTTCCTAATGCACACCTGGAATGTCATTACACTTTAACGCCATATATCCATCCACATCCAAAAGATTGGGTTGGTATATTCAAGGTTGGATGGAGTACTGCTTGTGATTATTACACAATTTTATGGTCTCCTATGCCTGAACATTACATAGAAGGATCAACAGTTAATTGTGTATTAGCATTTCAAGGATATTACTTTCCAAATGATGATGGAGAATTTTATCAGTTCTGTTATGCTACCCATAAGGGTGAAATTCATGGAACAAGTACAACTTTCCAGTTTCAAGTTTCTCCAGCTGAAGCGTTACTTACTGTGGAAGATGAAGGAAATTCTGACATGTTGGTGGTAATCAAAAAGCTGGTCTTCTTGAGTTGAAAATTGAAGAAACCATGAAAGAAAAGAACTATTAAAGTTAATTGCTGTTGGGTGCCTGGGTGGCTCAGTTGGTTAAGCGACTGCCTTCGGCTCTGGTCATGATCCTGGAGTCCCTGGATCGAGTCCCGCATCGAGCTCCCTGCTCAGCGGGGAGTCTGCTTCTCCCTCTGACCCTCTTCCCTCTCATGCTCTCTATCTCTCATCTCTCTTTCTCTGAAATAAATAAATAAAATCTTTAAAAAAAATAAAGTTAATTGCTGTTCTGGAAGAAGAAACAACACAACTTTGAGAATAAGTTGGAAGACTGGAAAGAGAGCTTAAACATCAAAAAGATGTGGCCAACTGCAAGCAGAGCAAAAGGGTCTTGTTGAAGTATCACAAAATTAAAAATGGAAAATGAAGAAATTAAGAAGAGATACAATGATGCTACATCCAAAGCTCTCCGGCTTGAGGAAGATATTGTGTCAGTGACACATAAAGCAATTGAAAAAGAAACTGAATTAGACAGTTTAAAAGACAAACTCAGGAAGGCACAATATGAAAAAGAACAACTGGAACATCAGTTGAAGATGGAAAAGGATGAGAAGGAACTTTATAAGGTACAATTTGAAGAATACCGAAACAGAAAATACCAAGCTTGTGTCAGAGGTCCAGACTTTAAAGAATTTAGATGGGAACAAAGATAGCATGATTACTCAGGGGCACCTGGCTGGCTCAGTCGGGGAAGTAAGGGGGGAGCGTATGCCTCTTGATCTTGGGGTTGTGAGTTCAAGTAGCATGCTGAGTGTAGAGATTCCTTAAATAAATAAACTTAAAAAAAAAAGAAAGCATGATTACTCATTTCAAAGAAGAGACTGGCAGGCTGTAGTTCTGTTTGGCTGAAAAGGAAAATCTGCAAAGGGCTTTCTTGTTTACAACCTCAAGTAAGGAAGATACTTTTTTGTTGTTGTTGTTGTTGTTTTTTAAGGAGCAACTTCATAAGCAGAGGAACACGTTCAGGCAACTCGGCAAGAAGTTGTCTTTCTGGCCAAAGAACTTTTAGTGATGCTGTATATGTGCAAGATAAAACAATAGCAGATCTGCATACTGCACACTTGGAAAAAAGCTGATGCAGTGACAGAACTTAAACTAAATGCTGTGGAGGAAAAAAGGCCAGGAAAAGACTGATAGACTGGAACATGAACTGAGAAGTTGAAGACTTGAAACTTTGTCTTCAGATGGCGGCAGATCATTACAAAGAAAAAATCAAGGAATGCCAGGGGCTCCAAAATCAAATAAACTTTCAGACCAATCAGCTAATAGCAATAGTGTCTTCACAAAGAAAATTGGGAATCAGCAAAAAAGGGAATGGTGCCTCCATAAATGCAGACCCAGCTACTGCTGGGTCTACTATAGATATAAAGCCACCCCTGTCTGCAGCCGAGACAGATTCTGACGGTGTAACAAAGGGGCAAGTCTGTGAAGTGACCAAAGAAACTGCTGACAAAACAGAAAAATATAAAAAAAGTAAATGACTCTTGCAGGATGAGAAAACAAAATTCAATAAATACGTCAATGAACTGCAAACATGGAGCTGAAATGGAAAGAGCAAGTGAAGACTGCTGGAAATGTAACACTAGCACTAGCTGAAGTAGAGGACAATTACAAACTTCAACTGACAGAGAAAGACAAAGATAAATGGTCTAACTTCACATCTGGAAAACTTCTCCAGAGAGAAGGAACTTAAAAGGGGTCTAGAAAATCAAGCAGAAAGGAAAATGGAAGGTCAGAATTCCCAGAGTCCTCAGAAGATCTCACGGTGTCTCAACACCTGCTCTGAGCAAAATGGTCATGTTGCTGCAGTGCGGAATACACAGCCAGTTCTGCAGTCTGGTGATCCTTAACGCAACACAGGAAACCAGGGATGGAGCAGATGGTGCTGTTTACCCAGGTGAAATCCAAAGGCTGCCTGTGAGAGTACCTTCTTGGGGACTGGAAGATCATGTTGTCTGCAGCCAGCCTGCTGGAAACATTAGTGGACTTGATGGTTTAGAAGACCCTGAGGACAGTAAAGAAGATGAGAATGTGGGGCGCCTGGGTGGCTCAGTTGGTTAAGCATCTGCCTTCGGCTCAGGTTATGATCCCAGGGTCCTTGGATGGAGCCCCGTTGGGCTCTGAAAGGCATATGCAGACCCATTTTGATCAGAATGCTTTAAATTTTGACTAGTTACTTTTTATAATGAATTAGTAATACAGTTTAGCAATTAAAAAAATCACCTCAAATACACCACTATGGAGACCACAAGGTATCACTTCTATGCACCCTCTACCACACTTTTCTGAACAAGAGCTACTTTTTTGAGTTTTGTGTTCCTTGGGTCAGGGTCAATCATCGGTTTATCACTAAATAGAATTGTAATCTCCGTTAATCTTACCAGTTTAAGAAAAGAAGTTTTTCTGTGTTTGTATCCTTATTTATTCCCCAGCTTGCAAAACTATGTGAACAAAGGAAATGGATTATTTCAATGTTACCACATTGAAAATATATGTATGTAGAGTGTGCTATTTAGCAGAATATTTACAAGTTTCTGTTGACCTTCTTGATTGAATATGACTACTAAATACTATGTAATAAAAATAGTTTATCATAAAAAAGTAAAGAAACTTTACCTAATCTGTTATCCAAAACATACCAAAAATCCAAGAAAACTGTTCTTTTAACAGAGAAAAAAGCAAATTCTAATTTTGCATCAGGTTACTTTTGATATTAAAATTCATTTTTAAGTAAATGAATTTTAATCTCAGCCAGTTTGACCATACATTAAAATTCCTTTTCAAACATTCCTTTTCTATAATCTTTCTACAACTTTCTTTTCTACATTCCAATTTTGTTCTGTTTTTCTTCTTTAAACAATCAGCCTCACTTTAAAACAAAATTACTTTTTTTCCCTTAAGAAAAAACACACCCCCATTCTTCACACCTTGTCTTACTGAAAACACCTCCTATGTTTCTGGCATGTGAAGATGCTTCCCTTATTATTTCCAGTAGCTTTAATTATATATTATTTAGAATTTTTAACCCTTAGAAGCCTTAATTTCTAGGGAAAACTAAGAAGTATTGTGAACTGAGTGTTATACCAGCACTTTTTAAATTTGCAAATTTATAAACATATTTCATAATTTCTTAACTTCTTTTTTTTTTAGAGAGGTGGGGAGGGGCAGAGGGAGAGGGAGAGAATCTTAAGCAGGCTCCATGCCCAGCACCTAGCCTGAAGTGGGGCTCTATCTCAGGACCCTGAGATCAGGACCTGAGCCGAGATCAAAAGTTGGACACTTAACTGACTGAGCCACCCAGGCACCTCTACATTTCATAATTTCTGCAAGTATATGCCTTTTTCAGTTTTCTCACATAGGATCAACACAGCCAATTATCTTTTAGTTTTTCTGCAATGAGAGGACCAGATGATGCCTAGAAACTTGACAGATAAAACTGGGCCTGCATAAATGTGGGGTGTAAATGTGACTGTGAAGGTGTGCAAATCTGCCTATACTGCCTCCTCAGAGGGAATAATGTCAGGTCCCTCAGCATAATGTCATCAATATAATGCCAAAATGGCACCTTTCCAATTGTAAGGTATTTAACTCTTATAAAACCTGATAGCAGAGGTTATGTGCAATTGTAGAACTGTTTAAATATCCCACTGGGAGCTGAGTAAATGTATATTGAGTCCCTTCAAAAGTGAAAGAAAACTGAGCCTGGGATTCCTATACAGTGGGAACAAAACAGAACATACTAGCTAGGTCAATGACTGCAGAGGATGTTCTTTGGGCCTGTCGTATGTCCTCAATCAGTTCTATAATATCAGGAATTGGAACCTTAATCAGGGAAACTGAGCAGTGAGGTTTGGATACATAGTCAATGGTGAGGTGTCCTGCATTAGTGACTGGCTTAAGTACTGGCCAAATGGGGCTATTGAAAAGGGAGCTTTTGGATTAATGACTCTTGTCTGAAGCATACCTTTAATGATAGGGCATAGGCCTTCAGTGCTCTGTTTAAGGCATACTAGGGAGTATTTACCATCTTGACTGGAGAGGGGGAGTCACAGGCATCCATTTGGCAGTCCTACTAGGAAGTACAAGAGCTTGGGCTTATTCCATGTGGCATGGCATCCTGTCAATGCCTCCATGCCTATAGTAAGAAAAGAAAGAGCCAGGGGCCACACTAGAGGAGGCCGTTTAAAGTGAATGGTTCCAATAGTTACATCCCAATGGTCTTCCACCTTTGATTGTTTTATCAGGAATGCCCCCTAAGTAGGACTTTCCTTTTGGAATTTGAGAGGGAGTTCCTGGAATGATAGTGACTTGGGTCCTGGTATCTAATAGGGGAAAAAAGACTGAAATTTTATTGTCCTAATGGACAGGCAGAGTGGCATAGGAATGAATGTCCTGGAGAGGTGGGACAAGCCCCAGGGAGCAGCCAATTCCTTGGGTAGGAGCTTGAATGGCTGCCAGTCCTTGTGGTTAGGGAAGGGGGTGGAGGGAGTAGTGGAATCAGGCTAAGTGGAGGTCAGAGGCGTTAGAGGGCTATTATGTGTCCAGGGATGGCCAGCAGAAGGGGGCTGTGGGTGGCAGAATGCTAGCTTCAGGCCCTGGAGTTTAGAAACTGGTTGTCCAGAGATTAAGTGGCCAGGAACCCTGAGTCCTCACAACTCCCAGTAGGGGTTTGCCTATGTATTCCCATAAAGGGAAAAGTTAGATGGGCCCAGTGGTACTGAGGAGGGAGTGGGGAACTCTCTCCCTTGAGGAAAATTTGTTCCAGGGAGACCCTCCTGGCTTTGTCTTAGAAAAAAAAAAATAAATAAATAAATAAAAATAAAGGTTTCCTTATACCCGACGGGATTGATCGGGGGGCGGGGAGTGGGAGCAATAGTACCTGCACCACTTTCAGGCAGTTTAAGGGTTGCTGCAACGCCCAGTTTTGAATTAAGGGTTTCCCACTGGCAGTGCAACTCCTTGTGAGGGCTGGTGGTTGCTTCGAGGAGCACAAATAATCCGAGAAAGGGGATGTTGGTTTCTGGCTCCACCACAACCATTTGCGGGGCAGACGCTGAAGGTGTCCCAGCCCCACTGCGTCCAGGGAGCCGCGGGTCCCTAGCGCAGCTCCACGCGGATTTCAAACCGAGATTTCTCTTTATCTCTAACGCTGGGAGCACCGAGCCCTGCGGCGGGTTGCGGGCAGCCAGCTCCCTCCCCGAAGCCCGATCCCTCCGGCACTGGCACCGCTCTGGGCTCCGTGCGCTCCCCTGCTCGTCCCAGCTCCGTTGGGTGCCCCCTGTGGGCGCCTGTCGGCCTCGGCTCCACCAGGAGCACGGCCGACCGTGCGCCCTCCCACTTTCTGGCAAGCAGAGCCTGGCTGGCACTCTCCCGGTGGCCGTGTGTTTCGCTGGCATCGGCCGTCTATTCGCTCAGCCGGGGGCGTTCCGTTCGCGGTCGCAGTGGAGCGGGGAAGCCCGGGACCTGGGGGCGGGGACAGCACCCGAGCTGGCGCCGAGCCAGGTGATCCTCGGCCGCGGCGCGGCTTCTGTACCCCACCGCCTGTTTCTCATCACCGCGTTCAGTCGCGGCGCCCACCAGACAGTGCCGGTCTCCGGCGCCACTAACAGCCCCGGAGCAAAGTTCAGGGGCGCTGGGTGCCGTCCCTTCCTCTGTCCCTGGACGGCTAGCGCCGGCCTTTTGCCCGTCGCACTCCCCGGCCTTCCCCCTAGCCCTTCGGCCGGTAGCTCCGAGCCGCCGGCGTGTCTGTCACCGCGCGGGTCTGTGCCCCGTGTCTGTCGCAGCGCCGCCCGTTTGTCACAGCTGGACTGTTTCTCAGCGACGGCACCGTTGACTTGGCAACGCGGCTGTTTCTCGGGGGCAACGCCGCTAGTTTCGCCCAGTTCGCATTTCTCTAGTCGCGCCCATCTGGCCATTTCAAAGGTGCGGTTTCCCTACTTCCTCCGACCGTAAGGTGTCTTGGTGGCGGCGCGGCGGCGAGGGTCCAGCCCGCCGCCTCTCTGTGGCCCTTCGCTAGCGGAGCCGGGCGGCGCGCTCTCTTTCCCAGCGAGGACAGCAGGGCAGACCGCCTCCCTCCCGACATGAGAACAATTACTGACCGCGCCGCGGGGCTCTCTGTCTCAGAACCTCGGGACTTGGCGGTCATCATCCATTTCTTGCTTTTTAGCAGCTTTGGACTTAGCTGTGCGTGGGCTTTCTTTGCGGTAGCAAGTCCGGTGTAGTCGGGCCGCGATTTCCACAGCTTGTTCCAGAGACCGGGAGCCGCGGCGAAGGCGATTCTCTCAGCCGCCGCAGACCCGGCTTTAGGCGGATCGAGGGGGTAGCCAGGCCTCGGACTTCTTGGTAAAAGGAAGTCCACGTTGACTCTTGGCAAATCAGCATTTAATCCTGCCTTGGAGATTTCTTAGTCCGACCAAATCCCGGGTTAGCCATTTCTTAGCGCAAGGTGAGGCGCTTTAGTTGAGCCAAAGTTTTCCACTCCTAGTAAGTCCGAAAAACCCGTGCCTGGCATATCTGAGATCCGTTCAAGACCGAGTATGTCCAGATTTTCCAGGAAACTGTACCTGTTTATCAGGCCTGCCATTTCTCAACGGTAGCAAATTGTGGCTTGGAAACAAATACGCTTGTTCCTGGGTCCGACAGAAGGAGTCCAATGGCAAAACTGACTTTTTGGGTCGTATTTCATTGTTTTTGCTTTTTGTGTTTTGTTTTGTTCTGTTCTGTTCTGTTTGCAATAGGAAGTCCACCTTAGCTATGGTCTTTATTACTAAGTCCGGGAGAAGTCCAATCAACAGACTACAAAAATTTCTTATTCGTGGGAAATTTTGGAAATTCAGACTTAACTGTTTCTGATTGTCAGCCTCACAGAAGTCAGTGTATATTTGCTAAAGCCATTTCTGATTTGGAGTAAGCTCTGGGGTGTTCTGTCTGAGCAATGGTTGCATCATTAGCCCTTAGAAGTCGGATGTGCACTGGCAAAAGTGATTTTTCAGTCCTACCAATGCTGGATTCGCCCTTTCAAAGTCGGTCTAAACTGGGAGAAATAATAATTTCTTCATCCTAGCAACTTCTGTAAATCTAGATCTAGCTGCGTTTCTGTTTATTATGCCATCAAAATGTGTAAACAGGCAAAAGCGATTTCTTAATCACAGCGGATAAGGAAAGGGTTAAGATATAGGGAGGGAAAGATAGGGGCTCCTGGCTAGGCTCTGAGACTATTCCTGGCAGGCAGAAGCACCAAGACAGAGTGAACAAGATAGAAGGAAACAGACCACCGGCCTCCCATGGTCGATGGTCAGGGTTTTTTTTCCTTTGGCGGCTACGGTATATCATAGAAAATGAACAAACCTCAAAGAATTAAGTCATTAAGGGTGTTTTCATAGTCCATGCTCAAACCGAGATGGCACAAGAATCTCAAGTCACAAGTTTCCCAGTCAGTTCTCGATAAAAGACTGCCACTAAAAGCCCTCAGTGGCAACCCTGTCGAGACCCCTCTAACTCCCGAGAGCTTTGCTTAATAAAACTCTATGGCTTTCCTCACTCTCCTTTGTCCACGAGATACATTCTTCAACTATATGAGACAAGAACCTAGCTCTCCAGATTCAATAGTACGTTAGGTGTTGGAAACACAACGTTGGCCAATCATTTGTTAATATGAAAGTCTGGGGGCGCCTGGGTGGGTCAGTCATGAAGCTTCTGCCTTCCGCTCAGGTCACGATCCCAGGGTCCTGGGATCAAGCCCCACGTGGGGCTCCCTGCTTGGCAGGAGGCCTGCTTCTTCCTCTCCTACTCCCCCTGCTTGTGTTCCCTCTCTCGCTGTGTCTCTGTCATATGAATAAATAAAATCTTTAACAAAAAAAAAAAAAGAAAGAAAGTCTGTAAAATCGGTATACACTGATGAAAACAATTTCTTCATCGTCGGAAGTTTTGATTCTGCAAGAGACAGTCTGCCTTAGCCGGTCATTCCTAGCAGTACCCAAGTGATGTTTCGGCAATAGGAAGTTCAAACGTAATTGTGCTTTTTATTACAGAGTCCAGTAGAAGTCAGTGTCCACTAGCTGAAAAGATTTCTTGTGCGCAGCGAGTTCAAGGCAATCCTGATTTAGCTATGTTTTTGTTTAACGACCCTGTAGAAGTCGAGTTCTTAATCATGGCAATGCTGTGTTCACAAGTGAAGGCGGCTGTGGAGTCCGTGCAGAAGGCTGATGAGATTTTTTTAGGTGTCACGAATACGGGTTTAGTCGTGTCAGGCATTTCTTAGTCCTCCTTCCTCTCGGTTTATGTGTACCGAATACCAGATTCCGCTGACAGGAATGTCATAATCGTAGGACAGCACCATTTAGCATGTTTGCAATTTCTTTCCTTGGGTGAGTTCTCTGGGTGTATTTGCTCCCTTGGTTTCTTATTTCCCTGCAGTGTATTTTCCTTTGAAATCCACGCGTTTTGATTTCCTTCTGTGTTAACAAGGGTTCCCACCAACGTCTCTTGACATTGGCAGTTTATCGAATGCTTATTTTATTTGTTACTTCCTGAATTTCACTCTAGTATGTATTCTACTGATTTCCTTGAGCGTTTCACCGCTCAGCTGCCTGCTGGCCTGCGTTCACCTACAAGCCAGAGAGCGAAGCCCCGTCTGGGCCCGGCAGGTGCGGGGTCGCTGGGCTTTGTGCAGGCTGCTCCAGTCCTGCCACACAGAAGGAGCACTGTGTCTGCTTTATGGCCTGTAGCTCCACTCCGACAGTTCTTGGTTTCGGCAAGAGTAGCAGGCACCAGTAGGCACCATACTAGGCACCATCCCTAGTGCCTACTAAGCAGTTTCTCCTGCTCAGGACCCCAAGGTTCTCTGTGCCATCTCCTAGTCCCAGCACCGCTGGTTTCCCTGGGCCGGCCGGCCTGTCCATCGTTGAGTGACGACACGTGAGGCTGCCGGTTTGGAACTTGCGCTCGCTCAGAAGCTACCCTCTTCATGCCCTTAATATCGTATATTTTCTTTGTTGGGTTAGTTTCTGTACGGTATGCTTATTTTTCCGTTTCATTTCGGCTTGTTTTCTTTCCGCTTTGTTTTGGTAATGGGACAAGGACCCGGAGCTGGGGTTCTGGGTGTCCTCTACAATGTTACCCTGTTTCGTTTTGTCTACTGATTTGTTACCACTGGTCTCATGACTTCTACCTTGCCTCCGCCCACAAGCCCGGGAGAGCACAAATAGCCAGGCTGTGGTACTGCTGCAGGCTTTGCCAACTTAATCTGTGCAAAGCTTGAGTCCTCCCGATCAGAGGCCTCCTCCGCGATGGAGCGTTTTCTTGGCAGTGTGAAAGGGGTTTGGGATTCCACCGAGGTGGCACCAGAGCCCCAGCCTCCATCTGTGCTGTGCTCAGAAGATTCTGGGCCTCGCCTGCTCCCTTTCTATCCTGTGCTGGGAGAGTCCCCAGGCCACGGTGGTGGTTTGGACTCGGGACTGCTTTCCAGCCCTTGTTGGCGGCTTCGCTGGGTCTACCTGCAAAATGACGTCTGTCCCAGAGCCCAGAGCACCTTGGAACGAAGACCCGCTCTGCCTACTGTGAGCTTCGGGCCCGGGGCACAGAAGAAGCCAGAAGCATCCTCAGGAGAGATGGACCCTGAAGAGGAGCCTGAGCCACTCACCCACCAGCAGCTTCCCTCCACCAGGACGACCCACCTGGCCACACACAGCTGGACAGGGAGACCTGACAGTGGGCATCCTTCGCAGCAGGAACACCCCAGACCTCGCCTCCGCGCCTGGGGGAGGCACGTCCGGGTGTTCTCAGGCTGCCTGGAGTGGATTGGTCACACCGTGTACAGCATGAGTTACCGCTGTTGCCCCTGCATCTTTGGGTCTAAGGAGTTCTGAGGTCGGGGCAGGAGCCTTTTTCTATCTTCCCTCAGGAAGAGATTCTCATTGGTGAAACTTGCGAAATAAAAAAGTATTAAGATGTGACTTCAGAGTTCAATGTCCAGTTCTGCTTCTTGGGCTCTGAAGTTCTCCTTTTCTTTACAGGTCTCTGACTACACTCAGGTCCCTTATATATTCCACATTAAAAAGTACGACTTGGCTTTGTTCCTGTTTCTTCACTTCCAAAAGTTGGTGTACACAGAGGCAAATTGGTTTCTTTCTCCTGGCCAGTCCTGGGAAATCACGGTTTAACTCTGTTTATATTTGCCACCTCAGTGGAGTCATTGTATACTGGTGAATGTGGTATCTTCTTGCTAGGAATGTCATAAAAATTACCACATGGACTTGTTTCTTTTTCTTCACAATCAAGAAGTCAGTGTTCAGTGGGGAACAACCATTTCTTCCTCCTCACAAGTTCTGGGATATTACGATGTAACTTTATTTTGCCCCCTCACTGGAAGTCGTTGTATGATGGTGAACACCATGTCTTTCTGCTAGCAATATCATAAAAATTACCACATGGACTTGTTCATTTTTCCTCACATTCAAGAAGCTGGTGTACAGTGGGGAAAAACGATTTCTTTCTCACAAGTTCTGGGATATCACGATGAAACTTTTCTTATTTTTGCCACCTCAGTGGAAGTCGTTGTATGCTGGTGAACATGGTATCTTTCTGCTAGTAATATGATAAAAATTACCACATGGTCTTACTTATTTTTCCTCACATTCAAGAAGTCGGTATATGATAGGGAAATACGATTTCTTTCTCCTCACAAGTTCTGGGATATCAAGATTTAACTGTTTATTTCTGCCATCTCTGTAGAAGTCGTTGTATGCTGACGATATCTTTCTGCTAACAATATCAAAAAATTACCACATGGACTTGTTTATTTTTCCTCACATTCAAGAAGTTGGTGTACAGTGGGGAAAAACGATTTCTTTCTCCTCACAAATTTGGGATATCACGATTAACTCTGTTCATTTTTGCCACCTCAGTGCAAGTCGTGGTATGCTGGTGAACATGGTTATCTTTCTGCTAGCAATATCATAAAAATTACCACATGGACTTGCTTATTTTTCCTCACATTCAAGAAGTCGGTGTACAATAGGGAAAAACGATTTCTTTCTCCTCACAAGTTCTGGGATATCAAGATTTAACTGTTTATTTTCTCCATCTCTGTATAAGTCGTTGTATGCTGACGATATCTTTCTGCTAACAATATCAAAAAATTACCACATGGACTTGTTTATTTTTCCTCACATTCAAGAAGTCAGTGTACAGTGGGGAAAAACGATTTCTTTCTCCTCACAAATTTGGGATATCACGATTAACTCTGTTCATTTTTGCCACCTCAGTGGAAGTCGTGGTATGCTGGTGAACACGTTATATTTCTGCTAGAAATATCATAAAAGTAACCACATGGACTTCCTTATTTTTATTCACATTGAAGAAGTCCGTGTACAGTGGGGAAAAACAATTTCTTTCTTCTCACAAGGTCTGGGATATCACAATGTAACTTTGCTTATTTTTGCCACCTCAGTGGATGTCGTTGTATGTTGGTGAACATGACATCTTTGTGCTAGCAATGTCCAAAAATTACCACATTGACTTTTTATTCAAGAAGTCAGTGTACAGTGGGGAAAAGCGATTTCTTTTTCCTCACAAGTTCTGGGATATCACGATTTAACTCTGTTTATTTTGCCATCTCTGTAGAAGTCGTTGTATGCTGGTGAACACGATATCTTTCTGCTAGTAATATCAAAAAATTACCATATGGACTTGTTTATTTTTCCTCACATTCAAGAAGTCCGTGTACAGTGGGGAAAAACTATTTCTTTCTCCTCACAAATTCTGGGATATCACGATTTAATTCTGTTTATTTTTGCCATCTCTGTAGAAGTCGTTGTATATTGGTGAACACGATATCTTTCTGTTTGGAATATCAAAAAATTACCACATGGACTTGTTTCTTTTTCCTCACATTCAAGAAGTCGGTGTACAGTGGGGAACAACGATTTGTTTCTCTTCACAAGTTCTGGGATATCACGATTTAACTTTATTTGTATTTGCCACCTCAGTGGAAGTCGTTGTATACTGATGAACATGATCTTTCTGCTAGCAATATCATAAAGTTTACCACATGGATTTATTTTTCCTCACATTTAAGAAGTCTGTGTACAGTGGGGAAAACAATTTCTTTCTCCTCAGGAGTCTGGGATATCACGATTTACACTGCTTGTATTTGCCACCTCTGTGGGGAAGTTGTTCTATACTTTTGAATAGGATATCTTTCTGCTAGCAATATCATACAAATTACCACATGGACTTGTTTCTTTTAACTCACATTCAAGAAGTCGGTGTACGGTGGGGAACAAAGATTTCTTTCTCTGCTGAAGTTCTGGTAAACTGTAATTTAACTTTGTTGTATTTGCCACTTCAGTGGAAGTCGTGTGCTGGTGAACACGATATCTTTCTTCTAGCAATATATTAAAAAGTATTACTTAGAGTTGTTCCTTTTCTTCACTTCACAGAAGTCGGTGTACAGTGGGCAAAATGATTTCTTTCTCCTCAGAAGTTTGTGATATCAAAATTTAACTTTGTACTTGCCACCTAAGTGGATGTCTTTTTTTTTTTTTTTTTTTACGATTTTATGTATTTATTTGACAGAGAGGGAACACGATCGGGGGAGAGGGAGAAGCAGGCTTCGGAGCAGGGAGCCCGAGGCAGGGCTGGATCCCAGGACTCTGGGATCATGACCTGAGCTGAAGGCAGACACTTGACTGAGCCACCCAGGCGCCCCTTCCTTCCTGTTTAATCACTTCATGGAATTCAATTTGCAGTGGGGAAGTAGCGATTTCTTTCTCCTGGCAAGTTCTGGGAAATCGGGAATTAACTTTTTTTTTCATTTGCCACCTCGGTGGAACAAGTCATTGTACACTGGTGAACAAGCTCTCTTCCTGCTAGTAATATCTTAAAAATCATGTCTTAGCTTCCTTCCTCTTTCACTTCCTAGAAGTCTGTGTACAGTGGGCGAAAATCATTTCTTTCTCCTCGAAAGTGCTGGGAAATCACAATTTAACTTTGTATTTGCGACATCAGTGGAAGTCATTGTACACTGGTAAACAGGATATCCTCTGCTAGCAATATCTTAGAAAGTACGACTTAGCTTTGTTCCTTTTTCTCCACTTTCTAGATGTACAGTGGGGCAAAAGATTTCTTTCTCCTGGCAAGTTCTGGGAAACCACGACTAAACTTTGTCCCTGTGCCTTCACTTCTTTCTACACTAGTCGATGCATACTGGTGAAAACGATTTCTTGGTCCCAGCACATTCTTGAAAAGGACTCAACTTTGCTTGCCGACGCCTGGGAAGTCCTCAGATGTAATGGGGAAACGCATTTCCTGTTTAAAACGTTTTTGTTCCATTTATTGTGTTACCTCTTCTTACTTCACCTTTGATCAGTTGAGCCTTTCAGTTCTCAGCGGGTGGGTTTGGAGGCAGGGCGCTGCGCTGGGTCTCCATCCTGCGCCCGGCGGAGCCCGGGTTTCCCGGCGCTGCTCCTCCCCTCCGCACCCGGGTTTCCTGCAGCACTTTCGCCAGCAGCTTAGGGGCGCTTCCTCCTTTTCGGCAGCACTGCTCCAGGGGAGGAGCAGATGGTTTCCGGTTCGCTTAGAGCGTAGGTGCTCCTTTGGTGGTGGTGTGGGTCCTCGGGCAGTTTGGGTTGCGTCAGCTGGTTCTCGCGCCGGAGCCGCACTGCATTTGCACCGCGCAGGCATTTTGTTAGCACTTTCGCCAGTAGCACGGCGTCACTGTTTTTGTGTCACTGATCATTTGCACCAAGTCGGCCTTTTCTTGGCACCACCATTCCTCCAAGCCAAAAGTTTCTGGGTGCCAGCGCTAATTCCTGGGATGGGCTGTTTCTTGGTCGCAGCGCTAGCTTTCCTCCAAGCCGAATGGGTCTTGCTAGCAACACGCTGGGAGGTCGCGTCTGCAGTTTGCCTTCAGCACTCAGTGTCACTAGCGGAGGGAATCTGGGCTTTCGGGATTCCAGCACCGCTAGTGGAGCCATCGCGCTGTTTGTGGGTCTTGGAGTGGCAGGACCTATGCCCACCCAGGCGGCTTCCCTTGGCCCGCCCCGAGCAAAAAGTGCAGACCGGTGCCCAGAGAGACCCTGGCGGGTAGGACGTTCGGTAGACGCGCCCTTCGCAGTCCCCGGATGCTGCAGCAGGCTTTGTCCTCCCACCTGGCCAGCAGTGCGCGGTCCACACTCACCGCAGCATTGTCTGGGGTTTTCCGGGTCTGGGAGCCTTGAGATTTCTGCTCCTGGCTTCTACTGTATCTTCCTCTTTGAAATGAATATCATTTACAATAACATCTCTCCGTTTCCTAACGAAAAAAAAAAAGTTTGCTTTCATGTTTCTTTGCAAAATCCTCGTTGTCTTTCTCAGTATAATTACAGAGAAATATCTGGGGAGGGGTGTTTGGTGGGGTAGTGTGTGTTTGGGGTGTTTTGTTTGTCTTTGCTTTACTTGTAAGTACCACCATCGTCGTCAGCGTCGTGGCTGTGAGTGCAAGTGTGGTGGAATGTGTAAGGAGAAAGCAAGGGACCCTAACACCTGAGGACCTGCCTGACTAGGCTTTGAGAAGTGTTTCCCCTGGCTTCTTCTTTTATATTAAAGATTTTATTTATTTTATTTTAGAGGGGGAGGGAGGGGCAGAGAGAGTGAGAGAATCTCAAGCTGACCCCTTGCTGACCACTAAGCAGATGCCAGGCTCCATATCAGGACCCTGGGATCACGACCTGAGCCAAACCAAGAACCGGGTGCTTAACCCACTGAGCCACCCAGTCGCCCCATCCCCCTGGCTTTCTGAATGTTCCCTAAGGAGGGGCAGGTTTAGGGTTAAGCATAACCACTAACAAAAGTTGCTGCCACACTGTAGGCCTCAAAAAAAGTGAGCCTTAACGTCTGAGTAGGTCAAGTAGAATGTAAGTGATGGAGAGATATTGACCTGCAGAAAGACCCCACTAGATATGCCCTAGCCCTTTCTTAGTGCTAAAGCCCTCATCTGTCCAAGGTAGATTGAAAAGGTGTTACTTTATTCCATAGTCTGACCACAGGATGATAGCTTTGCTATTTCAGATCAGAAGGAATTCCTCCTCACATCTGAATGTAGGCTTATCTTATGAAAGATATGGCTGAGAGAAATACTACCTGAGAAAGGTAAAAGCAATCTCAAAATCAAAGAACTGGGTGGTGCTATGTACTGTATCTTAGTGTTGTCAGGGGCTGTCCTGGGACTCACAGGTAGGCGTTGGTGTTCTCTTTAATACAAAGTTTTATAGAACACCAACATCAGAGAAATCCACTCACTGCCAGTGATGGATCAGGACGAAAATAAAACTACTCTGCAATCATATCTGAACAGGAGCACATGAATATTACCCTAACCACAAAAATGTTCCCTGTTTAGCAGAAATGGGCAGACTTACAGAATAGCTACAAGGGAGGCATCCTTGGATAACTTGATATATTCCCCCGAGAACTTTGGAATGGACCTGAAAGTAATCTGAAGTTCAGAGGCATGACGTTACAGGATGGCTTATAAAGTGGAAAGGAGAAACTTCTTTAACCTTTACAGTGATTGGATATTATAAGGGGGGGGGTGTTCCAGATGGCAGGGAATTGAGTGAAAGTGATTATATTACACTATTTTGGGGAGATGATAAATTTCATTTATGATTTTCAGAGGCATTTAAAGAAATAACCTAAGTTAAGTTTTGCTTATGTTCATGAAATAGGCTAGATTGAGTTTTGCTTACATGGCTTAAATGGTTCTGTCTGCTTGGGGGGTTTCAGACCTGGTCTCCATTTGAATTTATATGAACCATAGAAGACCCCAAATATCCAAAGCAATTCTGAGGAAAAAGACAAAGCTGGAGGCATCATACTTCCTGATTTTAACTATACTAGGAAGATATAAGAATTAAAAAATTAATAAGCTAATAAAATGGTACTAGTATAAATGTAGACACATAGATTAATGGAATAAAATAGAGAGCTCAGATTTAAACCCCTACATACACAGTCAACTAATATTAGATAAGGGAGCCAAGAGCACCCAGTTGCAAAAGGATAGTCTCCTCCACAAATGGTTTTGCAAAAACTGGATGATCATGTGCAGAACAATGAAATCAGAACCCTACCTTATACCGCTCACAAAAACTAACTCAAAATGGATCAAAGACTGTATTACATTATTATAATTATAATCTTGAGTATATAACTACAAATTTTTTCCTTGTAGTTACCATGACTCTTACATAAAATATCTTAAACCCATTTCAAACTGATAATACCCTATTTTGAATTGATAACAAATTAACTTTGATAGCATTCCTAAACTTTACACTTTTACTTTCCCTCACATTTTAAGTTATTGATATTATATTTTGCATATTTTATATTGCATGTCCAATAACAGATTATTATAGTCATGGTTTTAATATATTTGTTTTAAAACATTTTTTAAAAAGATTTTATTTATTTATTTGAGAGACAGAGAACAAGCAGGGGGAAAGGGGGAGGGAGAAGCAGGCTCCGCACTGAGCAGGAAGCCCAATGCGGTCTCAATCCCAGAACTCTGGGATCATGACCAGAGCCAATGCTCAACTGACTGAATCACCGAGGAGCCCCTGCTTTTAAACTTTTAAACTAGAGTTGTGATAAATTATGAACCACCATCACCATATTACAGATTTAACCTTATATAATTATCATTACCAACGAGTCTTATACTACTGCTTATGTTTTTATGATGTTAATTAGCATCCTCTTAATTCTACTCAAAGAACTCTCTTTACCATGTCTTGAGAAACAAGTCTAGTGGTAATGAACCACCTCAGCTTTTATTTGTTTGGGAAAGTCTTTACCTCACCTTCATTTCTGAATGACAGCTTTTCCAGGTATAGAATTCTTGGTTGACAGTTTTTAATTTCAATATTTTAAATATATCATCCCATTCTCTCCTGGCATGAAGAATTTTCTATTCAGAAATCTGCCAGTGGTCTCATTGGGATTCTCCTCTATGCAACTTGTCTCTTTCTGTTTCAGTAGAGATAAAATTGATATATAACATGATATTAGTTTCATGTGTACATGATTTGATACTTGTATATATTGGCAAATGATCACCACAATAAGTCTAGTTAACCATTACCACACATAGTTACAATGTTTTTTCTTCTGATAGGAACTTTTACGATTTACTTCCTTAGTAATTTTCAAATATAAAGTACAGTGTTATTAACTATAATCACCATGCTCTACATTATATCTCCATGACTTATTTATCACTGCAAGTTTGTACCTCTAGACCACCTTTGCCCATTCTGCCCACCTTCCACCCCTGCCTCTGGCAATGACCAATCTGTTGTAGCTATTTAGTTTTGTTTCAGATTCCACACTTGTGAGATCATATAGTATTTGTCTTTCTCTGACTTATTTACTCCTGCACAGTGTAAATGTGGTGCTGCGCTTATGAACCAGCCAGACCCAACCACAAGGGGCACTAGGACCAAGAATACAACCCTAGGGAGCATCTACCAACCTCTGAATTTGAAACCTGCTCCCTGCAGAGAGCAGTACCTCCCAAAGGAGGAAGCTTTCCCACGCTGCTGGCAAAAGTGCTGCAGAAATCTGGGTGGGTAGGGGAGAACCAGCGGGATGAAACCATGGATCCCACAGGGCACTGCAGCTCCATAGTCAACTCGGTTTAGAGCCCACACAGCTGAGATCTGAAAGGCTCATACCCATCAAAAAGTGAAATAAGCGGTGAAGGGGTGCCTGGGTGGCTCAGTCATTAAGCGTCTGGTTCAGCTCGGGTCATGATCCCAGGATCCTGGGATCAAGCCCCGCATCGGGCTCCCTGCTCGGCGGGAAGCCTGCTTCTCCCTCTCCCACTCCCCTTGCTTGTGTTCCCTCTCTCGCTGTCTCTGTCAAATAAATAAATAAATAAATAAATAAATAAATAAATAAATAAATCTTAAAAAGAAAGAAAGAAAAGTAGTGAAAAAATAAATGGAACAAACATGTATTCAAACAAGAAACCCCTATCCCCAGTATATCTGAAAGACTTCCCCAGAAGTCAAACAAACCCAAGTCCTAATGTAGAGGACGGTCTGGAGGAAGAGCTTCCCCAGTGTAAACCGACTTCTAGGGAGACAAGAAACCCTAAGCAAAGTCCTATGATTTAGATAGAGTAAGGACGAAGATCTGGTTTTCACTGGTATACAACGAATCCCTAGGGTTAGCAAGCAAACAAAGATGAGTTCTGTTTTTCAACAATGTGGTAGGACCAATAAATCATTTTCACCATATATATTTAATTCTGTAGAGGAAGTGAAGACACAAGGATGAAGTTTAATCCAGAGTTCCTAGAACTGGCCAAAAGAAAGAAATCATTTTACCCATGTATTTGACTTCTAGGAGGTGAAGAAAAAGGAACAAAGCTAAGTCATACTTTTTAAGATATTGCTAGCAGGAAGATATCATGTTCACCAGTAAACACTGACTTCCACTCAGGTGGCAAATGCAAAAAAAAAAAGTTAAGTTGTGATTTCCCAGAACTTGTGAAGAGAAATAACTCATTTTCCCCAGTGTACACAGACTTCTAAAAAGTGAGGAAAAAGGAAAAACTCAAAGTCATACTTTTTTTTATTTAAGTAAGCACCATATCCAACATGGAGCCTTGAACTCACGACCCTGAGAGAGAGAGACCTAAGCTGAGTTCAAGAGTCCATCACTTAACAGACTGAGCCACCCACTGGCCCTCAAGGTCCTACTTTTATACTGCTAGTGGGAAGATATCGAGTTTACCAGTATACAATGACTTCTCCTGAGGTGGCAAAAATAAACAAAGTTAAATCGTGATATCCCAGAACTTGGGAGAGAAAGAAATCGTTTTCCGCCACTATACACCGACTTCTTGAATGTGAAGAAAAATAAAGAAGTGCATGAGGTAATTTTTATGTTATTGCTAGCAAGAAGATATCTTGTTCACCACCATACAACCACTTCCACTGAGGTGGAAAATATAAACATAGCTAAATCGTGATTTCCCAGGAATTGTAAGGAGAAAGCAATTGTTTTCCCCCACTGTACGCTGACTTCTTGAATGTGAAGAAAAATAAGTCCATGTGGTAATTTTTATGAAATTGCCAGGAGAAAGATACCGATTTCACCAGCATATAAGGACTTCCATTGACGTGGCAAAAATAAAGCTAAATCGTGATATCCCAGAACTTCTGAGGAGGAAGAAATCATTTTCCCACTGTACACCGACCTCTTGAATGTGAATAAAAATAAAGTCCATGTCGTAATTTTTATGATATTTATAGCAGAAAGATACTGTGTTCACCGGCATACAACGACTTCCACTGAGGTGGCAAAAATAAACAATGTTAAACCTTGATATCCCAGAACATCTGAGGAGAAAGAAATCATTGTTCCCCACTGTACACCGACTTCTTGAATGAGAGGAAAAATAAACAAGTCCATGTGCTAATTTTTTGATATTGCTAGCAGAAAGATACTGTCAGCATACAACGACTTCTACAGAGATGGCAGATATAAACAGTTAAATCTTGATATCCCAGAATCTGTGAGAAAGAAGTCGTTTTTCCCCAACTGTACACCGACTTCTTGAATGTGAGGAAAAATTAACAAGTCCATGTGCTAATTTTTTTATATTGCTAGCAGAAAGATACCATCAGCATACAACGACTTCTACAGAGATGGCAGAAATAAACAGTTAAATCTTGATATCCCAGAACTTGTGAGGAGAAAGAAATAGTTTTTCCCTATTGTACACCGACTTCTTGAATGTGAGGAAAAATAACAAGTGGTAATTCTTAGGATATTGCTGGCAGAAAGATGTCGTATTCACCAGCATAAAACGACTTCCACTGAAGTGCAAAAATAAAGTTTCATCGTGATATCCCAGAACTTGTGAGGAGAAAGAAATCATTTTTCCCCACTGTACATAGACTTCTTGAATGTAAGGAAAAATAAATAAGTCCATGCGGTAATTCATAGGCTATTGCTAGCACAAAGATGTCATGTTCAACATCATGCAACGACTTCCACTGAGATGGAACGACTTTCCAAACAGAAAGATATCGTGTTCACCAATATACAACGACTTCTACAGAGATGGCAAAAATAAACAGAATTAAATCGTGATATCCCAGAATTTGTGAGGAGAAAGAAATAGTTTTTCCCCACTGTACACGGACTTCTTGAATGTGAGGAAAAATAAACAAGTCCATATGGTAATTTTTTGATATTACTAGCAGAAAGATATCGTGTTCACCAGCATACAACGACTTCTACAGAGATGGCAAAATAAACAGAGTTAAATCGTGATATCCCAGAACTTGTGAGGAAAAAGAAATCGCTTTTCCCCACTGTACACTGACTTCTTGAATAAAAAGTCAATGTGGTAATTTTTGGACATTGCTAGCACAAAGATGTCATGTTCACCAACATACAACGACATCCACTGAGGTGGCAAAAATAAGCAAAGTTACATTGTGATATCCCAGACCTTGTGAGAAGAAAGAAATTGTTTTTCCCCACTGTACACGGACTTCTTCAATGTGAATAAAAATAAGGAAGTCCATGTGGTTACTTTTATGATATTTCTAGCAGAAATATAACGTGTTCACCAGCATACCACGACTTCCACTGAGGTGGCAAAAATGAACAGAGTTAATCGTGATATCCCAAATTTGTGAGGAGAAAGAAATCGTTTTTCCCCACTGTACACTGACTTCTTGAATGTGAGGAAAAATAAACAAGTCCATGTGGTAATTTTTTGATATTGTTAGCAGAAAGATATCGTCAGCATACAACGACTTATACAGAGATGGAGAAAATAAACAGTTAAATCTTGATATCCCAGAACTTGTGAGGAGAAAGAAATCGTTTTTCCCTATTGTACACCGACTTCTTGAATGTGAGGAAAAATAAGCAAGTCCATGTGGTAATTTTTATGATATTGCTAGCAGAAAGATAACCATGTTCACCAGCATACCACGACTTGCACTGAGGTGGCAAAAATGAACAGAGTTAATCGTGATATCCCAAATTTGTGAGGAGAAAGAAATCGTTTTTCCCCACTGTACACCAACTTCTTGAATGTGAGGAAAAATAAACAAGTCCATGTGGTAATTTTTTGATATTGTTAGCAGAAAGATATCGTCAGCATACAACGACTTCTACAGAGATGGCAGAAATAAACAGTTAAATCTTGATATCCCAGAACTTGTGAGGAGAAAGAAATCGTATTTCCCTATCATATACCGACTTCTTGAATGTGAGGAAAAATAAGTAAGACCATGTGGTAATTTTTATCATATTACTAGCAGAAAGATACCATGTTCACCAGCATACAACGACTTCCACTGAGGTGGCAAAAATAAGAAAAGTTTCATCGTGATATCCCAGAACTTGTGAGAAAGAAATCGTTTTTCCCCACTGTACACCAGCTTCTTGAATGTGAGGAAAAATGAACAAGTCCATGTGGTAATTTTTATGATATTGCTAGCAGAAAGACATGGTGTTCACCATCATACAACGACTTCCAGTGAGGGGGCAAAATAAAGTTACATCGTAATATCCCAGAACTTGTGAGGAGGAAGAAATGGTTGTTCCCCACTGAACACTGACTTCTTGATTGTGAAGAAAAAGAAACAAGTCCATGTGGTAATTTTTATGACATTCCTAGCAAGAAGATACCACATTCACCAGTATACAATGACTCCACTGAGGTGGCAAATATAAACAGAGTTAAACCGTGATTTCCCAGGACTGGCCAGGAGAAAGAAACCAATTTGCCTCTGTGTACACCAACTTTTGGAAGTGAAGAAACAGGAACAAAGCCAAGTCGTACTTTTTAATGTGGAATATATAAGGGACCTGAGTGTAGTCAGAGACCTGTAAAGAAAAGGAGAACTTCAGAGCCCAAGAAGCAGAACTGGACATTGAACTCTGAAGTCACATCTTAATACTTTTTTATTTCGCAAGTTTCACCAATGAGAATCTCTTCCTGAGGGAAGATAGAAAAAGGCTCCTGCCCCGACCTCAGAACTCCTTAGACCCAAAGATGCAGGGGCAACAGCGGTAACTCATGCTGTACACGGTGTGACCAATCCACTCCAGGCAGCCTGAGAACACCCGGACGTGCCTCCCCCAGGCGCGGAGGCGAGGTCTGGGGTGTTCCTGCTGCGAAGGATGCCCACTGTCAGGTCTCCCTGTCCAGCTGTGTGTGGCCAGGTGGGTCGTCCTGGTGGAGGGAAGCTGCTGGTGGGTGAGTGGCTCAGGCTCCTCTTCAGGGTCCATCTCTCCTGAGGATGCTTCTGGCTTCTTCTGTGCCCCGGGCCCGAAGCTCACAGTAGGCAGAGCGGGTCTTCGTTCCAAGGTGCTCTGGGCTCTGGGACAGACGTCATTTTGCAGGTAGACCCAGCGAAGCCGCCAACAAGGGCTGGAAAGCAGTCCCGAGTCCAAACCACCACCGTGGCCTGGGGACTCTCCCAGCACAGGATAGAAAGGGAGCAGGCGAGGCCCAGAATCTTCTGAGCACAGCACAGATGGAGGCTGGGGCTCTGGTGCCACCTCGGTGGAATCCCAAACCCCTTTCACACTGCCAAGAAAACGCTCCATCGCGGAGGAGGCCTCTGATCGGGAGGACTCAAGCTTTGCACAGATTAAGTTGGCAAAGCCTGCAGCAGTACCACAGCCTGGCTATTTGTGCTCTCCCGGGCTTGTGGGCGGAGGCAAGGTAGAAGTCATGAGACCAGTGGTAACAAATCAGTAGACAAAACGAAACAGGGTAACATTGTAGAGGACACCCAGAACCCCAGCTCCGGGTCCTTGTCCCATTACCAAAACAAAGCGGAAAGAAAACAAGCCGAAATGAAACGGAAAAATAAGCATACCGTACAGAAACTAACCCAACAAAGAAAATATACGATATTAAGGGCATGAAGAGGGTAGCTTCTGAGCGAGCGCAAGTTCCAAACCGGCAGCCTCACGTGTCGTCACTCAACGATGGACAGGCCGGCCGGCCCAGGGAAACCAGCGGTGCTGGGACTAGGAGATGGCACAGAGAACCTTGGGGTCCTGAGCAGGAGAAACTGCTTAGTAGGCACTAGGGATGGTGCCTAGTATGGTGCCTACTGGTGCCTGCTACTCTTGCCGAAACCAAGAACTGTCGGAGTGGAGCTACAGGCCATAAAGCAGACACAGTGCTCCTTCTGTGTGGCAGGACTGGAGCAGCCTGCACAAAGCCCAGCGACCCCGCACCTGCCGGGCCCAGACGGGGCTTCGCTCTCTGGCTTGTAGGTGAACGCAGGCCAGCAGGCAGCTGAGCGGTGAAACGCTCAAGGAAATCAGTAGAATACATACTAGAGTGAAATTCAGGAAGTAACAAATAAAATAAGCATTCGATAAACTGCCAATGTCAAGAGACGTTGGTGGGAACCCTTGTTAACACAGAAGGAAATCAAAACGCGTGGATTTCAAAGGAAAATACACTGCAGGGAAATAAGAAACCAAGGGAGCAAATACACCCAGAGAACTCACCCAAGGAAAGAAATTGCAAACATGCTAAATGGTGCTGTCCTACGATTATGACATTCCTGTCAGCGGAATCTGGTATTCGGTACACATAAACCGAGAGGAAGGAGGACTAAGAAATGCCTGACACGACTAAACCCGTATTCGTGACACCTAAAAAAATCTCATCAGCCTTCTGCACGGACTCCACAGCCGCCTTCACTTGTGAACACAGCATTGCCATGATTAAGAACTCGACTTCTACAGGGTCGTTAAACAAAAACATAGCTAAATCAGGATTGCCTTGAACTCGCTGCGCACAAGAAATCTTTTCAGCTAGTGGACACTGACTTCTACTGGACTCTGTAATAAAAAGCACAATTACGTTTGAACTTCCTATTGCCGAAACATCACTTGGGTACTGCTAGGAATGACCGGCTAAGGCAGACTGTCTCTTGCAGAATCAAAACTTCCGACGATGAAGAAATTGTTTTCATCAGTGTATACCGATTTTACAGACTTTCTTTCTTTTTTTTTTTTTTGTTAAAGATTTTATTTATTCATATGACAGAGACACAGCGAGAGAGGGAACACAAGCAGGGGGAGTAGGAGAGGAAGAAGCAGGCCTCCTGCCAAGCAGGGAGCCCCACGTGGGGCTTGATCCCAGGACCCTGGGATCGTGACCTGAGCGGAAGGCAGAAGCTTCATGACTGACCCACCCAGGCGCCCCCAGACTTTCATATTAACAAATGATTGGCCAACGTTGTGTTTCCAACACCTAACGTACTATTGAATCTGGAGAGCTAGGTTCTTGTCTCATATAGTTGAAGAATGTATCTCGTGGACAAAGGAGAGTGAGGAAAGCCATAGAGTTTTATTAAGCAAAGCTCTCGGGAGTTAGAGGGGTCTCGACAGGGTTGCCACTGAGGGCTTTTAGTGGCAGTCTTTTATCGAGAACTGACTGGGAAACTTGTGACTTGAGATTCTTGTGCCATCTCGGTTTGAGCATGGACTATGAAAACACCCTTAATGACTTAATTCCTTGAGGTTTGTTCATTTTCTATGATATACCGTAGCCGCCAAAGGAAAAAAAACCCTGACCATCGACCATGGGAGGCCGGTGGTCTGTTTCCTTCTATCTTGTTCACTCTGTCTTGGTGCTTCTGCCTGCCAGGAATAGTCTCAGAGCCTAGCCAGGAGCCCCTATCTTTCCCTCCCTATATCTTAACCCTTTCCTTATCCGCTGTGATTAAGAAATCGCTTTTGCCTGTTTACACATTTTGATGGCATAATAAACAGAAACGCAGCTAGATCTAGATTTACAGAAGTTGCTAGGATGAAGAAATTATTATTTCTCCCAGTTTAGACCGACTTTGAAAGGGCGAATCCAGCATTGGTAGGACTGAAAAATCACTTTTGCCAGTGCACATCCGACTTCTAAGGGCTAATGATGCAACCATTGCTCAGACAGAACACCCCAGAGCTTACTCCAAATCAGAAATGGCTTTAGCAAATATACACTGACTTCTGTGAGGCTGACAATCAGAAACAGTTAAGTCTGAATTTCCAAAATTTCCCACGAATAAGAAATTTTTGTAGTCTGTTGATTGGACTTCTCCCGGACTTAGTAATAAAGACCATAGCTAAGGTGGACTTCCTATTGCAAACAGAACAGAACAGAACAAAACAAAACACAAAAAGCAAAAACAATGAAATACGACCCAAAAAGTCAGTTTTGCCATTGGACTCCTTCTGTCGGACCCAGGAACAAGCGTATTTGTTTCCAAGCCACAATTTGCTACCGTTGAGAAATGGCAGGCCTGATAAACAGGTACAGTTTCCTGGAAAATCTGGACATACTCGGTCTTGAACGGATCTCAGATATGCCAGGCACGGGTTTTTCGGACTTACTAGGAGTGGAAAACTTTGGCTCAACTAAAGCGCCTCACCTTGCGCTAAGAAATGGCTAACCCGGGATTTGGTCGGACTAAGAAATCTCCAAGGCAGGATTAAATGCTGATTTGCCAAGAGTCAACGTGGACTTCCTTTTACCAAGAAGTCCGAGGCCTGGCTACCCCCTCGATCCGCCTAAAGCCGGGTCTGCGGCGGCTGAGAGAATCGCCTTCGCCGCGGCTCCCGGTCTCTGGAACAAGCTGTGGAAATCGCGGCCCGACTACACCGGACTTGCTACCGCAAAGAAAGCCCACGCACAGCTAAGTCCAAAGCTGCTAAAAAGCAAGAAATGGATGATGACCGCCAAGTCCCGAGGTTCTGAGACAGAGAGCCCCGCGGCGCGGTCAGTAATTGTTCTCATGTCGGGAGGGAGGCGGTCTGCCCTGCTGTCCTCGCTGGGAAAGAGAGCGCGCCGCCCGGCTCCGCTAGCGAAGGGCCACAGAGAGGCGGCGGGCTGGACCCTCGCCGCCGCGCCGCCACCAAGACACCTTACGGTCGGAGGAAGTAGGGAAACCGCACCTTTGAAATGGCCAGATGGGCGCGACTAGAGAAATGCGAACTGGGCGAAACTAGCGGCGTTGCCCCCGAGAAACAGCTGCGTTGCCAAGTCAACGGTGCCGTCGCTGAGAAACAGTCCAGCTGTGACAAACGGGCGGCGCTGCGACAGACACGGGGCACAGACCCGCGCGGTGACAGACACGCCGGCGGCTCGGAGCTACCGGCCGAAGGGCTAGGGGGAAGGCCGGGGAGTGCGACGGGCAAAAGGCCGGCGCTAGCCGTCCAGGGACAGAGGAAGGGACGGCACCCAGCGCCCCTGAACTTTGCTCCGGGGCTGTTAGTGGCGCCGGAGACCGGCACTGTCTGGTGGGCGCCGCGACTGAACGCGGTGATGAGAAACAGGCGGTGGGGTACAGAAGCCGCGCCGCGGCCGAGGATCACCTGGCTCGGCGCCAGCTCGGGTGCTGTCCCCGCCCCCAGGTCCCGGGCTTCCCCGCTCCACTGCGACCGCGAACGGAACGCCCCCGGCTGAGCGAATAGACGGCCGATGCCAGCGAAACACACGGCCACCGGGAGAGTGCCAGCCAGGCTCTGCTTGCCAGAAAGTGGGAGGGCGCACGGTCGGCCGTGCTCCTGGTGGAGCCGAGGCCGACAGGCGCCCACAGGGGGCACCCAACGGAGCTGGGACGAGCAGGGGAGCGCACGGAGCCCAGAGCGGTGCCAGTGCCGGAGGGATCGGGCTTCGGGGAGGGAGCTGGCTGCCCGCAACTCGCCGCTGGGCTCGGTGCTCCCAGCGTTAGAGATAAAGAGAAATCGCGACTTGAATTTACTGAAGATTATCCTAATTCTTGTATACCTGGAAAAACATCTGGGTTTGTTTCTATATTTCTGATTGTTTAAGATATAATTTATACAGACACTTTCCCCTTTTTGATTATTAATTAGAGCTCTTTAAAAAAATAACACCCATAGCTAATGTCAACCAAAAGCAACCCTCAAAGTATCTTAGTAAATGCTTTATGCATTTTCTTTTTTTTAAAGATTTTATTTATTTATTTGAGAGAGAGAATGAGAGAGAGAGAGAGCGCACATGAGAGGGGGGAGGGTCAGAGGGAGAAGCAGACTCCCCGCCGGGCAGGGAGCCATATGCGGGACTTGAGGATCATTACCTGAGCCTAAGGCAGTCGCTTAACCAACTGAGCCACCCAGGCGCCCCTACGCATTTTCTTTTGAAGATTATAGCTCAGGAGACAGCATTTCAGATGCTCTGACGAACTGCTCCCAAGCTTGTTAGCTATTGGAGATTATACATACAAAGAGGGTAAGGGGGTATTACTTGCAAGCAGGTCTTCAAGTACTTGCACATCACAAGGTATAATTTGGTTGTAAAAATTAAGGTTTACTGATTTCCACACAGACATGTGAAAGACCCTTAGGTCATTTTAATATATTATGTTTCTTTTTTTTATTATGTTATGTTAATCACCATACATTACATCATTAGTTTTTGATGTAGTATTCCATGATTCATTGTTTGCCTATAACACCCAGTGCTCTATGCAGAACGTGCCCTCTTTAATACCCATCACCAGGCTAACCCATCCTCCTACTCTCCTCCCCTCTAGAACCCTCAGTTTGTTTTTCAGAGTCCATAGTCTCTCATGGTTCATCTCCCCCTCCAATTTCCCCCCCTTCATTCTTCCCCTCCTGCTATCTTCTTCTTTTTTTTTAAACATATAATATATTATGTTTCTGTCATATCTGGTTGTTCAAAAATATTGCTTGCATGCCTCTACTTAACTGGTTTTCCAGTTGTTCCTGTTTTTGATATCTCCTTGAGGTCACTTGAAATGGCCCACTGAAGGCTAATATCAGTACTCTACTGCAGTTTTAGCACACAATAATATATATTCATACATAGATATACATAAACACACAAATGCAGATACTACAGCAATCATTTTAAAATGTTAGCCATGTGTCAGGTATAATAATTCAAAGCTCAAAAGAATAGCTGGGTCCAAACTGTGTTTTTGGCAGATGGTGTAAGTTAAGCTTACCTGCTGGGATGGGTACAGGTTTTCATTAAAGTTTTTTATTTTACTGGTATAATAAAATTTTCAGAAAACCTGTTTTTGGAGTTTTTGTTTTTTTAGAAACTTCTGCAAACCAATAAGAGAATGCATTGCTTTGTCTTGGAGAAATTTGGGATTCTCTCTTTTTAAGGGCACCCCTGAAATAGACTTTCTTATCAAAGTTAAAGTTTCCCTAAAGTGGCCACTGCAACTTCAGATTATCCACAAATTTACCAGTTTTCCAAAAAGGCACAAGATCCCGATCCAAGTTTTGGATCAGTTGGAACCCATCTCTGCCTTTACATTTCCTAAGATAACAAATCTATTGGGAGCCAAGGAATTTACCACTGCTCCAAAATCCAGGGAAGCATGGGCATTCTCTCCTTACAGATAGGAGTGTGACTTACCAAGAAGCTTCCACGAAGTTGCTCAGTCAGTTGGAAAGGTCAACATATGGGAGTGGAGCTTGGATTTGGGAGAGATTACTTGGAACTCCATGGTCAGCAAGAAAGCAAGGAGCACAATGGACTCCATGGGTATAGCACTCAGTTACTCACTGGAATGGAGGTTCTTCAGGAGTCTTTTTCAAATCCCACTTCCGATTCCAGTAACTATACAAAAAATTATACCAAAAAATAAATATAAATACTTCAGTAAGAAGCAAACTGTTCACAAAGAAGGAAAATACAAGTGCAAAAGTGGTCTGAAGTTCAGGGCTTTGATGTTATAGGGTGGCTTATAAAAGATAGTGAGGAATCTGACCTTTACAATGATTGGTTATTACAATGGGGGTTTCCAGGTGGTTGGGCATTGATTGGTTAAAAGTAATTCTTATGCTATCTTGGGAAGGTATGCTTCATTTATGAAAACCAGAGGCATTTACAAGAAATAACCTAAGTTTCGCTTATGTTCATGGCATCAGTTGATTTAATTTGCTTATGTGGCTAATCATTATGTCTGCTTGGGAGATTTTCAAACCTAGTCTCTATTTTGTTATATTTTAGTACCTAGAAAGACCAAAGCAGCCCTGACATCCAAGAGCTGGATGGTACTTTGTACGATGCCTGTGTTGCCATGAGCTAGCCTGGGACTCAGAGGTAGACCCTGTTGTTCTTCAGTTGAATATAAATAGTTTCCTAGAACATCACCATCACACAAGGCCATCCAGTGCCAATAACAGATCAAGACAAAAACAAGATCACCCCATAAGCATATCTGATCAGAGACAAAAACATGAACATTACCCTAACCACAAAAATAAGCAAACATGCCTGTCCTTGATGATATCAGTGGACTGCTGCTTTTTTGCCAATTTTAGCGATGCTCTCTGTCCAGACTTCCAACCTTCCAGAGAGATTTATTAAGATATTGAGTGGGCATAGAGGGGCACCTGGGTGGCTCAGTCGACTGAGTGTCCGATTCTTGATTTCTGCTCAGGTCATGATCTCAGGGTCCTGGGATGGTGCCCCACATGAGCCTCCCTGCTCGGTGGGGAGTTTGCTTGATGATTTTCTCTCTCCCTCTACGTCTTCTCCTGCTTACATATAATCTCTCTGTCTCAAATAAATAAATCTTTTAAAAAATATATTGACTCATAAAATCACCCCTGAATCTTCACAGTATCTAATACAGAACAAAAGCTGCTTGCTGAAACCCTCCACAGGGTCAGTAAACAAGGCCAAACACATCCTATAATATGTCTAAACCCTCATATTGAGACACCCCATGGTTCCCCATCATATAAGTTCATCTTGTGTGATGACTAATAAACCAACTTATTCAACTGCAAGTGTATTCCTGGTGGTCTTTGCCTGGAGCACATTGACATTAAGGAATTAATGAAATCAGTATATACCAAGGACAGTGGTGGTTCTTTATTTAAGGAATTAATGAAATCAATAAATAGATACCAAGGACATTAGTGATTTTTTAAGTAGTTTGATCTTTCTGGTTGGCCTTTATTTCAAATGAAAGCATGTAAGAAAGGAAAGACAGAAAGTTGAAGTGGAGGCATTGTCAGGAATTTGTTTTTATCTTGATTTTCACCCGGGTTTCAAGAGTAATCCCTTTGTTCTTTGTGGAATATACATTATGTATTTAAACTCATTGGTAGGGGCACCTGCGTGGCTCAGTTGGTTGAGAGTCTGCCTTTGACTCTTGTCATGATCCCAGGGTCCTGGGACTGTCTGGCTCCTTGCTCAGCAGGGAGCCTGCTTCTCCCTCGGCCTGCCATTCCCCCTGCTTACGCTCTCACTCTCTCTGACAAATAAATAAATAAAATTTAAAATAAATAAATAAATAAAAATTTCCTAGCAAACATTACCTTTAACAAGGTACTATTCCCTCTGCTCAAGTTCCTGTCCTTGTTAAGTTCTAGGAGAGTCTACATTCCACGGAATTGACTTTTCCTTTATGAGAGAAGCTCTCAAAATGAGGCCAATGTGTAACAGGCACATAGATTCTAGAAACATCCCCATGGAATTAACAAGAAGTAACTCAAAATGCCCTGTGATCATTACCCTCTACGGACAATATACACGAAATCAACACGTTGGAGAAGAGTCATAGGTGGAACTCCTAGGAGGAGAGAAATTTGAGGCATTCACATCCATATCCCATCCAAAAGGGAGCCAAGATGTATCTCTCAGAAAGCAAATGATGCCGTACAGTCCTAGAAATAATTTTCGGAACATTTAGGAAGCACTTGTAAGAAAGTAAGACATTTTGCTGCTTGACTGGATGCTGCCTGTTTGGCAGAAAAGGACAGAATTACCTCAGAAGGGTCGCTGTTGCAAGGCACCCTAAGGGACGTTGTAGAACTTTTGCCTGCTCTTTGGCCATGTAAGTGTCACGGCTAAAAGATGGCTGAAACAAACTCTGCCAACAGGTGTGACAGTGCAGCAATGTGATCAAACTAAATTTCCATCACACGGTGGAACAAGGAGATTGCCTTTCACACTATGTATAATGTAGAGGAAGAATAAAGATGAACTGTTGATGGTGAATTTCAAAGAATGTTTTTCTTTAAAGGTGTTCTATTTAAGGCCAAACTCTCTTTGTATTACATGTCCTTTCACCTACTTAAAGGGAAAATATATCCACTGTCCTTCACTGAGAATTTCTCCTTAACTATGCATTCATTCCCCTTGGGACACAAACCCACATTTATAGAATACATTTTTTAGAAAATCCTTCATTTATCTTCAGCTACCTCATTTCTCTGTTTCACTGCAAAAGCACTAAAGAATTTGAAGATCAGGGGCGCCTGGGTGTCTCAGTCAGTTAAGCAGCTGCCTTCGGCTCAGGTCATGATCCCAGAGTCCTGGGATTGAGTCCCGCATCGGGCTCCCTGCTCAGCGGGGAGTCTGCCTCTTCCCCAGCTCATGCTCTCTCTCTCTCATTCTCTCTCTCAAATAAATAAATAAAATCTTAAAAAAAAGAGTTTTAAGATCAAAATAGGGAGAGAATGGATTATACTTTGTAAAGCTAGAAATCCGTTCATCTATACTAATTTTAAAATAGACAAATTGAAAGAGAATGGGAGATTCTTTCTTAAAACAGAATTTCAATGGACAAACGTATAGAGTGCTAGCTTTGAAAAGTCATTTTGCAACCAATACATTAAAAGTTTATTTTATTTTTTATTTTTTTTAGGTGCAAAAAAGGTGGTTTCATTAAAGCACAGGGACAGCACCCGTGGGCAGAAAGCTCTAAAAGCTCATCTGGACAGGAGTTGCTAATGGATACCAAATATGGAGGGGAGGCTTTAATAAGAAGCAGAATATTTGCATTATCTCAATTTCTCTTTCTTTTTTTCTTTTTAAAAAGATTTTATTTATTATTTGACAGAGACAGTGAGACAGAGTGAGAGAAAGCACAAGCAGGGGGAACAGCAGAGGGAGGGGGAGAAGCAGGCTCCCCACTGAGCAGCGAGCCCAACACAGGGCTCCATCCCAGAACCTTGGGATCATGACCTGAACCAAAGGCAGATACTTAACAACTGAGCCACCCAGGGGCCCCAGAAATAAAATCTTAAAAAAAAAAGTCACCTTAGCTGCATATATTCACCATCTCCATCTTTCATTTCCCAGCCTCTCCTAAACCTCTACAATGAGACTTTCATTTCCACAACTGGACTTTTCTATCCTCACCGTCCTCCTAGGGAGCCTATTTCCTTGGCTCCCATGATATCCCAACTCTCCTGGTTCTCCTTTTACTTCAGCAGACACTCATTCTCAGTTGGCTCTGCTGGAACCTCTTTCTATGCCCTGCTTCTGAAATGCCCCAGGACTAAATATTTTGGTTTACTAAATATTTTGGAGTGATTGTATACTTGTAAGTGGGGCCTGTAAGAATCAGCGTTGCCATGCGCAACAAATGCACACTCCAGGTCAGTGATTGAGGAGCGTTTGAGGAAGCGATTATCTACAAAGGGCGGGTGTGGGCAAGTTAAAGAAAGACAACAATGGATGGGGAAGCATTCCCAGGCTGGCAGCAGCAGAGAGCATTAGCACCCTACATCGCAACAGGAGAATGAGGGGTGTTGCACAAAGAAGGTGCTGGGAGAGATGGTCACCTCACAACAGTTTTGGCTTTCGATAATGTAATCTACCTGATGCAGCAGCTGGGAGAGAGCCTGGGGAATAAACAACTCACCTCACACTTCCACAGGAAACTGCTAGAACCGCTGCGCACGCCTGCCTGCCTGCCTGCCTGCCTGCCGGGCTGCTCTTCGAGGTGGGAGGAAAGGGCTCCCCGGTGTCAAGGAGGGAGACAGACGGGAGAGGCGACGGGAGAGGCGCCTCTGGCCTCTGAGGCCGCCCAGGGACTGTGTGTGACCTAAAACAAAACAAGACAAGCTATAGCACTCCGGAAGTCGGAAGATGGCGAAGAGGGGCAACGAGGTGAGGCGGCTCGCGGAGCGCTAGCGCTCAGGTACACTGTGGGCGCAAAGGCAGCACAGCTGGGCAATTTCGCCTGAATCAAATAACTTGTTTTCTGGTTCTCCCCCCCGCCCCGTTAAAATTCTAGACCATTAAGGGATCATTTATGAGTCCCACACCTGCCAGATCCTCTCCAGCCCTGCTGGGCGCAGCACCTCAGCCCAGTCCCGCCGTCGCCTCCCACCAGGAGGCTGCGACGCCTAGGGACCACCCCCTTCCCTGGCGGCTCCGGGTCTCTCCCGCCCCACGGAGACCCCTTTCTTCTCCAGCTCAGTGGCGCATTCCCGCCACCCCCTCTTCCTGGTCTCTCCCAGTGGGAGCCGCTGCCGCGCACCCCCTTCCTCCCTCCCCCCACCCTGCGCGAGCAAATGCGCATTTACGGAGGTAAGAATAATTTTTAAAAATATTTTATTTATTTATCTGAGAGAGAGAGAGAGAGAGAGAGAGCACAAGCAGAGGGGAGAGGCAGGGGGAGAAGCAGAATCCCTGCTGGGCGGGGAGTGCACTATGGGGCTGCATCCCAGGGCCCAAGATGGAAGGCACACGCTTAACTAACTGAGCCACCCAGGCCCCCCCGGTAAGAATAAATTTTGAAAGTTTGATATTTTGCACAACGAATCGAGGATCAGTTCCTCAGTTCCCTGAACGCCAGTTAATTGTAAAGATGAATCCTGTAAAATTCTCTTACCATAAACAAAGGTGATTTCGCGTGGAAAAGATGGAAAAATAAAATAAGATGAAATCAGAGAGGGAGACAAACCATAAGAGACTCTTAACTATAGGGAACGAACTGAGGGTTGCTGGAGAGGAGTTGGGTAGGGGGATGGGGTAACTGGGTGATGGGCATGGAGGAGGGAACGTGATATGAGCACTGGCTGTTAGAGCCACTGATCAATGACTGAACTCTACCTCTGAAACTAATAATACCCTATATGTTAATTAATTGAATTTAAATAAAATAAAATAATTTAAAAAACTAGGAAAAGAAGGGTCCAGAAGGCAGGGCTGGGTCTGTGAGCCCTCAGTGTCCCTGGCTGTGGGAGGCCCTGGCAGATCCCCAGCGAGAGTCCCACCACCCACTGCAGTGAGGTGGGGTCTGCTGGCACCATGCTTTTGGGAGACAGCTGGGGCCACCAGGCTGTGAGGGCTGCACACGGGTTGGATCTGTGACCCCCACAGCCTGCAGGGACAGAACCAGCCCTCCCCTGGCCCGGCCTCAGTCTCCAGCCCCTCCTGGACTGGAATCCTAGCAGGTCCAGGCAGGGGTCGTGGCCTCTTCCCGGCTTGGCTCCTTCTCTAACCCCCTCACTCCCAGTGCCCGAGCGTGCAGGGACTTGGTATGGTGTCCAGCCCTGTTCCAGCTCTTCAGCAGCTGCCACAGGCTGTGGGAGTAGAGGGTCCATCCTACTCTGTGCTGGCCACTTTGGGGCTTCACCCCTATCGCAGAAGTGCAAGTCCCAGAGGCCAGCCCTACCACAGCTCCCGCACAGCGCCTGTATGGGGAGTGATAAGGCAAAGGATTCAATAATCGCCCAGCCTTAAGTTTTCTATCCCGATCCTGATCCTGTTCTGCTCCAAAGGAGGCAGATTGTGAAGTTTTCACATTAAAAAAGTTTTCTTCTGAATGAAACAAATGGGCAGCATCCAGTAACCAATTCTTCCTAAGCATATCTTTACAAGCTGGGATTAGCAAAAGAATAAACATTCAGGTGAGATTTTGCTGCCAAATGAGTTCTGCAGTCCTGTTTACATCTTACACTGTAGGTTGGCAGAACCGTTGGGATTTTAGCATTGCTAATAGAGAATTGTGGAACTATACTCTGAATTTGACCAGTTACTGACAAGAGGGTTTTTAGGGGACTGTTGTTCTCTCAATGAATTCAAGGCATGTTTCACTTATTAACCTCCCTTCCCCCACATTAAGTGCTTCTATTATTGGAATCACTGCCAGGAAAAAGTTGGGGATGAAATAAAGAAACAATTCTGGACAATAATTTATCTCCCATCTTTACTCATTTTCTTTCTTAAATACACTTCCCAAGGAAAAAAGGTCAAAAAAGAAAGTGAAAGACTTTGAGTAATTAATGTCTCCAACACACATCTAAATTTACAGTTCTTAGGGTGGTAGGCTAGGTCTTACTGAAAAAAATCCCTTAAATATATATTTTTTGAGACTGAAAAGGCCAAAATATCACCCTGTGGTCCAAGACATGGATAACCAAATACTTTGCAATTCACTGCAGACATGATGTTCACAGTGGTCTAGCAACAGCATCCATATCAGCAGAGGTGGCTTAGGAAATCCTGACAGAGAGGAGGGAGAGGGTGGGGCACAGGGTGGGATCTTGGAACCGAAGAGGTGAGGTGACGGGAGCAGAGAATTAGCTCAGGGGAAGAAAGCTCAAACTTTCATACCTCACAGCACAAAATTCCAGTGAATTTTCTTGCTCCAGAGAAATAGCAGAAGGAGAAGGATTTCAAGGATTACTGTACTTAAGCATTCCCTTACCACTGAGGACTGTGCTGGGCATTGATTTTCATTAGGTCACTGCTCCCTTTGAACCCCAGGATGGTGTGGATAAGCTAATTCCATTCCCTTTCCTATTGAGAGGTGAAATGCCTTGGAAAACCACCACGTCAGAGTAGGGATTTGAAGCCAGCACACCTACTCCTTACCTCAGGGCATAAAGGCCACGCTGTCAAGGGTGGTGGCTTGTTTTTTATTTATTTTCCCGCGCCCAGGCCACGTCTGCCTTCCCACAGCACCCCAGCCTTCTTCCCGCATGTGAGCTCCGTTGCACACACTACAAATCCAGATCTGGAGAGGGTGAGACACAAGGAACACTTCGTGAGGTTTTTGTCTGCGCCTGAGAGAGACAGATAGCTTGTGTGGGGATTTTGGAAAGGGAGAGATGCTGTAGATGGAGCAGAGCAACTTGAAGAAACAGGCGGGCCCCTGAGATGAAATTGGAGAGAAAGGCCAGCACAATGGAGCAGGAATGTTCCCTGGCTAAGTGGAGTCCTCAGGGCTGCTGGTGGCTTGGCTGCTGGACCTTTTGGAGGCCCAGTGCTCATGAGCAAGTTTGACCACCGGTCGCCGTGACCTCTGTCATTCTGGTGTGCGCCCTGCCACCAGCAAATCCAGGTGACCAAGAGCCCTGCCTGGAAACAGCACCCCCATTGCCACCCCTAAACCTGGTCCTTCTCTAATAGGCAAACCAGGAACATACAGGAGGAAGAATTTTGATTCTGCGGGAATTGAGAAAGGGAGAGGAAAATGTACAAAGCAGTCTTAAGGAAAAATTTCTCCATCGAGTTTGAGCAGAGAGATTACTGTAACATCATTTGTTTGGGGAGAATGGTGAATGGAGAAGGGTCTCAGTGGAAATCTCAGCAGAAATCTTGGTGGCCAGGGTCACTGGGACCACAACCCTTCAAATCCAGTGCCTTGGGACATGTGGGGGTGGCTCCCAGATCCAGGAGCAGGACCATACTCCAAAGGGTCCCCTCTGTCATTGGCCTAGGGCTCCTCTTGTGGGTCCCAGAGGGAGGTGACTGCATCCAGGGAGGCTGCAGGGGGTGTCTCCAGCATGTTGTGAAGACATACGCACGAGTTGTGTCTTTCCACAATGTCAGCTTTATTCAATAATGAAGCAGGTTAACATAATTATAAAGCAGGTTCAGGAGTCTAAACTCAATGATATTTCACTAGGTGTTTAACTTCGCTTCTTACACATCACACAAAACAAAGCATGGTACAAAGTCACACAACAAACAAGATACAACAAGGGGTAGGAAGTTAATGAACCAAAGGGGAAGTCAATCTGAGAGTGGTCAGTTGAGATGAGGCCTTGGTCTGTCAGTGGCAGCTCTCAACATATGCACCTTATTATGTTCAAGTGGCGGAGAATCTGTTCTGTTCAGAGAGCAATCTGGCAGAACCTTAGGAGGCGGTTGCCTTTTTTATCTGGTCAGATGTGAAAGGGTCAGTGTCTAGAAAGTCTAGAGTTTGCTGCAAAAATCCTCCCTTTTAAAGGGATTGAATCAGCTGGGTCTTTGCAGACCTTCTTAGTTTCTGCTGGTCATCAATTCTGAGTGTGTCATCAGCTAGTGCTGGTGCACTAGCTGATGCAATGCCCTTGGCTGCTTGTGTCACTGCTTGACATGAGTGACTCCATCTTGCTCTCTACAGGGCGTGGGGTCGCTGCAGGCTCCTCAGTGGTGTCTGGCTCGCTGGGGGACACCTCTGATTCCTCGTGAATGGTGCATGTCCAATCCAGGCAGTAGGCTCTGTGCCTGGCGTCAGGTTTTCCAGGCTCTCAAAGTGTCGGTTACTCCAGTAGCACCAGTGCAGAAGCCAACCCAGACTGGAAAGTATTTCCCAGTTGACATCTTGGCGGTCCCAAGAGAGCCCGCCCAGGGCGGGAGAGAAGGGGAGTGGCCAGGGTTCAGAGTCTGGGGGCGTCTGGGGCCCTGGAGCCCGGGCTGCGGAATCCCAGGCCCCCTGCTCACAGCCAGGAAAGGGCTGCAGTGTTGTGACCAGATCACACCAGGATTTCTAAAGTCCCTAGCCCGTGGCTTTTAATGCTTTTCTGGCCTCTTGAATGGTGCTAAGTGGATAGGGGGAAGCAGAATGGTGACAGGAAGCTTAGGAGCAAAGTGCAATAGAAGACAGAATTCAAGATATTAGCATAAAATATCATGTTGGATGAAATTATCCTGAGTCAAACTCTGTGGCTAATAGATTGGTGTAGGGGCTGGAAATAAGAAGCACTTTGGGCTTGGGAGAAGAAGGCTATTTTAGGGGACCCTGGTTTGTACAGAGGTTATTACTGCTCACACTCATACTGGTAATCCTGGAGCAGAGACTAGAAAACCCTGTTTGGCCAGCAGAGGAATGCTGGCCGGGAGCGTCTTAGGGATGATTTGAGATGTCAGTGAGGAGCAGAGAAGGGGTAGTTGCCCAATTCTTAGCATGGTCTTTCACTCTCCCAGTTTTGACTTCTATGCGTGAGTTGCTGAATGGAAAGGATTTCAGAATGTGTGTATGTGTATAACAGCCAGAAGCCAAGATCTCAGGCTCCAGAGGATGGCTGAATGAAAAGGGGTTCTGTGTCTTTCTAAACGACTGACCCTCAGCAAGTTTTCTAGTTTCTATAGACCTTATTTTATAATATCTGAAAAGGAAGCCAAATTTGTTCTTTACAAGGTTGCTTTCATGAATACATTTGATAGTACAAGTTAATGTTTAGACAGTGTCTGGCAAAAAATAATTTCCTTCAGTTGTTCCTAATATCATTATTATTGATTTTACCGGGCATAGAAAGATGACCTTAATGGAAACAAATGTAAAATAGCAACTTTTTTGATGTACTCATTCTGTAAGTGGTTTGTTTTTCTTTCTCTTGACCGTGGTGAGATTGTATTTTAAGACATTCTTCATTTGAGTCAGTTTACCACAGCATCGATGGATCCAAATAGAATTTCTTGTTCAGATATTATTCTTTACTGCAATGAAGTTTGATTATCCTCAACATTTAACAAGCAGGTTGGAATATCCTTCCATGTTACAGGTGCTGTAATGGGAGCCACACACACAAAGATGAAAAAGTGGCTGCAGCTTTCACAGACCTTACAATCTAGTGAGAGTGCAGACGTAGTCAAGAGATGTGCAGAATACAGCCAACTCCATGTGCATCGGGATATCTGTTTAAACACTAGAAGTAAATGATATTGAAGGCGATGCCTCCTTTCAAAGCTATGTTTTTTTTTTCTTGGACTGAGAAAAATATACAGTTGTAGAACAATAAATGAGAAATAGGGAAACAGCAAAAAAGGATGATCAGCATCAAGTACCAACCAAGTGCATTAGTAAAGGTATATAATAGGAACAGGAGACCAGAACCAAAGAGGCAACAGACTTGAGTGTAAATATTGACAGAGGGTCTCCTTCAGCTCTAGAGTTCTGGGAGAATCTTGATGCAGGGTAATCCCATGTAATCTCAAGGTAATCCCAGGTATTCATGCTAAATATTTACTGAATTTGACATTGGCAGTTCAAACAGATTTTTATTTTATTTTATTTTTTTAAAGATTTTATTTATTTTTCAACAGAGAGAAAGAGACAGCGAGAGAGGGAACACAAGCAGGGGGAGTGAGAGAGGGAGAAGCAGGTTTTCCACTGAGCAGGGAACCCGATGTGGGACTCCATCCCAGGACCCTGGGATCATGACCTGAGCCGAAGGCAGACGCTTAACAACTGAGCCACCCAGGGGCCCTCAAACAGATTTTTAAATGTGTTTTACATATGTATCTATTTTGCACACACTTATACATCATAAACATGCTGTCTGAATGCTCAAGTTTGAATGAATTTATGTTGGTATGTGTCAGACACCTTTTGACATGGTCCTTTTGTTTATTTGAAAAAATTCAAGTACACACTCCATGCACAAATAGAGAAAAAAGTACGAGGAAGCCTTGTGTGTCTATTACCCTATCTTTAACCATTATAAACCTTTGGCAACCTTGTTTGAGCTATGTGTTCCAGATTTCAGGTAGAATGTTCTATTATTTTTTTTTAAAGATTCCATTCATTTGAGAGAAAGAGAGAGAGAGTGTGCTTGTGAGTGTGCACACGAGTTGGGTGGGGAGAGGGGCAGAGGGAGATGGAGAAGCAGACTCCCTGCTGGGCACGGAGCCCGACACAGGGCTCGATTCTACAACCCTGAGATCATAACCCAAGCAGAAACCAAGAGTCAGACGCTTAACTGACTGCAACACCCAGGCGCCCCTGGTACCTTCTTTTTTTAAAAAAGAAAATTATTTTTAAGTACTTGACGCCCAATGTGGGGCTCAAACTCACAACCCCGAGAATAAGAGTACCATGCTTTATTGACTGAGCCAGCCAGGCACCCTATTTATACTTGAGTTCTTTACACGAGGATTCAAAGAAGGTCCATACACTGCATATAGTTAATAGGTCTCTTAAAACTCTTGATTTATGATTTCCAGTTCACCCTTTTTTCCTTGCCTTTCATTTCTGAAAAAGCAGGGTAATATATCCTGTAGAATTCTCCACATTCTGGATTTTGCTGATTGATTGCTATGTGTTGCTTATTCTTTTATTCCTCATAACTCTTGTATGCTGTTAGATTTAAAGGTGTGACTAGATTTAGACTGAATGTTTAGGGACAAGAATACTTCATAGGTGATGCTGTGTTTCCTTTTAATTAGGGGCCACGTAGCCTGTGTTATATCCCCCTGTTCAGGTGTCCCCATTGTTAATGAGATTCAGAAATTGTTAGAGAAGCTCCTAGGTGAGACCCATGCTTCAGTATCAGCTTCAGTATAAGAACTGCCTACAACTAAGATGAAAGGATGAGAAGTTTCCTAGTGTAATGTGGAATCCTGACAGGTTTCACCATGGACAATGGCTGGGAAGAGGGAGAGTATATGGAAACAAGAAAACTTCCATTCATTGAAGGATACATAAAAAAGTGATAGATGACACCCAATAGAAGATTAAGATAGAATGGCTGGGGTGTACATGAAGAGAGGCTCAAAATCATCCTTGAGAAGGTAACACACTGATTACAACCATGAAACTATCCAAAAGATACCAGTTAGAAATGTGGGTAACTCGTTGCTTTGGTGGTAAGGATTTGAAGGGAATAGACCTCTCAAAAGACTGGTATTATTGTTAATTCTGAAAAACATTATGGAAATATTTGTGGAAGGTTGTGTCCTTTGTTCCTCTAAACCCTACTCCTGGACCCACATCACAGATTATAGCTCATCCAGATCCTTAAGGTTTGTACAAACTGACATTTATCACAATATTGTTTGTGATGGAGGAAAGTTGGAGGCAATTATGATGTTTCTGTAAAATGTCCTATATTTATCCTATAAAACATTCTTTAGCAGTTAGATAAACAAGTTGTACAGACAGCTAAATTGATTAATCTTAAAATCCTAATGAGGAGTGAATGATTAAAGAGCAATATGTACCAGAATAACATTTATGTATGTGAAGAATGTTTATACACCAAAAGCTACAAATTCTGTAGGATACATACATAATTACATGTAAGACCATGCCTGTGGGTTATCTCTTGCCGTGTAACAAACAACCTCAAATGTAAGCAGCTTAAAACAGCAGAACATTTCAAGATGAAATGAGTTGAAGATACCCAGTGCTATTCAGAATAGGACATTATCTACTCATATAATTCATGTAGGAAGTTATTGCTGCCATATTTTAAAGAACACTAAGTTATATAGATTAAACTTATTATGCACGGACCTTTCTACAACATAGAAACTTCACTTCTAACAATGTACTGATCCAAAAAAAATTGCACTGGATGGAGATTATTTGAGTCCTAAAGTAGAAATGGGGAAATGTCTAATAATAGGAAATTCGAAATAAAATATTTTTACTCCTCCCAAAAGGGTATGTGTAGTTGGTGAAAGAGAAGATTTCATTATGTAGTAATTAAAAAAAATTACCAGGATATTAAGAGGAAAAAGATAATCATATAATGGAATGTATATCATGATTTCATATTTATATGTAACTAGGAAAAATACAGGACCTCAATAGCTTTTATGAAATATTAGGGACAGATGTGCTTTAGGATTCAGAATGTAGAGGATTTTATTTTATTATTATTATTTTTAAAGATTTTATTTATTTATTTGACACGTAGAGACAGTGAGAGAGAGAGCACAAGCAGGGAGAGTGGCAGGCTGGCAGAGGGAAAGGGAGAAGCAGGCTCTCTGCCGAGCAAGGAGCCAGATGAGGCGCTCGATTCCAGGACCCTGGGATCATGACCTGAGCTGAAGGCAGCCACTCAACCAACTGAGCCACCCAGGTGCCGCAGAATTTTAGATGGACTAGAAGGTACATATTTGGAGATATTATAACCATGACCAGGCTGTTCAGGGGTAGCATTCTGTAACATATCATTACTATTTATGGTGTGAAAAAAATGAGTATTGATGCTCATTGGACTAATGAGCATCAATACATATTTACCGCAGTTCAGATCTGTTTTGGTGTCTCATAGTTTGGGGACCAAATTGTGAAGTGAAAAGAGTAGGTTTGAAGAAGTTTTGGACTTTCGAACTGCTAATAAGAAATTGTGCTCCCATTTCTGTCTGTGGTTATTGGCAAGGAGGATTATAGAATACTTTCCTTAGTCCATTCAGGGACCATTTACCCACATTTCATTTCCCTTTCCTCGTGATTAGTTATTAATTTGGAAATGAGGAAATAAACAGTAAAGGTAAAAGTAAAGATGGAATTTCTGGCAATCTTTTATCTTCAATGATTGTCTCTCGTTTTTTACTTTCACTTCTTAGAAGTAATTAAACCAAAAAAATGGAAGTATTTAAGTAAAGGCACACCAGTGTCTCCAGCATATATCAACCTCTCAGGTGGTATGATTTATGTTTTATAGGCTAACCCTGACTGAAGGAATCAGAATTGACTGAAATAACAAGATTATCATTCTGGGTCTAATCGGTGGACACAAACCATGCTTTTTCAATTTCCCATGGAAAGGCCAAGTATACAGTACTTTCTGGGTAAGTTACAGCCTCAGCTCCAGTAAGGGTGGTACAGAGAATCTTGTAACAGGGGAAAAGGTGGCATGGAATCTTAGAAAATAAAGAAGGGAGGGCTTGGCTGGCTCAGTCAATGGAACATGAGACTCTTGCTCTCAGGGTTGTGAGTTGGAGCCCCACAATGGGTGTAGAGATTACTTAAAAAATAAAACCTTTTTTTAAAGATTTTATTTATTTATTTTAGAGAGAGAGGGAGTGAGCAGGTAGGCAGAGGAAGAGGGATAAGCAGAGAATCCTAAGCAGGCTCACACTGAGTGCAGAGCCTGACATGGGGCTCGATCTCATCATCCTGATACCATGACCTGAGCTGAAACCAAGAGTCAGATGCTTAACCAACGGAGCCACCCAGGTGCCCCTTAAAAAATAAAATCTTAAAAAAAAAGAAAAGGAAGAGGTGAGAAAAAAAAGTTTAGAAACTAATTCACAGGGAAGGAAGTACGAGTCTCCAAGAGCCACAAAACTAGTACTGGTGAAAATCTTGTTCCCCACCATTTCTAGGAAGAAGCAATTAGAATAAAATTCTAGTTAACATTTTTTGAGTTTACATTGTCTACATGTATGCCTAAGGAAAGGCATCCATTAAAGACATTGATATGGTGGGAACTATAATTAAATTGTTTTTTTTTTAAGGACTGTTTTTTTTTAAATTGAAATATAGTTGACACTAAACTGTTTTCTTAGGGAAGAAAATGAATCAGAAGGTATCAACTAACTTCTGAAAGTCAAGGCTGCAGGAAATTCAAACAGAGAAACCACACGAGAATCCTAGTGCTTAATCTTCCAGGCTACACAGGCCAGATGGCCCCACACTCACTTCTCCATCTTCTTGCAAAACTGGGATTCCCTGACACCACAGGCATCTCTTCCTTGGACTTCATCTGAGATCCAGGGAGACGCTAAACGAGGAGGCTAAACTTGTGTGTAATTTGGGGGTGTGGGGGTGTTCAATAGGTGTTGGTAGAGATGGCAGAGCAAACTAAAGATGCTTGGAGAGCTCCTGAAGTAGACTTGGAGAAAAATATCTTAGGTCTGCCCAAGGACTCTCTCTTAATTGTATTTTTCCAATACCCCTCCTCTTACTTGTTGTCTGATCTGCCAGATCTCAGGGCTGACTTTGAGGCCAGCAGGGTGGCCTTAATGACCAGGATCCCTCACTAACAGCCCCTATCCAAAGGTGGTCTTTGGTTGTTCCTGCTGCTCAAATCCAGGGTGTCATGAGTCCCAGGAAAGACCCCCATTGAGCTACACACTGACCCTAAGTTGCAGCCCTTTCCAACAGCTGTCCAGTTCCCCTACATAGACACACACACACACACACACACACACACACAGACACACACAGACATTGGCATTTGTGTACAGTTTTATTGAAAAAAAAGAACAAAAATTTTTATAAAGATGATGAAGACAAAACTTCCTTACATCATTACTAAGCAAATGGGAGGTCTTAACTGAGCCATATTTTTTAAAAAAGATTTTATTTATTTATTTGAGAGAGAGAGAGAACACAAACAGGAGAGGGAGAGGGAGGAGCAGGCTTCCTACTGAGCAGGGAGCCCGATGCAGGACTCGATCTCAGGACCCTGGGATCATGACCTGAGCCGAAGGCAGACGTTTAACTGACTGAACCACCCAGGCGCCCCTGGGCCATAATTTTTTTAAGAGGAAGATCCAATAAGAAGAATAATAGGTTTTTTATTGAGAATATTTTTAAAGAGGAAGATCCAATAAGAAGAATAATAGGTTTTTTATTGAGAATATTTTTAAAGAGGATGCGATAAAGATTTCCAAGCTGAGATCTCAAAGTTCCTGTTTGTCAAATGACAGGTGGCAGCCGCCCACAACAAGGAAAACATGAGGAGTCAACCCACTTCAAGCAGATGGAGGAATCTCGGCAGTGTCCCCTTCCTGCGGGACCTGGAGGAAGGAGTGCTCAAGAAGTCCAGGTTCTGAGGATTCTGTCTCGAGCTGTCTGTAGACCAGCTGGAGCAGCTTGGCCAGGCAAGCCTACCGGGGAGGAAGTCTGTCTGATCTGTGCGCATTGCCAACTCTCCAGGTGGTGATTTGAGTTCCGTGGCAGTTGGGGTCACCTGTCTGGCTTTGTCATGTCTACCTTTTCTTCCAGGGTTCTGGGCCCTCTACAAATGTTCCTGGGTGGGCACCAGGGCAGCAACTGGCAGGAACTGGAAAGCATTCCAGCAGAAATCTTGACTATCCCAGGAACATATTTACACAGAACTGGACATGTTGTAAGTCGATTTCACTTGTCACAGTGGAGGGTATGAGGAGAGGTAGGCACCTTTGAAACGTCACCAGATCGGAAACAGGGATTGTAGGCAAGCATGCCAGTTCTGGAATCCAAGCCCATAAAGTCCACATTTTCTAGGCTTAGTGACTGGTTTTCCCGTGTTCAGGCCATGACTGCCTTCCACTTCACCTCCGTGCTCTGACAGCAGGTCCCCTCAGTTGTACCCACCGGGAAATGGGGTTCTGAATAGCTGGAGGCCAGAGGGACACTTGCTGGGATTTCCTCAGTGCCTAAGGAAGATAGCCACCCTGGGCCCTGGGCCGGGTAGTGGGAGAGATGAATTTGGAGCGGTGGAAATTCAGTGGGAGTAGCAGAGGAACACTAAGTATACCAGTCTAATTTTTAACAATTATAATCCCAGAGACACATGGGATCTGGTTCCCATTGTTGAATTTCTTTCTTTCCAGCCCCTTTTATGGGCTATTTTTTCTTTTCTCCATTCTATCGTTTTCTGTCAGCCTTTCTCAGTCATATTCTGAAACCGTTCTATACCTGAATCATTTCCTTTCTGATCTCAAATTTTTTTCTTATCTTTCCCCTGGGCTTTTCTTTTCTTTTCACTTTCTAGTTCTTGCTGCTGGATTCCAACGTTTCACTCTCTTCTGATCTCGCATTCTCTTCTGCTCTTTTCCATCCTTGTCCACAACCTGATTCTGTGGGGCCCTCAAATCTGGCAGCCCCAGGGCTGATGTGAGGTGAAAACTCAGTCCCAGGGGCCACCTGGCCACTCCTCCTCTGTGGGTGTGGAACCAAGACCATCCCCCGTGGGACCCACATCTTTCCTCGCTGTGGAGGTCAACCTGCCTGGCATCCTTGTGGTTAAAAAGAATCTGTGAGGAGAGGGAGGGCAAGAAGAGCCGACTTGGGAGACTTTTGGTCACGAAGGTCAAGAACCCATATGCTTCCAACCATTCTGTTCTCATACATGTTCTCACATAAGCATCCTGTTTTCCACTTTCAGTCCAGTATTCAATACATTACATGAGATATGCAACATTTTATTATAAAATAGGCTTTGTGTTAGATGATTTTGCCCAACTGTAGGCTAATGGTAGTGTTCTGAGCACAGGTAAGGTAGGCTAGGCTAAACTGTGGTGTTCAGTAGGTTAGGCGGATTAAATGCATTTTCAACTTAGGGTATTTTCAACTTATGATGAGTTTATTGGGACATCACCCCATCATAGTCAAGGATGGTTTGTATTGAAATGAAGAAGTGTCTGAATATGAAAGGAGAAATGTCCTCATAGGGAGACTGAATTAATGCCAGCACCTAGTTTCTGGGTCTGGATTTCGAACATCTGAGGGGACGGAAAAATTTAAAAGCCCAAAGTGCTCTTACTACAAGCTTTTTCACTTCTCCTAGCCCAGCCATTTTCACGTAGTGTGCAGGCTGCAGGTCTGAAGATGTAGAAATCTTTCTCCTAGGACGCCAGCAGGAAAGAGTAACTCTCAGATGCCCCTCTGAGAGGGGCAGAGACTCTGAGTGCACAGCCTCAACTGTGCCAAATGGCTGCACTTAAGCCCCCTCATTTTTGCTGGATCATGAAGTAGTGTCCGTGTGGTTGCTGGCACAAGGCCGACCCCAAGAGAAGGTGGGAGAGGTAGTTTCTGTAGCTGCCGAATTGTCTGACCTGGGGCTGATGCCCTGGAACCCCATGGCTGTCAATTGAGATAGGACAAGGCTCAAGAGATCTTCCTCTTGTCCCCCCTAAACTTAACCTATACCTTCCCCCTTGCCAATGCATCCTTCAAAACATTCAAGGAACACTGATGCCTGCTCTCTGCACTCTGCTAGTGGGCCACACTCAGCATCCAGAGAGAGCCCCCCCCCCCCCCCCCCCCCGTGTCCTCCGCTGTTCCCTCCCTCCCCAATAACACCTGGAACTTAGGAAAGAGCACTCCAGTTCACCCCCAGCTCTTCCTGCCCCAAGGCCACCCGTATCCCTTCCCATCCTGATGCCACCCTCTGAGAAGTAAGTCCACACTGGAGAATAGGAAAAAGGGTTTAATTGTTGTCTACATATTCTATAAGAGAACCATGACAATCACAAGTAGATCTAAACATCAAGAGCATTTTTTTCTAACTTAAAAAAATCCGTAAGTCGGAAAAAGAAGGAATGCTCTCTACTGCAGTTTAAGAACTTCGACTGGTATGTCACAGGCTCCTTCCAGGGCATCGTTTTGAAGGGGTGCTGTGGACTGGAATTCCTTTCCTGTCCGACTTCCACCCTGCTTTAAGCCCCGGTTTTCAGCAGCTTCCGAGGGCGGCCTGGGCTCCTGGAGGCGATCTGGCCGTGGGTCTGTCCCCCTCCGCTGGCGCGGGCATCCCCCGGCTGGTTCAGGCCCCAGTGGGCAGCGCTGCCTGTCGCATCTACCTCTTGTTGCGGTGACTGCAGCTCCATCGCGGTTTCAGCCTGGACATCTGGGTCTCGGCAGTGTTTCCGGCCCCTCTCAGCTCGGGGAGCAGCTCCGTGCCCGGGGCAAGCGTGGCGCAGCAACCCACACGCACAGTTGTTCCCGTCCCCGCAGAAGTGGGGGTGTTGGCAGGAGCGGCGGTTCAGCGCCGGCAAGTTATCCAGCGCCCAGGCCCAGGCCTGTTCTCGGCTCAGGCCGGGCGGCACGTGGGGCTCCGGACGTGCCCGCCAGCAAGACAGCTCTTCCAGCGTCTGCGGGTGCGGATCCATAGCTTGGGTCTCCCGAGCGGGCAAGGCGCGCCGCCCGTCTAGGAGAGGAGGCAAACGCTGGAGTCCGGCGCTGAGCGGGGCCTTTAATACTGCTCTGGCGGGTCTAGGAGGTAGGAAAAGACAATCCAAATACTTGGATTTGCCTTGCAAATTGCCTCAGAGCCTGATAGGATTAAGGAGAAAATCGTGTCATTCTGGCGGGCGCCCTTGAAATTCGAAGGATTTTGATGATTGAATCAGGCAGAGGAAGGACTGGCGGGTGGGGAGAAGGGTCCAGTTATTGACAGCTTCTACTGGATATAGAAAGACATGTTTCCGACAAGCCTAGACGAGTTACACTTACTTTATCTAATTCTCTTCCCGCATATCAGAGAGGCATTGCCTGGTAGTGGAGATGAGGCTCTGGTGAAGTTGGATCATAATCCAAGATCACAAAACGAGTTCATGTGAGGGCTGGCCTGAGAACCAAGGTCCTTAAGCATGTGTCTCAGATAAGGGAATGAGCAGAGGAATAATGAAGTTGGGTAGGGAAAAGGAGAGTCTCATACCTATTTAGAATTGTAATTTTTCTATTTTTGTCTACACTAAATTACCTGAAAGGGACATTCAAAATTGCGATGATTTTCATACCCTGTAGGCAAGTGGGTTGACTTAAAGTCACATTTTCAAGTGTTTTTGCTGAACCCTTTCCTTTTTGAATGCAATTATGGGTATTCTTAGCTATTTTCCTTATTCGCTTTCCCTTCTTCCACTGCATACTAATACTATTTTACTTTAAATGTGTATTTTCCTATCAACCAGTCTTGTAATATGTGATTTATTTTTTGTTTGCGTTTATTTTCAATTCATGTAAAAACTATTAGATTGTGTGTTAATTTATTTATCATTTTGCACTCATTTGCAAATTTCTAAGATCTTTACACGGACATGTGAGCTCTTGCTTCCAAGTCTGGCATATTTGCCTCTGATGAGTCCCTGCCAGTCTTTACCTATCTGCTCTCCCCAGTGGATACTCAGATTGCTACACGGTCACCTTCACCACCTATATGAGTCCCTTGCAGACCTGTGAGAGAATTTTTCTAGGCTGTGAACCCATGAGCAGAATTGTGCCATAGACAACATATAAACCTCATTTTACTGAGTTCTGCCAGATTGTTCTTGAGCATGAATGCAGCATTTACCTTCCAACAGTGCATGAGGATTATTCCATGCACATATCCCTCATAAGCCCTTGGAAGGACCCAGCATTGGAACACTTACCAGGGGTGGTGTGGTTCTGAAGAGATTAGCTGTGGTGGTGGCTGCCTGATTCATTGTGTTCTGATTTCTGTCAGTGTCTCTCTTGGTATGTGTGCTTTTGAGAGCTATTCTCTGATGTTCAGTCTAAAATCTGTGGTCACCTTTCTGTTGGATTTGAAGTTATCTTTATGTGCTCAAACGCTTTATGCTTAAATAACTAAGTGTTTCTGTTGCAAAAAATAAAAACCAAAAAAAGAAATGATAGTGACCTCACATTCAGCTTCATACTTTATTTTTATATTTTATTTTTAAGATTTTATTTATTTGTCAAAGATAGAGAGCACAAGCGGGGGGCGGGCGGCAGGCAGAGGGAGAAGCAAACTCCCCTCTGAGCAGAGAGCCCGATGTGGGACTTGATCCCAGGACTCTCTGATCATGACCTGAGCCGAAGGCAGACCCTTAACTGACTGAGCCACTCAGGCATCCCAACTTCATACTTTTTTAGCTTATTGCTACTTTTCTTTTTTTTTTCCAAAATCTTTTTTTTTGAAGATTTTATTTATTTGACAGAGAGATAGACAGAAGAGCACAAGCAGAGGGAATGGCAGAGGGAGAGGGAGAAGCAGGCTCTGCACTGAGCAGGGAGCCCGATGCAGGGCTCGATCCCAGGACCCCGGGATTGTGACCTGAGCCGAAGGCAGATGCTTAACCATCCGAGCCACCCAGGCGTCCTACCTCTTTTAACAACCTTGATAGAATGAGTTTGATTTTCCCCATAAAATAGTTAAGTTTTTGAAGGATTTTTTTCTATTTTCAGGGTATTTCAAGAATTTTTTTTTCAGATTTTATTTTTAAGTAATTTCTACACTGAACACGGGGCTTGAGCTTACAATCATGAGATCAAGAGTTGCATGCTCTACGGGCTGAGCCAGCCAGGCACCCCCATTTCAAGAATGTTAGTTTGCCATTGTCGATGATTTTTAGATGAGGAAAAGGTAAATATAAAAGAAAAAACAAATTCCCTTCATTATTGCACCTGAAATTTTACATTTTTCCTTTCTTATAAGCCCTTCCACCAAGAAATAAATTATTTAAATAAAGACATTTTGATCCTTTCTGGTTGTGTTAATTTCATTAACACAGGGATTTTGGGGCAGGAGCCAGGAGGGCTGTTTCCCAGGACCTCCTCCCATGCTGGTGGGGTGGCTGCTGATCCCGATCATACATTCAAGCCTGACTCTATGGCTGGGGGCTAGAGAGGGCAGAGAAAATGAAGATGTAGGAACTGTTCCTTGGCTAAACTCAGAAGAATTGTTCAAGCAGAAATATATCTTACTTAAGTGGATTCCCAGATTCCTGCCTCATTGCATATCCACTCCCAGACTTGCCCAGATCTTAAGGCTGACTTTGTGAGGCTAAAATTGGCACTCCTTTGCCACTGGCCACATTGAACACTTTTTACCCCCTTGCTCAGGACCAAAGGAGAGGAGACCTCTAAGTGCCTACTGCCAGTCGGTCCCAAGCATAGCTCAGGATCAGAGCTTTGTCCCCTACCCTTCGCCCTTCTCCAGCTCAATACCTTTATTCAGAGTACTGAAGGGAAAGAGGTACTTCCTCACATATGTACCCTCCCTCTCGTCTTTTCCCTCTTAGTTCTGTCTACTATTGAGAAAGAACACGAAACATTTATGAAGGCCTATAAAAACAATATTTATTGTCTTATTAATGACTAAATGAAGAGACTTTTATAACTGAAAAGTCTCTCTAGAAGAAGAACAAAATACAAGTTCCCAGCCTGATCCCTCAGCTTTCCTAAGGCCATGGTCATGGCTCAGGGTTCAAAAGTAGCATGTATCCAGGGTGGGGGAGGACAGCATCACTCTGGAGGTCCCCACCACCATAGATCTCAGGCTCCAGGGGTATGTCCAGAGTTGGATGGATCTGGCTAAGAGCCAGCCATGGCAGGTAGCCGCCCCAGTGTTCTGCAGTGCCCTGTTCTCTGGGGGGATGACTGACTCCTGCTGGCTCGTGGATGATGACTCCTAGGCAGACAGGTCTAATTCTGGTTCCAAAGTGTTCTGGGCTCTAGATGAGGGTCTCTGTTGAGGGCAGGCCCGGCTCAGTGGCCCACACAGACTGGAAAGCAGTTCCCAGTTGAAATATAGACTGTCCCACTGGGGTTCCCCCAGCTTAGGGTAGAAAGGGAGTGGCCACGGCCCCAAATCTTTTGAGCTCAGAGACAAAGGCAGCTGGGTTTCCAGCACCACCTCTGCGGAATCCCAAGCCTGCTTCACACAGTGGCAAAAGGGCTGGTCCATGACTTCCACCTCTAGATCTGGAGAAATGGAGTGTCTGGACAGAGAGAGGAGGCAAAGGACTCAGCTTAGTGTGGGAATTTATACTGTTTGGTCTCTTGTGCAGTCCCAAATTACAGTGCATTAGGTAGGGTGGTAACACTACTTTTTGAGACAAATTGCTTCAGAAGGCTGAGTGTGGTGATGTTAAGTCAAAAGAATAATCGTATTTATCACAATTTTATGAAATTGAACTGGTATCAGTGACTAATTGGATTAGGGTTAAAAACAAGAAAGACCACAAATGGGGTTACTGATTGTGAAAAACCAGATATACTCTGTGTCCTTTATATATATGATGTCTGATGTTCTCATCACCTGAAATCAAAGCACAGGCTACGCTAGAGCTGAGATGAAAACCTGGGTCTCCAGAGTGATTTCTGTAGAGAAGATAGTTTGGAGAGGCAGCGGGGACCAAAGTAATTGATCAATTCTCCAGTCTTGACTCGGACTCTCAACTTCCTGCTTTGGTCCTCTACTTTTGAACTCCTAAATTATAACAACTGAGAGGAGAGAGACAAAGGAGGTTTAGGTATCAGAAAGTTACATATTTTGGGTTCCAATTCTTATTTCAACCTTTACTAAATATATGTAATTATTACTTAAACTCTCTAAGCCAGTTTTTTTTTTAATCTGTGAAGGGAGGACAAAAGATTACTAATTTCAAAAAGCAGCTGTGAGGATTTAATAAAATAATGTAGGTAAGAAACAAAACAAGATCATCAGGGAAGAGGAAAAAATAAAAATTAAGGAGGGCGTGTGATGTAATGAGCACTGGATATTATATAAGATTGATGAATCACAGACCTGTACCTCTGAAACAGATAATACATTATATGTCAATTAATTGAATTAAAATAGTTAAAATATAAAATATAGTTTAAAATAATATAGGTAAGGTGACACATGATATAATTATTATTATTTGACCAATGCTATTATGGTAGGAGTCCATGGTTCTATCATGGTATTTTTTTAAAAGATTTATTAGAGAGAGAGAGAGAGATCGAGCATGCATGAGTGAGCACAGGGAGGGGGTAAGGGAGAGAGAAGCAGACTCTCCTGACTGCTGAGCTCAGATGGGGCTCGATTCCCATGACCCTGAGATCATGACCTGAGCTGAAATCAAGAATCTTGTGCTTAGCCAACTGAGCTACCCAGGCGCCCCCTATTCCCTATTATGGATCTTTATCCCCACGAAGAACAAATGGAAAACGTGGCTTTTAAGAAATGTCTCTCATATAAGTAGATTTTTACATTCTTGTGTTGGATCCACAGTAAAACTGCAGCCAGTATACCTATTCTCTGTTCAGCATTTTGCATAATCAGTTTCCTCTTCAATGTCATCGACGTTGCATCATTCAATTAACAGGCATATATTGAAAGCCTGCCCTTTGCCAGGTGTTGTGAAAGGAGCTACATATACAAAGACAATGAAAGCCCCATTTCACCTCTTCTGCTTGAAGCAGGTGCAGGATTTTGCAGCCCCAGAATTCGAGCCTGAAAGGGATCTGCTCACTCTGGGGAACTGCTCTCTGAAAAGCAGTGAGCAGGCAGGAACCCCATTCAGCCTCCCTGTGGACTGCTTGGCTCCACTGTTAAAGACACCGACAAGGTCTGGACACGGAGCCTGATCTCTACCCGGCCGGTTGGAGCCCAAGCCCCGGTCCTGGGCCCGAGAGCCCGAGTCAGCCCAGGGGAAGTCCTGGTCCACCGTGGTCGGCCGGCGGAGGCGTCCCAGGGAGGCAGGGCCCCGCAGGGGGCGGGTCGTGCACCCAGAGGGATTTCCGCAGCCAGCTCGAGCTTCCGCTGTCTCCACACCCATCCCCCCCCGCCCCCCGTCGCTCTTTCAGATCCACCCCCTCCACTGCCGGCCCTTGCTCCGCTGCCGCCCTCCGCGCTCCCAGCTCTCTTCTGGCGGGTGGGGAGCTGCGCGCAGCGCGGACCCAGACCCCGAGCCTTGCGTGCGCAGCCGTTCGAGGGCCTCCGCGCGGGGCCCCTTTCCTTTCCATGCCCTTCGTTTTCTACGCATTTAAAGTTTTTTCTGAACGAAATCATCCGCTTTTGGTCAGTAATAACGTAATAGGATTTGTCTTTACGGGTTTTAGAGATTAAGAGGGAATGTTTCTCAAGGAAATTTTAACCCCTGCCCCCAAAGGAACAATCATTTCATTCACCTGTGAAGCACGAGAGCAAAAAAACCCTCAAATAAACGGGAAAATGCAAGTCCTTTCGCATCCGCCTTTTGTCTTTCAGGTTAAGCCCTGACACATTTTTGACGATTAGCGTGCGTTTCAAATCTAAATAAGACTAGTGGCTCAAAAATGAAAAGAAACAAAAAACATTCACATTCAGAACCAGCAGGCAGCTACTAGGCATTAAAGAACAAAGTTTAAAACTAACTCAAGAATGGGGAGCACAAAGAGAGTGGATCCTAAGTGTTTTCAGCACACACACGTAGCGACGTGAAGTGATGGATATGTTAATTAACATACTGTTGATTGTGGTAATCATTTCGCATTGTATACAGTATATTAAATCCTTATGTTGTACATCTCAAAAAACTTAAAGGGGAGCATAGAAGTTTGAACCAGAGAGAGAAGCTTCCTCCAGATGAAACAAGTTTCCACCTTGTTCTATCGCCCAGTCCTTTACAGCAACACAATTAGTTATATGTTATCCCACAATGCACCCACAGCCATATCAGAATAACAATTCCAAAACCAAGAATGCGATTACCAAAAATCACAACTTTGGGGCACTTAAAAGTCTTTGGTCTATCCCACTAGAGAGAAATAGTAAAATCACAGTTTTTTAAAGTCACTTGAAATAGTTACTCCTGGTGTGGTTGACACAAATTTGTTACACATTTAGGACCTTTGTTGTTCATTTTGGTTTCAATTCTTAAGAATTATTTTATATAGAGGCACCTGGGTGGCTCAGTTGGTTAAGCGGCTGCCCTCGGCTCAGGTCATGATCCTGGGGTCCTGGGACCGAGTCTGCATTGGGCTCCCTACTCAGTGGGGAGTCTGCTTCTCCCTCTGCCTCCCCTGGCTTGTGCTCTCTCTCGCTCAAATAAATAATATCTTTAAAAAAGAATTATTTAAGTATTAAATTTTCCCAAACCAAATCTACAAATTATATTCAGAGGTGTTTGGCTTCTATTCAAGCATCCTCCACTGTTCTTTTATATTCATAAATATGGGGAGAGAGAGACTGACGATATTCATTTCCTTGCTTTTCTTCACTTATTTCCAGCACCAGCTTCTCCCTCGGCGGCAATCCTTCCCCCGTCTTCCAGGATTCCATAAGGGTGTTCTCCTCACTACATTTTCTTGTTGGTAAAAGACATAATTTGTGACGGAAAATTGAGATTTCTCCCTCCCCACCTGTCTTACTGATTTAGAATGAGAAAATTAGAAGGGTAAGGGCAAAGGGTTAGGAACAGGAGAAACGGGATTCCCATTCAAGAATGAAGGAACTTAACCTTGATTAATAATTAAAAGCATTTGGATAAATTGATTCTACTTTACTGGTTTCCTACCATTTGATGTGAAAAGATAAAGACTCTCTTGATCTCTCATTGCCTATTATTGTTCTGAGGTTTGTGAAAAGTTTTAGAAAATAGGGAAAATATTTAAAACCTGGCTAGAGTGGAAGGTAGTGATGATTCATAAAGTGTATTTATTATTAATCACTTTACAGATGATTGAACCTAAAATGTCTTTACTGAGATTTAAAATAGTTTTCACAGCCTAAAAAACACTCCTTATTCTCCAACATCATTAAAATCTTGGAGCGCATTCAGAAATTTCAGACTGCACTGACTGCACTCTGTCTCTGCTCTATTGTCCTGAAGACGAGTTTTTTTTTTTTTTTTAAGATTTTATTTATTTGACAGAGAGAGAGACACAGCGAGAGAGGGAACACAAGCAGGGGAAGTGGGAGAGGGAGAAGAAGTCTTCCTGGCTGAGCAAGGAGCCCGACGCGGGGCTCGATTCCAGGACCCTGGGATCATGACCTGAGCCGAAGGCAGACGCTTAACGACTGAGCCACCCAGGCGCCCCAAGACGAGTGTTTCTGACCGATTCCCAGTAGTAACCATGCAGAGCTTTGTTTATACTTGGATACTATCTACCTCCCTGTGCCCAACCGCCACGCTCCCAACACATTTTCATACCTCCCCTGGCAAAGACCTTTCTTTCTCTCCTTTGCGCTGGCAAGCCCGTGCTGCTGCAGTCGCCCACAGGAGGGTTTGAATGTTCATGGAAAACAGAAAAGGCTCTCTCCCCCCTTCCCTCCCAGCGGGGCCAGAAGTAAGCTAGGATTTATAGTCTAACTTGCTACTGAACGTGTGGTCAGCAGACAGCACAAGCATCACCTGGGAGCTTGTTAGAAATGCAGTATCCCAGGCTCTACCCCAGACCTACTGAATCTGAATCTCATCGGTGGCAGGTGATTTGTGTTCACATTCAAGCTGAGAAACACTCTGCAAGATCCGGGTTCTGGGAGTTTGGGAACCAGCTCCTTGTAAGAAGAGGTCTGGGGGACACAGAGGCCCAATGTGGCCATCAGATACTTGGTCACAGGCTTTGGAACACAGGTGGCACCCTTGCTGCTCAGCCTAGAATCACTGTTCCTGGGATAGGTCAGGCTGCCTCCTGCAAAGCCCTTGCCAAATGGGCCCTGTGATTCCAAGCTAGGTGAAGCCAGAGTCTCGTCTTGGTAATTTCTACGAGGTAATCTTCAGCTGAAGTACCACAGTGTCTCTCTCTCTCTCCTCATCCCCCTCCTCCTCCACCTCCTCTCTCTAAATGTGTGAGAGCAGGGCATCTGGGTGGCTCAGTTGGTTAAGCATCTGCCTTTGGCTTAGGTCATGATCCCAGAGTCCTGGGACCCCTGCTCAGCAAGGAGTCTGCTTCTCCCTCTGCCCTTCACCCTGCTTGTGCTCTCTCTCGCTCGTGTGCTCTCTCTCTCTCAAATAAATAAATAAAATCCTTTAAAAATATTTAAAAAAAAGAAAAAAGGAATGTGGGGACAGTTACCTTTCTGTTATTGGGAATTATTGTGGGACTGCTAGTCCATGGTACTTTATACACAAATTAAAATTGTTTGATTCTTGTTGGGCAGATGGAACTAAAGGTTGAATCTACAGGCAAATGGCAAGATCCTTATGAGTGTATAAAAAATTTTTTTTTAGTATGAATGAATATTAAATTTCCTTCAAATGGTTTTTCTGTATCTGTTGAGGTGATCATAAGATGTTTTTCTTTTATTCTTTCAATGCATGGAGTTGCATTCATCAATCTATCCCTTGGATACACCTAATTTGGTCTCAGTGTATTTCTTTTTTTATACATATTGCTCTTTTCAATTTCCTAAAGGGAAAGGGAAGCTGAAGGGATTCCATAAAAATCTGCTTTTTCCCCCCCTTTTCCTGCTTGTATTCTTGCTAGGACAGGCACCCCCACCTTACACATGCCTTATCATACAAATAGTGTATGTCCTCCTTGTAAGGAGAGCTAATGATTTCTTTAGGGCCTTCCAGCACAATAGATACTATCTATTGTGAGCATGACTGGATGAAACCAACATGTGCATCTTCCACATGACCAGCGCTAGATATCTTGACACCAAGACCCCCTGGCTCCAAGGAGTAAGTGATTACAGAGGACACCTGGACCCTTGTCCTTGTTCTCACTAGTTCCTGGATGCCTGAGAGGACACGTACACCAGTCCACAATCCTCAGTAAAAACCCAGACCCCAAGCAAAGGGACTGTCTCCCCTTTCCTTTCTGAGACTCCTGGACACTCTGTCTGTACCTGCGGCTCTCTCTATACCTTCAACAAACTCTGCTCTGGCCTCCTGCTGGCTTGAGTTTGATTTCTATCCTGTGTGAACCCAAGGGCGCTCTTGGTCCTCAGGCCCAGCCAGCCTATATCACTAATACTTTGTTAGAATATTTGAATTACTGTTCATAAACTGAGATTTTCCAGAAGTTTTCCTTTGTTTTGCAATATCTTTTTCAGGTTTTGTATCAAAGTTATTTTGGCCTCACAAAATGAGGTGGGAAATGTTCCCTTCCTCTGCTCTCTGAAGTTTGTGTAAGTGTAGAGTTATTTCTTCCTTTAAAAAGCTGGCTTCCCAGAGGGACAATGTTGAAGGCAATCAATCCTGGTAAACAAGACTTAGTTGGACCCCAGCCCCAGATCTTGCCAGGGTGGGGGTGGGATACATTCTGAACCATGAATGTCAACATGGCTAAATCTATAATGTGAAGAGGTACCAAAAACCACAGTCTTGTAATACACTTTGTGACTTAAATAGAATCATTGCACGGTGAATTAAAATTATTTTTTTCAGTGAACTCCGGTTTTTTTTTTCTACCAACAAGAACAAGTCAGAGTTTGGGGTGCCTGGGTGGCTCAGTTGGTTAAGCATCAGCCTTTGGCTCAGGTCATGATCTTGGGGTCCTGGGATCGAGCCCCATGTCAGGCTCCCTGCTCAGGGGGAAGTCTGCTTCTCCCTCTGCCTCTGCCCCTCCCCTGCTTGTGCTCTCTTGATCTCTCTCTCTATCAAATAAATAAATAAAATCTTAAAAAAAGAGAATGAGTCACAATGTAATTTTACTGATATAAAGAAACAAACTAAAATTTATCATAAAACATTGAAAGTATTGTACCTGGAAATTTTATATAATTTAATATTTACTGTTTTCCTGAATAATTTGTGTTTTTAACATAATCATAATATTAGAAAGTAATGGTTTTTAAAACCAAGCCCCATAAACCTCTTTCCAATCATCTTTGCTTTATCCTAGGTGCCAAATATTTTCGTCCTCTATGTATGCCAGGATATGAAAACACTGACCAGTGTTGTGTGAGATTATAGTACAACTTAGTTACAAACTGTATTTATATTCCATATTTTTCAAAGCTACTCCTGTAATTGTAACTTATCTGACTTAGGAAAATAAATCTTTGATAGTTTAAAGCCTCATCCATTTCCATTTTTATGAAAAAATGGCATCTCTGCAAGGATGAATGGATGCTTACAATTCAGTAATGCTTTCTGTGGTCACTGCACTATTACTGAGTGCAAACTATTATGTCACTTTAGACAGCAGAGACATTTAAAAAATACTGGAATTCATAATTTTAAGAGACCTTACTGCTGGCCAGAAGTCCCAGTTAACATTTAGCTTTCCTACCACACCTCTTGTGGTTCCAGGTGCTGAGATATTCAGCACTACAAGAAATGTTTGAATAATCAAGACAAATTTGAAACATTTCCTCTGAACTCAGATAAAGTCAGAAGGAACGTGTGAGTCCTAACTGGGCCATAGTTCCACCAGAACATTTCCTCCCTCTTTCTCATTCCTCTTGCTTGGTTCCATATTTACCCTCTCTAGCACATCTTCTGCCTACCCTTTGGCAGGTGACTCCTCTTCTCAATGCAATTTCTTCTTCTCCTTCTCCTCCTCTTCCTCCTCTTCTTCGTATTTTTTAAAGATTTTATTTATTTATTTGAGAGGGAGGGAGGGAGAGAGAGAGAGAGTGCGCCCGAGAGCACTTGCTCAAGGGAGCACAGGAGCAGGGGGAGGAGCTGAGGGAGAAGCAGACTCCTCACTGAGGAGGGGGCCAGATTCTAGGACTCCATCCCAGGACCAGGAGATCTGGACCCAATCTGAAGGCAGACACTTCAACGACTGAGCCACCCAGGTGCCCCCCCAGTGCAATTTCTTCTTAACAACCAAAGAAGTCAATAACATAAACAAGCATTAATAGGCTGAATTTCAAAAGGAAATTCCCACCACAGCACAGATACTATTTGCTCACAGCTAGGGGTCCAGGGATGAGGTTATGAGGCACCCCAGGAATGGGATCAGTCAGAGATCTGAGCCTTACCACCACCAAGGATAAATGTCTGGAGGTCTTCATTTCCCTGGGACTGAAAGTGGAAGAGCCCCAGAACAGGCAGTTAATCTAGTGAGTCAGGCAGAAAAAGGTGGTGGAGTCACGGGGGAGTGAAATGGTACAATTCTCCCTTTTGGAGGCAGGTTTCCTGTTGTCCTTAAGTTCTGGAGTAACATCTTAAAAAAAAAAAAAAAAAAAGGCCTTCCCTCCCCAATAACGCTCTTCTATGGAGAATTAGCCCAGCCCTTCACTTTGGAATCCCCAGCCCTCCCTGCCCCTCCTGCAACCCCTAGTCGACTTCTTCCCTCCAATCCTCACACTGTGTCCCCTGCTGGCCAGAAGCCACATCATCCCATAAAGATGGGATTGGAAGACTCTGGTAGGCAAAAGAGGTAGAGAAATGGAGAGGACAGTTTAGAGGGTCTTTTGGAAAACTAGCAAAATTTGCTCTATACTTGTGAAAGCACTTTATTCACTGCTAACCGTAATATTTCTGTAGCGTGTCCAGTGAATGTTAGCACTGAAGGGATACAATTATTTCTGTATATTTTCCACTCAAGCCACTCAGGCAAGGAATTTCTCTTTCTAAGCTCATATACATATTATCTTTATTTGTATCTGACAACTTCTGTTAACAAGTCAAAAACAAATGTTCACCATCACTTGTCTACTATTTATTTGTCAATCAACTGAGGGTCAGAAATAAAAATTTCAGTTCTCTATTCATGAATATTTATATCCATTCCTACACACACACTTACACATCAGATACCAGGCAGTGGGCTATGTAGTGGAAACAATGGAGGACAACATAGATATGGTTCTATCAACCACCATCCCTTGTAATTCATCTGACTCTGGAGAGGGACCAGGATGCTTTCTTAATGTATTTTTTCTGTCAACTCCATTGGTAGCAGAAGATGATGTTCCACAGATTCTCGGTATACATTACACCACTTGGCTCATCCTTCATTACCCTATTCTTTGAGCACCAAATCAAGTCCTGGAAGGAACCTAGGCATACATGAGGAACTGGAGTAAGATTAGGTTGTTAGGGCTGTAGTTCAAGCGATTATGAACTTACCTGTGGCAGCTTATTGTCTTCCATCGAGCAGGTAGAAGAGTAAGCTGAGAAGCAAGAGCAGGTTGAGAGCTGGGGTCAGCACTGGTTACTCAACCCTGGTCATCCTGACAGGTCGGCAGGGAGGGGAGGCTAACTTAAGCCCAGTTAAGTTGGATGGGGCTGGAGTGGGGGAAACAATAAGGAACTGGGATTGTTTTGGCTCCCAGCCTGTCTCCAATCTTAGATAGCTTGAGAACAGAGGGAGAGAAGTTAATCTTGCAGGGGGGTTGGAGGGGCTTCTGGGAGAACTAGCATAGAAAGCAGTGGCAGAGAAAGAAAAAGGAGGTTGGGGAGCATTTACATAGGAAGTAATGAGACTTGGGAATCATTATATTTCCCTAGAGTGGTGGTTCTTAACCCTTGCTGGAGCTACAGTCATCTGAGGAAGCTTCTAGGAACACTGATGCCCAAGCACCATGCTTACAGATTCAGTCATTGGGTGGTGTGAAGCCCGAGCACTGGTGTCTTCAAAGCTCTGCAGGTGGTTCTAACATGTAGCCAGAGTTGAGGACAAACAGCATCACCATAACCGGAGTTCATTCAAAATACAGAGCCCTTAACCCCAGATCTGCTGAATTACAATCTGCATTTTAATGAGATCCTGAAGTGATTTGTATCTCCACTAAGTTTGATAAACACTGGGCAAAAGGAAAAATGTCTGCAGGCAAATGGGAACTAGCTAGAGATGGGGCTGGGCGTGCTTCCCCTTCAGGTGTAGCCTGTCTTCCCTTTATCATGAATGGCTGACCCCTCTAAGCTCCTCCTTCATCATCTTTTCTCTTATTGTTCCTCTTCCTTATTCTTTGAACCATTTACTGTCACCTTGCTCTGTTTACGGTCATCCCTTCTGATCCCCTTGAATTCAGATGAGGGATACACCAGCACTGGGATGTGATCTGTCCTTCGGTGCCCACACCCACCCAGGAGAGAAGGTCCCTATGGCTGTGTCATTAGGGCTATGTTGTTCTGTGTGTGGGTCTCCCTGATGCCCTCCCAGCCCAGAACTGTGCTATCATAAATCTGTCATCCTCAGCCTCCACTCAGTGGTGTGACTGGCCTATTGTCTGCCTGTCCCTCAGTATCCACCATCTGCCGTCTATCACCTAAGCTTCTAGTCGCTGCCATTTTGTGGGGTCTACACTGCCTTCTCTGATTCCTTCTGTTTTCTAAATTCTTGGGTTTAAGAAATATCTTTTAGTATTTCACCTCAGTACACCATCATAATATGTGAGCTGTTATAGAAGACATCATGAGCATTCAGCATGGTCTTTCTGATGCTCAAGTCAACTTTATGGGGTCCTGTTGTTACTTGTCTCGCTCTCCAACTAGACTAAGAGTGTAAGGAGGCTGGGAGCCAGGCCTCACCCTGTCATTTTTGTGTGTGCCCAGCATTCAGCAAAGAGCCTGGCACAAAGTAGACTGTCAAAGTCTGTTAATGAAATTAGACTGTGTTTAATGGACAGAGTTAGTTGTTTAATGAACAGAACTAGTCTATTAAACATAGAAACAAAGGCCTGATCAACCTATATGCTAAATGGAGGAAAACTGTATTTGTTTCCACCAGTGTTTCTGAAAACAGAGGCTCAGGAATTGACTATAAGAATTACAAAGAAATTCCATGGTATATTTGATTTACAGAGTCTAAATTATCCTTTCACCACACGAACACACTAAAACACTTTTTTTTTTTTGGTATTTATTCTTCATTGGTGGCTAGTTGTTACCTTAAAGAATAGCAATGGAAGTTAAAAAAAAGAATAGCAATGGAAGCAATAGATATTAATTGAGTGCTTTCTTTGTATGAGGCACTTTGGAAAGCACTTTATCTGTCGTACCATTATTAACTTTCTGAGGCAGGTACTCTTAGTGGCCTCACTTTGCAGGTGAAAAACCTAAGGTTTTAGAGGTGATATTGACATAAAGTTAATAAATGTTGGGACCCATATTTGCACCCAGAGAGTTTGAATCTTAGAGCCAATGATCTTGTACTTTATTTGCTTACTTGGACATACAAAATAATCTTTCCCCATAGATTGGGATGTTCAAAAGTAGAAAATGAAAATAGGGAGATGTAAACTTATTTTGGAGGGATTAGTGTTTTTCCCACTCGCCTCTCTCTTTCCTCTGCCACCCTTCTGGCATAAGGCTCCTTGGAGATGTGCCCCAGATCTAACTAGTACTGTGAACTGAACCTCGCCCATAAAACCAGACAATTCCTACCCGGAAGAGAGGCCATAAGAAGTAGACACCATAAACATTCTAGAGCAGACTTTCCATGATGGGTGGAAGCTATAATAGCCCCTGAAGAACCCTTATTTACAAGGTCCTCTATTGAAGTTTGTCTAACTCCACTTCTGCTCCAACCCATACTACAATCAATTCAACTTGACATCACCCAGCATGGTCCAATGTCCCCCTCAATTCTATCAATTCTGTTATTTTGAATCAAGGTCACAAAAGATTAATGCCAGCACCCACCATTCTGCCCTTTATTGATTTCTGACACCCTCAGAGTTCTGGAGCAAACTTCACCTTATCTCTTAGCCCAGACGCACTGCTTCTTTAGGCCTGGAGACTGAAGACTGGAGACTGAGGCACACCCACGTGTTTCCTGTAGAAAACAGGCTTGGAATTCTGCAGGGGGCTGGAGATAGCCCCTCGAGTGTTATTAGCCTGGTTCCAGGAACATTTGGGGCCATGGTTGCTGCCTTACCAGCCCAAGCTGGGTGACCCCTTTCATCACAGCCCTGAATTGTCCTTGGACTTGGCTGGACAGTTTCTGTGGCCTGTCATGCTGGAACAGCTCAGGATGTGGATGTTTGTTCATGGAAAACTGTGAATGCTGCCCAGAGTGTCCTGAGCGCCAGCCTGCAGCCTTCAGCCCACGGTTCCAAAGGCCATGGGGGAGAGGCTTGACTCCACAGAGGATATGAGCGACTGATGCCTTGGAAAGCTCCCAGGAGGCCGAGGCCAGTGCCTGTGGGGAATGCCTGCTCTCTTCCCCACAAGACTTTCCCTGAGGCCCCCACTACAAGGAGTGCGGCTGGTGAGGGAGTGCTCCTGGCTACAGCTCTCCAGTCCGGGTGCCAATAGTACATTCGGATTGTGCCAGCCCTGGTGATTGCCAGGGAGGAAAGAAAGTGAGGAAAGGAGAAGACTTTAAGACTTTAAGCAAGGCGGTGGGACGTAATTGTGCTGCCTGTGCCTTCAATGGGACCCAGGAAGGGTGGGGACTTGGCTCAGGACTTGCAAGGAGAAACCATGCCTTGGATAGTTTGCTGAAGAAAGAAAGAAAAAGTAGCTTATTTGCCTGGCTCCCTGAAGCTTCTGTTTTTCATTGGTCCCATTTTACCTTTAGGGGAGCTGACTCTTACATTTTGGGTTGCTTTATCCTGGCTACCAGGCTTTTCAGGATGTTAGAGCCCATACTTGGTGGGCCAGTGTTTCACCCAAGACCCAAAGTGGCATGGCAACCAGGAAGGGGAAAAGTGTGGTAGCTGGGGGTATCTAAGAAGATGCATAAGTTTGTGTCTTAAAACTTTACCCCTTTTCCCACTTAGATCCACTCCTATCTTCCCAGTATATGCAGCTCCCAAAACACAATATGGGGCTTCCCTTTTCTTCCTTGGGAACAAAAATATTCTCACTCTTTGCCGGTAAGAAGTTCAGGTCCAACCAGCTACAGATTCTTTTTCAAGGCAGGTAATCATGATCTCCTGGAAGAAGAAGGCAAGAGTGAAAACGAGTCACATTCTCCACCTCCTGGCTGGTCTCAAGGCAGCCCAACAGCTCTTCCGTGCTGCCACCAGGTGGAGCCATTGCACACTCTTATTTTTTCAGAAGGCGACTATTCAGCAAATACTCATTTCGTGATGTCTTAATAGGAGCCACTGAAACATTTTAAGCAGAAGAAGGGCATGCTCAAAATCAAATAAAAAACCATGGTGACATTTCTAAGGAGGATGGATTGAAGGAGGCCATAGCAGAAATAAGGAAAATTGTTAGGGATTTATTGAAATAGTCTAGGTGATAGGTTATTGCAGATTTGAATTTGGGCCATAGTATTGGGGGTAGAGAAGAGGCCACAGGAATATATGGCACATAAAATAGTTAGGCCTTGGTGATGAACTGATATAACTTTATATCTACCATCTTAATATTTGTTTTCTATTTGGCCCATAGATTTAGTTCCATTTCTCCTTCTTTTTTTTATCATTTGGAATATCCAGACATTTTTATACTTCCACTGTTTTCTTCTATTGACCTATTGGTCATACATCATTTTACTATTCTTTTAGTGATTACATAAGGGATAAAAATATTCAAACTAGACTTATTTAATCTAATAGATATTATTGATTTTACAGTTTTCCCTTTTTTGGTTAGCATCAATATCTTGATCATCTATGGGTTTAATTCTATTATCTTTGTTTTCCCACTTAATTATGGACTTGCCTTGTTACATATCGTTTCATTGCATACAGAAAACATGAAACAAAGATAGGTGAAGCCTTCATCTGATGTGATCTTCCACCAGAGAGGGCAGATAGGATGAGGGCTTATCAGGGTTTGAGGAAAGTTGAGGCCGGGTTGCAGTCTGTCTTTGCTGCACTTTCACAGGAGGGCCATTCTGTCCTTTTCATTGAGGGACATGCTGATCTCCATCATCAGCCCCAAAAGACTGAGGAGATCCTGCTGTGTTCTTCAGAAGTTCTCATCCCAGCTCTAGAGCCTCCTACTCTATGCCATTCCCGTCAGGTCTCTGAAGGGAGAGAGCGGCCACGGGCTCGAGACTGGCCTTCCCCGCTCATGGTCTCGTTTCCTGAAAGGGATAAAACACTCTGCCTTCCAGAAGCTTTCTGGATAGCCCCTCAGCCTCTCATATAGCCCCAGAACTTAGCAAATGTCACATAGGGAGAAAAGGTTTACTTTTCTTCAAAAGGTTTATTTGAGGTTTATCAAGTTTTCCATTTGCCATTTTAGTCCTTCTATTTTCCTGCAGAACTGGCCTGGGTCAAGGTCAAGCCTGTTGTCTCCACTGAGCATTGATAAATTCCTTGTGGGGTGTGTGTGTGGGGTGGGGGCGGTGGCTGATACTGTTAGCACATCTCCGAACAGTTCTCTTTTCCCTGGAATCCTAGCTCATCTGGTTTTCTTTGAGTTGGCAGCTCTCCAAGTCCCTTTTCCTGTGTGCCCTTTGTTACTCAGCTGTTCTGACACTGGTCACCTGACCGCTTCTTCCTATTTCCTGTTATTCTCTGAAGAGCGTATGTGAAGTCTTGGCTTGTGACCACCATTCAGAGACTGGTTTAAAGCACGTTTCACTGGAAATTCCCAAGTGAAACTTCAGTAAAAGGACAACATTTTTGAAAGTCAGAGGGGGAGATCCACTCGTGACTTGTTGCCTGGGAGTTCATTTGTCTCCGGGATCCATCTTCTGAGTCCTCACCTGCACCTGGTGGTAGTCTTCCAGTCACTTGCCGTGGTATTTACTGAGCGCATACTAGGTGCCAGGCCCAGTCCTAGGTGCTGGGCATGTAGAATTTAACAATTCAGTATCTCTCTGCCCACGTGGAGCTCATATTTTCTGGCAGGAGAGAAAGAACAATAAACAAATACATGTATCAGATAATGTCAGGAAAAGTAAGAAGGAATATAAAAACGTGACTAGGATGGAGAGTAAGAAGACAGAGGGGTGGTGATTTAAGATAGAGGAGTCAGGAAAAACCTCTCTGGGAATATGACATTCGAGCAGAGATCAGAACTATGGGAGACTATGAATCCTGTGTGTGTCTAGGAAGAGAATGTCTGGACAAACAGGCCAATCAACATCAGAGTGAACTTGGCTCACCCTAAGAAAAGCAAGCAGGTCATTTTGGCCAAACTGAAGGGAATAAGGCAAAGAGTGAAAGGAGATAAAGATGAAGAAATAAGCGAGAGCCAGATATTCTCTACCTTATGGATGTGATAAGGAGTTTGGGTTTATTCAAAATGTTAAAAGAAAGCCATCGAAGCAATGGTGAGATAAGATCTAATTTATGCTTTCTATCTGAAGATCTGACCACAGAGGAGTGAAAAAGGAATCAGGGAGTATGGGTGGAGAACTGTTGCTATCACGTAGGTGGACAAGGATGGTTTCTTTGGTCTAGATGGTAGCAGCGGGAGTGGTGAAGTGTGGTGGATTTGAAATAAATTTTGAAGGTAGAGTGAATGGAAATTTCTGATGAAGTAGATGTGGGGTATGAAAAAGGATTAAAAAAAAAGATCTCATACTTTGATTCTGAACACCTAGGTGAATCCTTGGGCCATTTACTGAAATGAGTAAGGCTGGAGGGAGAGCTGACCAGGGTGAGGGGTTCACCAAACACAGGTAGCTGGAGACATGAGACGGGAGTTCAGGGGAGAGATCGGGGGTAAAGATGTGGGTTTGAGATTCTTCAGTATCTAGATGTATGTAAAGCCCTGGTTCTGAGTGAGACCATCTAAGGGGAGGGAAGTATATTGACAAGAAGATTGAGGACTGAGCCTTGAGATGTTGGAAGAAGAAGGGGGTATCTGAACAAGATCAAGTTCAGGGGAATGGTAGGGGTGACCACTTAATCAATGTGGGTTGAAACCACAATGAAAAGAAGGTAGAAATGTAAGTAGAGACAGCACTATTTAGAAGGTTTGTGGCAAGGGAAAGCCGAGAAAAGAAGCAGTGGTTGGAGGGGGATGAGGGGCCTAAGGAGGGATATTTGTCTGCTTATGATGAGAGGTATTGCAGCATGGTTCTGGTTTCAGAGCTCAGGACTGGCTGGACAGAGCTTGCCCCTTGTACCTGGTGGGGGCACTCAGAGGAGACTTTTGCCTGAGAACTTCACTTGGCCAGAAGGGACGGAGCCCCTTGGCTGGGACAGCATAAACAACACTGCTGGGCATACTGGGCTTAGCAGATCTCTCTTTTGTCCTGAAGTTTCAGAGTGAATTGTTTTCTAAAAGATTTTATTTTTAAGTAATCTCTACACCCAATGTGGGGCTTAAACCCATAACACCAAGATCAAGAGTCGCGTGCTCCACCAACTGAGCCAGCCATGCACCCCTCATAGTAAACTTCTCATTGCAGGGCCTTCAGCACCCCCATATGTGTTATCTCCCAGTTATTGGTGAAATTGGGGTCTAAGCTGATGCATGGTTTTGAGCTCTATGGACTATGACAGGACAGTGGGGCTGTGTGCTGGGTGAGTACAAGAACAAAGGGCACATCCATGTGTGTCTTTCTCAAGAGAGGATAATAAGGGAGGACCTACTGGTGCTATTCCCTCCATCTCTTTCCCTTCTCTGCCTTGTTTTTGAAGAAAATGTAGAAGCAGGCCCTCCATACCCTCATCACACACGAGAAGTAAGTTAATGTGGACTGACCTCATCTGAGGTCATAAGAATCCCATCAGAGAGTATGATTAAAGCATCTGTATGAGAACAGACTATCCCAGTTATCTTGTGTCATTGTGGAAATTGTGTTAAACTAAAATCACGATGAGACCTTGATTGAGTGTGTTCTCCTTGCGCCTAAGTTTCGTCACCTATAAAATGACAGTTTGGGCAGGACAAGACAATAGCTAAAGTTCCATTTGCTTAACAGTTCCTAGCTCTATGATGCGTAGATTTTGAAGTTGTAGTGTGAATAGAGCTGGGGTTCTCAACCTTAGCTGCACCGTAGCATTATCCAGAGGAGCTTTAAAAGTTCCTGCAGCTGGGCTGCAAGCATCACATCCTCTGTTCATAAAGCCCCCAGCTGACTGCAGCGTGAGGCGCTGAGACTAAGAAGTGCGGCTTGAGAGCCTGGCTTCTCCCAGTGTGTTCATGAGCCAACACAGGCATCCCTTGGCTGCTAATTAGATGCACCGACCTACTGAGTTAGAATTTACATTTTAACAAGATTCCCAGGTGATTCACCAGAAGGGGGAAAGTTGGTTGGGGAGGCTGTTTTAGAGCTGACATCTACTGGAGATATGAAATTTGGAGTTCCCTAAAGTGAGTTTTATTTTTTATTATTATTTTTTTAAAGATTTGATTCATTTATTTGACAGAGAGAGAGACACAGTGAGAAATGGAACACAAGCAGGGGGAGTGGGAGAGGGAGAGGCAGGCTTCCTCTGGAGACCCGCGGGTCTCCAGGGAGCCTGATGTGGGTCTCGATCCCAGGAGCCTGGGACCATGACCAGGGCCGAAGGCAGATGCTTAACGACTGAGCCACCCAGGCGCCCCTAAAATGAGTTTTAAAATCTAATCGCAATACCAGGTTGTCTTGGTCATAAGTCAAATTTGTGAAGAACCAGCTTGTGAACCCTGAGAACACTGTCTAAGGGAATGACCGTGCACTTCTCAAGAATAGAGAATACAAGAAACATGCTAAACGTACTCCCTTTACTAGAAAAGAAAAAAAAATTGCCTGACTTATGTAAACATATGCCAAGATTTAGCTTTAGGCAATGCAGATTTTCTTGTCAGTTTAGTATCTGGTATTAAAAAGCACCAGAATTAGAAATAATTCAAGTGTTCCCTAGTGGGGGAATGGTTAAATAATTACATCCACTCAATGGATTTTCTTTTCTTTTTTTTTTATTTTTTTTTAAAGATTTTTATTTATTTATTGAGAGAGAGAGTGATAGAGAGAGAGCATGAGAGGGGGAGAGTCAGAGGGAGAAGCAGACTCCCTGCCGAGCAGGGAGCCCAATGCGGGACTTGATCCCGGGACTCCAGGATCATGACCTGAGCTGAAGGCAGTCGCTTAACCAACTGAGCCACCCAGGCACCCTCAATGGATTTTCAAACAGATACAATGAGGTTTTGGATACATGAAAAAAGGCTCATGTCAATATTTAGGAAAAAAAAAAGCTAGGTACGCACTCGTATACAATCTGATGACAACTGTACAACAAACAACAAAAAGACAAGCCCAGGGGCACCTGGCTGGCTCAATCAGGAGACCATGCAACTCTTGATCTCAGGGTTATGAATTTGGGGCCCACACTGGGTGTAGGGATTACTTAAAAAAAAGTCTTATACAAAATAAAAACAAAACAAAACAAAACCAAGCCCAAACTATGAAAGAAGATTGGAAAGATTTGCATCTAAGTGTTAATAGTGACTGTCCATAGTCATAGACATCTTTCTATTATTTTCAAAATGTTTTTATAATAAACATATTATTTTCTAATTTAATCTATCCCTCCAGACAACCCAGAATTTGTACATTAGAAAAGCTCTTCTGTCTTCATGAACTGTCCACAGCATACCTACTCTAACATTTTAATTTCCTGCCACTATCCTCAAGTTTCATGGAAACCTGGTAGAGGGTAACACAGTTGTGCTGCCTGACGGCTCCCTGGTAATGTTTACGGCGTGTGTGTGTGTGTGTGTGTGTGTGTGTGTGTGTGCGCGCACCTCTACGAGACCGTGTCACACTTTGCATTCTCTGCAGATCAAATTCCACTTCAGTGGTGCATAGCAATGGGTGTCTTGGGGTACATGATTCTCCCTGAGGTAGGCGCGGTAATTACTGCTCAAGTGAACAGGCATAATTGCTGTTGAGGAAATATGATTAAAAACCAAATCTCCCAAGCTAGCCAAGGGGTTCGGGACAGCACCCCTACTTCCCATGTGCCACTTGGACAGGCGGATCATTTTTACCCAAAGGCAATCAAGTCCTTGCTGGCTCAAGAGAAACTTCTCCCCTCCCTTAACTACAGAGAAGAATCTAAATTGAAGTTCTTGCCCAGAATAAGGGTTATTAGCAGAGATAAATTTTATCTGATTGACTCATCTGTACGGCAGGGCAAACATCTAATTACCAAACATCTCTTCTTATTGCCCCGTGAAGTGCATTCCTGTCCTCTGAGGTCCCAGGCCCTTACCGTTCTCTTTAGTTCAGGATGACATTTATATTTCATTTTCCTGACTGTCTTTGGAATCTCCATGTCTATGTGGATTCCCCCTATGTATGCTGTTGAATTTGATCTCCTGTTGATCTGCCTCATGTCTATTTGATTCTTAGCTGGGCTGGAAGGACCTTTGAGCGGACAGGAATTCTTGTGCTCCCTGATGCTAGAAAACCTCTCCACAAAAATAGGAGAGAAAGAAAAACAGTTTTATTATTGAATAAGCATTAAACCAGAATCAGTGAGCACCACTAGCAATCCGAGGGATTGCAAAGACAGAAGGAAATCTGTCCTTTTATATAGTCAAGAGGATAGAGCCCGTTACATGTTGTCTGGATAATAACTAGTCCTCAAGTAAGAGGAGTTAGCCCCATCTGTCACACACAGTCCATCCTAAATTCACCTGGTAATCAGGATAACCATCTGTGTTAGTTCAAGGGCTTTATCCAAAGGAGGCACCTGGGTGGCTCAGTCGTTAAGCGTCTGTCTTGGCTCAGGTCATGATCCCAGGGTCCTGGGATCGAGCCCCGCATCAAACCGCGAATTGGTCTCCCTGCTCAGTGGGAAGTCTGCTTCTCCCTCTGCCTCTGCCCCTCCCCTGCTTGTGCTCTCTTGCTCTCTCTCTGTCAAATAAATAAATAAAATCTTACTAAAAAAAAAAAAAACAAAAAACGAAAACAAAAGTAGAAACAAGTTTCTCCTGTCTTCCTGACAGGAGTTTTACAATTTAATGCAAGGCACCACCGAAGTTGGCTCCTCCTTCCCCAGAGACTGTGGCTCATGTTTAAAGAGATGTCCCAAAGCAAGCTTTGGGAGTTGGGATCTGGCCTGGGCCAGACGTAGGGACCTGGAATTCCCTGAGGGAATTTGCTCCTTTTGACTTGTGGAGTTAGTATGGCCTTAAATGTCCACTCTAGATCTAGGGGAGGCAAATTGCAAGATTTCTGTTCCTCCGTCAGAGCTGGAGCCTAAAAGGAGACACATGCACATTCCAATGGGGCTGTGGAAGCTGTTGGTCAGCAGCATGCCTAAAATCAATTAAAAACATGCAGACCCAGAGGGTTTTCTGTATAATGCAGTCCTTAACATGGCCTTAGGAGTTAATGGCCTTTACGGTGGAAGAGGCCTTGCCTCAATTCAGAAACACCTATTGCTGCTTCTGATGGAAACTGAAACCATCAAAGTCCATGAGAAGAAAAAACCATGGTTTTTGTGGAGAGGCCTCCCCGCTCTGGTTATATCTCTGAGCCCAGTCCTCCACATTTCCCATTTGAGTCACCAGGAGCTGCTAATTTCTTATCCACTCGAGCCCCAGCTGCACCCCCTTCTCTAAAGTTGTATTGATTCCATCTGTCCAGCACCCGCCCCCCAAATCCTTCCGTCCCTGCGGACGTAAACGCATTTGACTCCCACTGTGCATGCGTGCTTGCCTGAGGCACTCCAAAATATCTTCCGGAAGTTTAGGATCGTTGGGCCACTGCACAGTGGCTGAGCACCATTTTGACCTGGCAACGGGTCCTGCTCAGACGTTGTGCCCTGTTCCGCTTACCAGCCTCTGTTTTGTTCCTGAATTGAAGCCCCTGTTTCATACCAGATCAGCATCTTGCCCAACCCAGCCTCTTTGCCTGAATGAGTACATTTATAATCTCCTTAGGACTCTACTTGCTCTAAAACCTAGGCTCCCACTTTACAGTTACTCTTTTGCCCTTGAACCACCATGCAGAGTTCGGGCTCCGTTCCCTGGTGCTGAGAGCCCCGATTCTCCTCCCGGGTCCTCTGCAGAGGCCTCTTTCCCAATCCTCTTCTCAACCTCAGGCCTTTAGGACACAGCCATGCTTCAGGCTTGTGTCCCCAGTGAGTGTGTCTCGATGCCTCCTGGACATTGCATCTCTTGGATTGGATCTGGACTCCCAAACCCTAGGCACTCAGCATCCACTTCACCCTGAAGAGTTGTTCTAGCCTGTCAGGAATCCACTTCTCCTTCTGCCAGCCTATGTCTTTTCCATTCCATTGACCCTTCCATCTATTCCTTCCTGGTGTGGACACTGACTGAGCTTGGCAGTGGCAATAGAGGTGTTGTGTTAAAGGTTAATGGTCTATTTCAGGAAGAAATGTAACCCTAAAACCCTGGTTGAAACTTGGGTAGTACCTTCCTTGAGAATCAATATGATAATTAGTGTTCTAAATTACTAACGATTGTATTTTTTTTTTAAAGATTTTATTTATTTGACAGAGAGAGACACAGCGAGAGAGGGAACACAAGCAGGGGGAGTGGGAGAGGGAGAAGCAGGCTCCCTGCTGAGCAGGGAGCTGGACATGGGGCTCGATCCCAGGACCTCAGGATCTGACTTGAGCCAAAGGCAGATGCTTAACGGACTGAGCCACTCAAGCGCTGCAAGAATCTGTGTTTTAAAAATTTCTGATGTAGCAAGTTCACTAATTTGAAACCATGGGACACCTGGCTGGCTCAGTCGGTTAAGTGTCTACCTTCGACTTGGGTCATGATCCCGGGGTCCTGGGATCAAGCTCCACATCGGGCTCCCTGCTCAGCTGGGAGTCTGCTTCTCTCTCTCCTTCTGCCCCTCCTCCTGCTTGTTCTTGGCTCTCTCTCTCTCTTTCTCTTAATCTCTCTCTTGCAAATAAATGAAATCTTTAAAAAAAATTTGGAACCACAAATCTAGATAGAACCATTGTTAACATTTGGCAGAGTCCACTATGTTACCTGTTTGCAGATAATTTTATTTATTTATTTTTATAAAAATTTGGGATAATATTATGGATTACTCATGACAGAACCCAAACACTAATTACCTTGAGCAAAAAGAGTTTATTAACTCATAAGTGAGAAGTCCAAGGCTGACTTACGTCAAGAATACTCAAGCCAGGGTGTCTGATGCCTTTACCACCTTTACCTTTATTTGGAAGTTAAGGCCCTTCTCTACTTTAACAACTCCTGGAAGAAAAGTTCCAGGAATTGTCCTCACGAGCCTGCCTTTCATGTTGTGCCAAGGGATTCAGGTACTTAGATTTGATCAGATTCACTTCTTTGACCTACACGGGTTGAAGTCAGCACCACTTAAAACACGTGCAATTGTTTCTCTATGAGAAGGGGAAGTTCTATTAGCAGAAGGAGGGGAAGGACATTTGCTGATCAGAGGAAACTCACAGATATGCAACACACACTGCACAGATGGATCTGCTTCCCACTATTTTCACTTAATATAGTATACTCATCACATTTCATGTCATCAAGTATTCTTTGAAAATCTGTTATTTTATTGCCATATAATGTTCTACTTTATATGGACACTGTATTAGTTATCTATTGCTGTGTTACAAATTACCTCAAAATTTAGCAACTCAAAACAAAACAAAACAAAATATATATATTTTCTCACAGTCTCTGAAGGTCCGTAATCTCAGAGTGGCTCAGTTAGGTAGTTCTGGCCCAGGGTCTGTCATGAGGTTGCATTCTAGCTGTCCACTGGAGCTAGTCTTTGAAGACTTGACTGGGGCTGGAAGATCCTCTTCCAAGCTCACTCCCATGGCTGTTGGCTAGGGGCTTTGTTTCCTCATCAAGTGGACCTCTCCACAGGGCTGATGATAACATGGCTTCCCCCAAGTGAGAGATCCATGAAAGAAGACTAAAAGATGGTGGGGCGGTGGTGGTGGTGGTGGTGGTGGGGTGGATGTGGGGTGTTTGGGGGGGAGGGGGAAGGACTATGGGGAGGGAGAAAAGAAGGTTGCAATTTTTTTTTTATAACTTAATCTTGGACATGAAATATTATCACATTTGCTTTATTCTGTTGGTTCACACAGACCCACCCTGGGGCAATGTGAAGGGGCTACACAAAGCTGTGACTACCAGGAGGTGGAGATCATTGGGGGCCATCTTAGAGGCTGCCAACCACAGACACCATTTTTTGTTGTGTGATAATTAGGTTGGTTCCAGTTTGTCAAGAGTTAAACTAATCTATAATGAGCATCTAGTATAGCAAGTATTATGTTTAAAATTGGGAAAATATTTTATTTTTTTTTAAGGAATTAAGAGCAATTGTTGAGAACCCTGATGATCAACACAAACAAAATTATATGTTGGCCAAAAGAGGAGACTCTGTATTCTAAAGAGAACTTGTGAATCTGTTGAGCTTACACAATGCAAATGGCAGGTATATAAGTGTCTCACTCTGTGGTAAAGCCTCTGGGCCACGATCCTATCCTCTCAGCACACCTCTGATTTCAGGGGCAGCTGTGATGGGCAGGTGTGACTCATTTTTGACTCTGGCCTTATATCTTTCCATATTCTACCCAGGCTTTTTCCTATGCCCCAGAGCTTGTCTGGCTCCTGCTGAGTGCAGCTCAGAAGTGCTAAAGAGTTAAGTGCCCTGGGACAACCCTTGGGGAATCCTATCATAGTATTTATTCCACCCTCTATCTTTCAGGAGAACCACTGAAGGGAAAATTCTGCCCACTACGCTACTCAGAAGTCCCAGCAGAACTGAGCATCCATGGTCTATGGCAGGGACCTCAATAACACACCTTTATGTGAACTCCTCCACCTTTCCTATCTCACCAAGCCTGCTTACTCCTGCTTCCTGGGATAACCTCTCCAATAAACTCCTGCACCAAGTGCTTCACTCCGGGTCTGATTTCAAGGGAATACTAAATAAATCAGCATTGGTTTAGAATTATATAGCAATCATCTTGTTGAATTGAACTGTGGAGTCCCAGAAAAGACTCAGGATTCTTTGCTATCCTATGAAGTACATACAGCATGGTATATATATACATACACCCTGTCTTACTGTGCTTTTTGGGTTAAAGAAACATCATTTCCTTATTTCCTTTACTAAACACATTACAACAAGCTACATTAATAGATGCTAATAGAAACCACTGCTTCCCAGATAGTTTTCTAAGCTATACATTTCAAACTATCGCAATAGTTTCTCCTCCAGAAAAAAGGGAGTAGTTAAGATCCACCATCTGTGGCATCTTCTCTCCTGGGAAATCAAGGCTTCTAACTCCTTTGGCAGGTCAAGACCAGTAAGGAATGGGATGTCTCCATTTAAGCAGGAAGGGCTTCCACTGACTGCACCATCGCTGGCCGAGATGTGGAACACACCAAAGCTACTGTTCAGTACAATTTCTAACCTCGTGATGTGTCAATCCTAATAAAGTACAAAAAACAGTTTGAAGTCCTGTGAGTTGGCCATGGACCAACCTCCAGCACTTTATGCAGAATCCCATTGCTGGGGATGTGGCTTCAAGTCAAATCTAAATTACCCTGGGTTTATGGGAGGAAGAGAGGTAAGGCATTTGCTCCATCAGTGTCCTTTGTCCTTTCTGTACACATTTTTACAAGTTATGTGTATGCCTTACTTTATGTAATAGAAATATAAATGAAAAAGTTCTGAGCAAATCATATCACTGTTTAAAATGACTATACTTGGGGCGCCTGGGTGGCTCAGTCATTAAGCGTCTGCCTTGTGGCTCAGGTCATGATCCCAGGGTCCTGGGATCAAGCCCCACATCAGGCTCTCTGCTCGGTGGGAAGCCTGCTTCTCCCTCTCCCACTCCCCCTGCTTGTGTTCCCTCTCTCACTGTCTCTCTTTCTCTGTCAAATAAATAAACAAAATCTTCAAAAAAAAATGACTATACTTAACTCGAAACTCATCAAGTTATGTACGTACAGCTTTTTGTATGTAAATTTTTTGAAAATAAAATCACTATAAAAATGGAGGAGGAAGGTGTTTATTTCCTCCCGAGGAGATGGAATAGCATTAGATTCAGATTTTATTCTCATTAAAATTTTCAACATTTGAAAAGGGTGCTAGCCAGTCTTTGGTCCAGCTGTCCCATAAAATATTTGTGTCAGAACTTAACTGAAAACACATTCCCGAGGGACTTGGCAGAACTATATCTAGAAACTTGCTGTGACTCTGTATGTATTAAAAAGTTAAGATGAATGTATAAGAAAACACTGATATTTAAACACCGAATATTTTAGTGAAGTAAAAAATACTTCTATCATGTAAGGACCCAGTCTGATTTATGTTTGGATTTTTCATGTATTAGATTTTCTGCTGAATCACAAATTATCTGTATTACTAAAATGAATTGACATAATTTTAGCTGAAGCAAAACAAAACAAAACAACCAAAAAACCCCACCAAACAAAAAACCTTGGGAGTCTAGTAAATATTTGTCCCATTAGGGTAGGCAAATGAATATAAGAGTTTTTTTTTTTTTTTGAGATACAATTTTTTTAGAGTCACCATGACTAATTTATACTTTCAATTACATATATAAATACATTTGGCATATTTTTCCTTGCAAAAATACAATTAACTTGAACATATGGGACACTTGTACCACAGCATGGACTAAAAAATTCAAATGGATGTCATTGGAATACCAAGAAATGGCATGTTTGTTTAAGCATAGTAAAATTCAACATAATCGCTTTAGCCTAAATTATATTCTAAATTTATATATATATATATTTTATTAAAGTATAGTTGACATTGAAACACAATCTTTTTTTTTAAAGATTTTATTTATTTATTCATGAGAGACAGAGAGAGAGAGAGAGAGAGAGGCAGAGGGAGAAGCAGGCTCCCAGGGAGCAGGGAGCCTGATGCGGGACTCGATCCCAGGACCCTGGGGTCATGACCTGAGCCGAAGGCAGACGCTTAACCATCTGAGCCACCCAAACACAATCTTAAAGAAACTTCTCAGGCTCCATTGCCACTGGAGTGGAGAGTGGACATCCTGAGGGTAGATTCTGGATCTTAGAGGTTTGAGACTCTGGGGGCCGAGGAAAGGACACGGGAGAAAAAAGGCAATCTAACAGACCAATAGGATCTGGTAAAAGAGGTTGCAGCATTATGATTAGGAGACCTGTGTGAAGAGGGTGACATTTCTGTCCACACACTGGTCCATAAGGGTGCCTTCAAGTCGGATCAGAGGTTTTTATTAAAATTTTATACCAAATTACTAACTTTAGATATGTTGATCTTCCAATTCATGCAATACTCAAATTTTCTAAGCCGTTTTTGCTGTTTCTTCATTTCTGGGCACCTTTTCACAAGCATAGGGAGAAAGGGCATGAATACATCACAGCCCCCGCCCCCCCAACACAGGCATATTTACTGTTGATAAACCACTGATACCAAACTCAAGTGGGTACAGGTGACCTGCATTTGGTCAAGTCTCTGAAGCTGAGTTTCCTCCTTTGTAAGTGTGGGAGAAAATACCTGCCTCGTCTTTTTTGTAGGATGTTGTGAGAATTAAATGTGTTAATAAGTTTTTGTTTGTTTGTTTTTCAACAGATATTTTTCAAAAGCTTATCTTGTGTCCACCCTCCTCCAAACTTTGGAGTTCTCAATGAATGTGATAGACAAGGACCCTGATATCAGGGCACTGACCGTGTATAGTGCATCAGTGGTTTCCAATCTTTTATAAAACATTTTTTAGTTATTTTATTTTTTAATTATTTATTTTTAAAAATAATCTCTCTCTCTCTTTTAAAGACTTATTTATTTTAAAGAGAGAGAGACAGCACAAGTGGGTGGGGCAGAGAGAAAGAGAGAGAGTGGGGGAGGGGCAGAGGGAGAGAGGGAGAGAGAATCTCAAGCTGACTCCACGCTGAATGTGGACCCTGATGTGGGGCTTGATCCCGGGACCCTGAGATCATGACTTGAGCCAAAACCAGTTGTCTGATGCTTAACTGACTGCACCACCCTTATAAAACATTTTTTTAAATTGGGTAACCCTTTGTTGATGGGATGACTTATTTGTAGTAACCTTACCTGGAAATCATCATGTAAAATAAGTAAAAAGGAAATAACAGCAGAAGCTAAAGTTCTGCTTGCTTATCCCAGCCCCAGTTTCCCAGGGAACTTTGGGACTACTATTTGAGAACTACCTCAGTCAATTTCTTCACACATACAAGAGATACAGATTGGGAACACGATGACTCCCAAATTTGCAAATTCTCTGTGTAGATAGATGCTGCTGGTGTCCACCCAGACCCACTGTGCTGGCTGGAGAACCAGCCTATCTGCAGGGAGGGTTGGCCATTCACAGCTCATAGCTGACCCCTGATCCAGAACTTTGTCCAGGTCCCACAGAGTGCTCTGAAGCTGGAAAAGCACCAGAGAGTTTCTCTATATTGAGTCAAAGGAAGGAGGTGTCCCTTAGCATCTCTGGACAAAAAGGTTCCCCAAAGCCAAGGACAAAGTATTTGCAAATACAGGTATTTGCAAGACAGGATAGGACTCTTGTGGGACTGAATGATACATGAGTTGCAAAGCATTTGAAAATTTTACCATTTCTGTTAAAAACACTTTCAGTCTAATACTTCTACAGTTTTTTGGTTGCTGTTATATTTTAGTTCCATGGGCAAGGCAGAAACTTATAGAAAGATAATAATTTCATCTTTCGGGCACCTGGGTGGCTCAGTCGTTAAGCGTCTGCCTTCGGCTCAGGTCGTGATCCAGGGGTCCTGGGATCGAGCCCCACATTGGGCTCCCTGCTCAGCGGGAAGCCTGCTTCTCCCTCTCTCACTCCCCCTGCTTGTGTTCACTCTCTCACTGTGTCTCTCTCTGTCAAATAAATAAATAAAAATCTTTAAAAAAATAATTTCATCTTTCATGAGTCATTTATTTTAAAATAATTTCAATGAAGACTGCCTGTCGGTGGGCTTTTGTCTGAAATGAATGTTATTCGTGTTGCAGCAGAAACTGTGGTGATGTCTTGGGTCACCTGTGCCTTCTCAGCCCTGGAGGCTAGGGAACATGATGCGCGTAGTAGGCAAGGGGGGTCTGCAACACAGTATTAGCTGAAGCTGGGAATCCCTCTTGACCTGGTCTTTCTGAGCTATCTCGGGGAGAAAGTGTGAGTGTGTGATGTGTATGTGAGTGTGTGTGTATTTGAGAGTGTGTCTGTGTGTATAGGTGTATGTAAGTGAATGTGTGTCTGTGTGAGTGTGCGCAAGTATATAGAAAGAGCTGGAACCACCAGAATCCAGGGGGTACTGTGGCGTCCTCCAGCCTCAAGGGGTTTCTCTGGTGGTGCAGAGGGTTGTTTCTTCGGACAAGAAGTAAGCATCCTGGGTGTGTGTGTGTCTGTGTGTGTCACAGGAGGGGATTTGTGGAGGAGGTGACCACATAAGCTAGCAAAGTACGAAGCTGGGGTTCAAGATGAAGTCTGCTTTTCAAGTGCCGTGCTCTTGGGAAGACTTTGGCCTCTGAGACAGCTTTCATCCCTAAGTTGTTACCTACGTATTTTCCTGAATTATATCATGTTGAAGAAAATTCTATGCATTTGTGTAAATATTTATGTGCATCCTTATTGGTTAGGGCCCGATCATAAAACACACTTTCACAGTTTTATTCGATTGAGAATTTATTTGAATGTTTCCTGACAATCCAAGTGGCATTGCAATTTGAGATGGAACTACAGCATTTAGGAGGAGATTTCTCATCCCCTCTTGCGGGGCTCTCCCCCCGGGGCTCAGAGAAGTACCGGCAAACCCTCCCGGGAGCTGCCTTCAGATCAGCTGCTGCAGAACAAGGGCCATCGGTGCTCGGTGGCGACGGGATCCCAGGCACTCCCAAATTCATAGGGAGTTTGTGAAAAGGGCTGAGTGAACAGAGTTCAATGGGGAGTGTTTATAAAGGCGGGGGCATGAGAAAAGGAACCGAATTGAGTGAGAACGGTAGCCTGAGGAGACACTGCTTGATGGCCCTTGTAGACTTCAGCAGAGGAATGTGGCTGCTACCTGGTCCAAAGAAGCTCTGATCTCTGCCTCTTCCCTCCCTCCATACCCTGCCAATGTTCTCCGCTGGTGGAGACTGACCTGCACCTGAAGGCGAGGAATCCCGGGTGGTGCAGACCCGGAGCAGGGTGGAGGAGGGTGCGGAGAGGTGGAGAGGAGGCGAGGGGCAGATGGGGAATGTCCATGACAGCACCGGCGATGTGCCGGGCTCTGTGCAAGGTGCTGCGGCACACGGTGGGCTAGCCACGGCCCCTTTCTAGAAGAACACAAGTCAGTAACTCTGGGGAAGTGTGATAAAGACGAAAGCTAGCTTAGAATCATGGTCTAGATAGTGGCTGTCTTAGGACAGAGCAAATGACAGCTCAAAATCAGTCTTGAAATTAGAATCCTTACGTATAATATGGCTTTTATACAACAAGGGCCTTTGAGCCAAACACCTGATGTTGATATGCAACATGTTTTTGTCTCTTTCTCCGACACGACCCTGTCATGGAAATGTAGGCCTTGACCCTTAGCTATTTGGCAACCTGGTCTCCTTGTCAGTATAAGCTGTTTTGCTAATAGCATTAAAAAGTGTCTGCTGGGCGCCTGGGTGGCTCAGGGGGTTGAGTGACTGATTCTTGATTTTGGCTCAGGTCGTGCTCTCAGGGTCGTAGGATGGAGGCCCGTGTCTGGCTCTGCGCTGGGCGTGGAGCCTGCTTAAGATTCTCTCTCCCTCTCTCTCTCCCTCTGCCTCTGTCCCTACCTCCCCAACCCCTATGGCTCGCTCTGTCTCTAAAAAACATAAAAATAAATAAGTAAAAGGTGTCTGCAGTAACCCATTAAGAAGGAGGAGGGACGCACCCGACTCCCACACCGCTGCCAAACCAGCTCACAATGTCCTGCATCTCCGAGGAGGGACAATTGACAACTGTAGGAAACTTGATGAAACGTGCAAAAAGATAGTACATGATGTGTACATGACATTACTTAACTTAGGAAACCTGTCACAGCTCTACGTGGCGACAGGGTAAACGTGTGCATGGGTCCACATGCGTGGATAATTTTAAATACTGAAAACAGGCAAAATATGTGGATTGTACAGATCCACTCTGGCATTAGATTATTCCTTCTCCTCTCAGTCCGTCTCTGTTATGATGAGAGTAGATGTGGAGGTGGGTGCATGTGTCAACCTAAACTGGGAGTGGCTGGGCTCCCGTCGCCAGAGTGCCGATGGCCCTTGTTCTGCAGCAGCCGATCTGAAGGCAGTTCCCGGACAGCCGGAGGGTTTGCTGGTGCTTCTCTGAGCCCGGGGAAGAGCCCCGCAAGAGGGGACAAGAAATCTCCTCCTGAATGCTGTAGTTCCATCTCAAATTGAAATGCCACTTGGATTGTCAGGAAACATTCAAATAAATTCTCAATCGAATAAAACTGTGAAAAGAATCGTTTTTGGTCAGAAAACACGTGTTGATCTTTCTAAAGGCCAGCAAACGTGGGTAAACCTCTGATTTATCTGATGTTAGACTCCATGGTTTTGACTTGATTTTTCTAAGAATTTGAAATGAACTCATTTCATTGAGATAGAAAGGAAGTGGTTAATTGACCCCCTCTCAGAATCCAGTCTTCAAGGGAAAGGGAAAGGAGGATCCAACACATATATTGGCAATAGTCCCCCCTGTCTGAGTCCCCGGGAAGGTGGAGAGGTTTTAACGGACCCCGTTGGCTCCCTTGGCAAAGCAAAACCCGACAGAGATGGTGTTTACAAGTTCCTTTCTGAAAAGTAATACAAAAAGATCAGAAAGGTCTGTTTTGAACACTGACTTGGTTTTCAGAAGTTGCTGTGTTTTCATTCACCTAAGACGCTTTTTAAAAAAATTTTTATTGTTATGTTAATCACCATACATTAGTTTTTGATGTAGTGTTCCATCATTGTTTGCATATAACACCCAGTGCTCCATTCAATACATGCCCTCTTTAATACCCATCACCAGGCCAACCCATCCCCCCACCCCCTCCCCTCTAGAACCCTCAGTTTGTTACTCAGAGTCCATAGTCTCTCATGGTTGTCTCCCCCTCCGATTTCCCCCTCATTTTCCCCTTCCTACTATCTTCTTCTTTTTTTTTTAACATATAATGCATTATTTGTTTCAGAGGTACAGGTCTGTGATTCAGTAGTCTTACACAATTCACAGCACTCACCACAGCACATACGCATCCTCCCCAATGTCTATCACCCAGCCACCCCATCCCTCCGACCCCCCACCACTCCAGCAACCCTCAGTTTGTTTCTTGAGATTAAGAATTCCTCATATCAGTGAGAAAATATGATACATGTCTTTCTCTGATTGACTTATTTCCCTCAGCATAATACCCTCTATGATGCAGCCATGAAAAAAAAAAACAACGAAGTCTTGCCATTTGCAACGACGTGGATGGAACTAGAGGGTATTATGCTGAGCGAAATAAGTCATCTAAGACGCTTTTTAGAGATGCACTATGGAGGTGAACCAGAGAAAGTTCCTCTGGCGGGTATGTAAGGGGGAAGGGGCCCCATGGTTAGCAAACAACACGACATACACGTTGTTAAACCAGTAAGCATATGCAGGGCTATGAAGGGCTGCTTTCACCGCCGGCTGCTGGGCTGCTTGGGGCGAGGAGAGCTGGCTCTCCTCCTTGTCACTGGGGACGGGAGAAGGAGGCACACCATGTACCTGAGGAAACGGTTCATGAACGGTCTGTACTTTGTCTTGGGAGATTCCTTAGCGAGTAAGCAGAGTCAGCATGTTGACCGTTTAAGGCTCGCTGATTTTCTTTTCATGACTGTGTGACTGGTCCATTTTTTTTTTTTTTTTTTAATCAGAGGTTTAAAGTACCAGTATTATTAATGGAAAAACTGGATGGAAGAATGTGGTTTGGACTAAACGCCAAAACACAGCTTCCTTCTCTTTTCCCGTTTGAATTGTGTTAACCCATTTAGCTATGGAGAGTTGGAAAAGAGCCGGTGGAAAGGTAGCTGGGGGCTGCCAGCGAGGGAGGAGGGCGGGGAGCCTGCCTCTGGGCCCCAGCAGGGGGAGCCGGGGAAGGAGGCGGGCAAGGAGGAGAAGCAGGGCCTTGTTTCGTCCCGCCCGTGGGTTGTTTTTTCGTTTTTGTTTTTGTTTTTTGCTCGGTTGTCCCACCGCTAGGAGAGGGGAATGAACAGCCTCCTCCCTTTCCTGGTTGTCTGCTTTTGTAGGGGCCACACATACCACTGTACGATGTCGGTGTGTTCCTTGGGCAAGTTACTTAATTTTCTGGTTCCCCATCTGTAAAAAGGAAATGATCATAGTCCTTAAGCATCCTGAAGATTCCTTGAGATAATCCACTGAAAGCGCTTAGAACTCTGTCTAGCAACAGCAGGTTCCCAGCGAAGGCTGAAAAAAATCACTGCTCCTACTGCTGATAACCTCTTTGGATTTCCCCCAGGCCCTTTGATCACGGACTTGGGGTAAGGGAGGCTATGAGTGTAAGCAGCTAACTGGGAAGTGGAGAAAAAGAATTTGTCAACAGAATCCTCCTCTTTCTGGAAATTCCTGGAGATGGTAAGGTCAGTGGCAATGGTTGATTAGGAGACCATCTAATAAGCATTGAAGACCCAATGATAAGGGGCCCCTTCAATCTGTTGACTGTACCACACAGACATAGTAGTTAGGCCTGCAGATCTGCAGTGGGACATAGGTAAGAAAGAAATTATTCGGGGCACCTGGGTGGCTCAGTTGGTTAAGCGTCTGCCTTCAGCTGGGGTCATGATCCCACGGTCCTGGGATCAAGACCCATGTCAGGCCTCCTGCTCAGGTGGAGGCCTGCTTCTCCCTCTCCCTCTGCCTCTCCACCTGCTTATGTGCTCTCTCTCTCTCATTCTCTCTCTGTCAAATAAATAAAATCTTTTTTTTTTTTTAAAGAAAGAAATTACTCCTCCAGAAGCCGAGAGGAGCAGTGAACGTAATGAATGGGAGTAAAAGGTGTGGGAACACCTCTAGAAGGTTAGGATTAGCACCAAAAATCTTAACTTGCAGAGAAAACTCACCCTGACTTGGCCTGAGGCTGTGGAACTGACTTCACTTCCCCCAGGAGGATTGAGAACTTGAGCAGAGTAAAAGTGGTCAAAGTAGCAGGACTTGGTAGGGAGAGTTTTGAGATAGAAAGGGCTACGGCCACAGATGAGGCAGAGAAATCCTTGCTATCGCTTCCACCATCAACAGACAGTATTTACTAAATCTCTGGACAATTTTTATCTCATAAGCAATATACCCCTGGATTTTGAAACCAGACTGTTCACATGGAATAATCTTAGTTGTATAGTGTTCTTATTGTAATTATTCCAATTATAGCAAAAACTTTCATTTCTAAGTCAGTGACTGAGTGGATATGCATGATGAATCCATTTGCACTGAGGAGAAATGCATACGAGAAATAGGGCAAAGCTTACAATGTTGAGGTCTTCGTCCCCCAACATGGAATTCACCTTCAGCCCCGGTGGCATAGAACGAGCAATGTGTTCATTAAACCACATACATTCAGTTCCCGAGCACTCAAGGAAACCGCCTTTCCCAGTGCTTTGGGACTGTACGATTAGTTGTGGCCAACAGAACATTAGCAGAAGTGACACAAGCCACTAACATCAGCAGATCTTCAGTTCTCTCCTCCTTTTCAGGAGGAGAGCCATTGTTGGAAGGGAGCCTGTATCCCAAGTCAAAGCTTAGAAGAAATCCACCCGGGAAAGCCACCTAACCAGCATCAGACTGCAAAATGCACTAGAAATAAAACAGCTTGGGACACCTCGGTGGCTCAGTGGTTAAGCATCTGCCTTCAGCTCAGGTCATGATCCCAGGGTCCTGGGATCGAGTCCCGCATCAGGCCCCCTGCTCGGCAGGAAGCCTGCTTCTCCCTCTCCCACTCCCCCTGCTTGTGTTCCCTCCCTCGCTGTGTCTCTCTCTGTCAAATAAATAAATAAAATATTCTTTAAAAAAGAAATAAAACTCCTGTATTAAGTCACTGAAGTTTTAGGGTTGTTTGTTATGGAAGCTAGTAGCATTAATGACCCTGACTAGGACAGCCTCAGACAGCAAAAGTGACCAATGTGGAAATCTTTTATTTTTTATTTTATTTTTAAATTTTTAAAAAATATTTTATTTATTCATTTGAGAGAGAGAGAGACAGAGAGAGCACAAGCAGGGGGAGAGGCAGAGGGAGAGGGAGGGTAGGCTCCCCTCTGAGCAGGGAGCCCGATGTGGGGCTCCATCCCAAGACCCTGGGATCATGACCTGAGCCGAAGGCAGGCGCTTAACCGTCTGAGCCACTCAGACATCCCCCAATGTGGAAATCTTATTATTAAAACAGCCATGGCATTTCACAGCCATAATGATTTGTTTTGCCTTAAGAGTTTCCCGTTAAAGTACAAATATATTATGTGATCAAAGGCATGATGACATTTGCTGAAGTCAGAGACGCATGGAAATGCATAGATTTAACCATTTACTCAGTATTGAACAAGTGTCTACTGTGTGCTTGGCAATGGGCTAGATGCCAGAGGTACTGGCAGTTTTCCTGACTGGTAGTTTATGAAGGGCTTGTCTAGTAGGATAGAGATGTTATTTATTATTATTATTATTATTATTATTATTATTATTTTACATAATCTGTACAACCAATGTGGGGCCCAACGACCCTGAGATCAAGAGTTGCATATTGTACTGATGGAACCAGCCAGGTGCTCTTAGGATGGAGATGTTTTAGATCTAAATGAGAAACTTCCACTTTCTGGCATGCCTCCTCCCTAGTTTTTATTCCTCAGTCACACCCAAGAAAGACAAGGAAAGAATGCCAAACTATGAACCTCTGGGCTTGCCCTTTGTAGCCATGTAAGTGGAGACAAGTCCCTGGTGAGAGGCCCTGGGCTGGGGGTGGGGAAGAACAGGGAACCTTATGTACCCAAGAAGGTAGGGAGAGGACTCTTGACTCATTTATGGTAAGATAGGAGCCAGGACGACTTAAAGGGAGCTTGGGATTCCTTGGAGTTGGGACCTGTTAGAAGGTCTTGATGTCTAACAATGTTCATTCTATATTCAAACAAAAGCAGCATGATTTCTCCCACCTATCAGTAGATGTCCTTTGGAATTCTTTCAGCTGTCTCAGTATGATGGAGATTCTGAATAATGGAGGTGAGTGGCTGAAGCAGAATTTAGAAATATTACATGAGCAAATTCCATATTTATAGAAAGATAGAAAATCACCTTGGTATAGACATTTGTTTCACTTTTATGAATGAGATCACTGGAGTGGCCTCCTCATGACTGTCAAAGATGAGAGTAGAATGCACTTATATCCTAGGAACGGGATCTGAACTTTTGATGTGACAAAGAGAGCCCCTTTCTTGCCTGGAACTCGCAGAGTTCTGGAGAAGGGGAGACCAATTGCACAAAGAGATCAGGCCTTCTTACAAGAAAGGAATGGGACTGACCAACACTGGCTCCATGTGAGGTGGGCGAGGGAAACCTGAACGAGAATCTGTTGGACTCCATGGACCCCAAGGCAGACCTTGCCGGGAGGACAGAGGATTCTAGGCTCAGTGCAGGGGTCTAAGGGTTTTGTGTCAGGGCTGGTTTCAGGACAGTGTGTATTGAAAGCAGGAACCCCTCTAGATGACATATATTGGCAGGGTTTCAAGCTCTTGCAGAACAAACTTGCTGGGCACCAGAGGCTGGAAAAGAAAGAAAAAAAAGAAAGAAAAGAAAAAAGAAAGAAAAGAAAGTTCTCACCGGATTTTTATTCAGAATAGTTTGCAGGATGTTGTATGGGATGTACATACTGTAAAGTAGTACAGGATTGCGGCTGTGGTGAAACAGACAGTTTGATGGGCAGCCTTTACATAAACGGATACGCTGTGTGTCTGCAGGATCACGGTCATGCTTTACAGCGGTGGTAATGATACCCCATCCCCGGAGCCGAGCCCAGCTGATCAGGACGATCACAGACCACAGATGTGCCGCTCGCCATCTTCGCTGACATGCTGGGCACTTCACCATTCCTGCTTGTCATTCTCTGTCACCAACTGACTGTGGTGATAGAGACACTGCGGTTACCCGCCCTTCAACGATGCCAAGAAGCAGGAATGAAAAGGGCGCTTTCTGGGCCCCAGGGTCTCGGGGTGTGTCCTGCGGCGGGGTGGAGGGAGTGTGGGGCTTTCACAATTCACTTCTCCCTCCACACAGCACAACCTACGAAGCAATCATACCTGGATTTTCCCAGGAAATAAACAACTGTTATTTCCTTAAAGTCTTCCTTAATTCTCTGGAACTAGAAGCGGCCACCAAGTAGGTAGGGCCTGGCATAGGAGCTGCTTTCTTTTCTACTCCCCTCCTCAATATAAAAATATAGATCTATTTTTCTGTGGCTCTTCCTCCCCAAGAAAGATAGATTATTACTCCAACTGTGTCTTTACCCACCCCAGTGAGTAGAAGATTGGAGAATATCAAGTGGGCCAGCTTCTCAGGGCCTCAGCCCAAACACACCAGAGTTCATCTCTTCAAATACCAGGTACCATCCATGTTGTCTCAAATACCTGAACTTCTACCCGGGAGAACATTCCTCTGCTGTTTAAGCCCAATGTCACCCTTATTAGAAAACAACAAAGTTCCCCAAATGGTCTTCCGATTTCCCTAAACTTACCAGATCTCTGTTCATAACCATCGACCCCAATCTAAACAGGAAGCAAACAGAGTACAGTTGCTGATATTACACAATAGTGAACTTAAAGTTTTGTAAGAAAAACAAAACATGTACAGATCTGACCTAATGATGTACAAATAACAGTGCATACATACTATGTGTTATAGGGTTTCATTCTTTACATTGTGGCTTTTTATATGTACCTAATTTGATTCTCTAACTTCTCCATAACATGCTTATTATTAGTGTCTAAGGATTATACATTACCCTTAATTTTGTCACAAAATATAATGCTTGTATATCACAATGGACACTGTGGTTACCCGCCCTTCTGGTAGCCACTTCATAAGTCATTTGTATTTGCAGCTCCTCATGGAGTTTTTAGAACAGGGTTTCTCACCTGGGAGCTATTTTGCCCCCACTCCAGGGATTATTGGCAATGTTTGGAGACATTTTCAGTTGCTGCAATTGGGATGGAGGTGCTTCTGGCAACTTGTGGGTCGATCCCAGGAATGCTTCTAAACGTGTGACGATGCACAGGACAGTCCCTCACATCAAAGAATTATCTGTCACAAAATGTCACTAACGCACAGAGAAGTTAACTCCATGGCTGGATCTAGCAGTGAGGCGCATGGTTCAAGCCTAGCTGAAAAATCACAGTCCCATGTCCTTGCAAGACTTAAGGATTCTGGGTGAACACATGACCATTAATGATCAATGAACTGGAAGAAAACATTTTCTGAGGGTTTCTGGTAAAGAGAAGCTTCCACACTCTTTTGAGAAGGATTTTGAAATTGACTCTCGATTGTTCACTTTCCAGCCAAGATGGAGTAGAAGGAACACTTTTACTTTCCTGCTGGAAATTATTTAAAAACAGGAAAAAATATATATGAAACAAGGATTTTACGATATTGGACATCAGATTGTGCAGGACAGTAATTCCTGAGAAAGGAGAACAGCTGAAAGAAACAGAGTATCAGTGAGCTATGGAACAACTCCAAGTAACCTAATTATATGTTACTGGATTAACTGGGGTGGGAGGGGAGATCAAAAAATAAATGATCGCTGAAATTTTTCCAAATTTGATTTAAAAAAAACAGAAACTCAAGATCTAAGAATCTCAGTAAGCTGTGAGCACCAGAAAAAAGAAAAGGGAGAGAATATATCACTACAGTGAAAGTAAGTTATGTCAGTAGTGGAAATTTGTAAATTATTTTTCCTTAAAAGAGGTCCAGATGAAGTTTTGAAGAGCTTGTTTTAAATAAATTGCTTTTCTCCTCTAAGCCAGTACTGCAATGAGAATAGTTTGATTTCTGTTTTAGCAGAACTCAAAACTAGCTTGGATATTGAATAGGTCTCGTTGTTCCGCTAATGGATTATTCATCTTGGTCACATGTTGGGGCCAGACCAGTCTTGGGATGAGGACACACCCAGCACATTGGCAAAGATGGCAAGCAGCATGTCTGTGATTGTCCTGATCAGCTGGGCTCGGCTCCGGCGATCATCTATCTTTATAACCGATATAAAGCATGACTGTGATCATGGTGACATACCTGTATCAGTTTATGACAATTGCCCAATTAGACTATGAACATTATACATGTAGACTGACAGAGACTTGGAAAGGACTTTGAAAGGCTAAGATTACTCTTCCAGGAGAATCTAAGTGATAATTACCAACTAGAGCATGGTGGTCACTGGGAACTGGTGGGACGGGCTAGGACTGTTGCTGGGAGGTTGGTGCACCTGCTCAAAGTTCAAATGGCCTTCAAGGACGCGGTGCTTACAGAAACAGAAAGGAAAATATCCTCTACTTCTGCTTCTGCAGGAGAGAAGGCCCCGCCTAGACAAAACTGAGTTCTGCTAGCTTAGCCTCCTTATTCAGTGAAGGTTCAGTGATTATGGAGTATGTGATTGAGTAAAAACTGTCAATTAAAAGCACCAGAATCTTACTCTTCACAAAAAAACACAAAAAACAAAAAACAAACCAAAAACAACTTAATTGTAATTTTTAGACACATACCTATGGAGCTAACAAATATTAATATTTTGTCATATTTCCTGTAGATCCTTTTTTTAAAAGATTTTATTTATTTATTTGAGAGAGAGCATGCACGAGAGAGCACAGGAGTGTGGGGTGGGGAGGGACAGAGGGAGAAGCAGACTCCCCGCTGAGCAGAGAGTCCAATGCGGGACTCGATCTCAGGACCCTGGCATCATGACCGCAGCGGATGGCAGACCCTTAACTGACTGAGCCACCCAGGCGCCCAATCCTTCTTTTTGTCTATAGAAATTAATCACACCTATAATTAGTCACATCCAACCATGATTTTAAAGTTCTCTCACTTTGAAATTAGAGATTGTAATTTTATTTCTATAATAGTTACTCTTAGGTTAACAAAATCCTCCGAAGAGTCAAAACAATGACTTTAGAATTCTCTCGAACAAAGAATTTAGAACAAAACCTTCCCACCTTCCATTTTTTTGTTTAATATTTTAATTTTACCTCATTTAAATCCCCCTCTTCAGTCATCATTCTTGTTTCAAAGAGCCAATGAGTATTTACCTGAATACTTACCTGACTCTTTGATCCCTACTCTTTCTGTTTCAGTTCCTTTTCCCAAAGTACATCCTTCAGGGGTCCCTTCAAGAACTATTTGAAAAAGTATGCCAGTCATTGTGTATGGCACACATACTCAGACTTTCTTTATTCAATTTTCTTCCTCCACTTGGATGGTAATGTAGCTGACATGTTTCCTCAGCACGCTCTCTATTTTGTGGACTTAGTTTTTTTTCTGTTGAGAAGTCTACTTTAGTCTGATTGTTACTTTGTAGATTATCTGTCTTTTTGTTCTGATTACTGTTAAGGTCTATCTCGTTATCAACCATGTTCTGCAGTTTTACTCAGACGAGTCTAGGTGTGGATTCATTTTTACTTATTTAATTTAGTTTCATTGTGATTCTTCAATCTGAAAATGTAAGTCTTTCATTGATTCTGGAAAATTCTCGTTGAATATTGCATCCCCCCCATCCCCCAGCCATTTGATTCCTTTTCTGTAGGCCTTGTCCTAACTCCTCTGTCTCTGTAGTTAATTTCGTATACTTCATGGCGAATACGGATTCTTTTTTTTAAAATTTTTTATTGTTATGTTAATAACCATACATTGCATCATTAGTTCTTGATGTAGTGTTCCATGATTCATTGTTTGTGCATAACACCCAGTGCTCCACGCAGAATGTGCCCTCTTTAATACCCATCACCAGGCTAACTCATCCCCCCACTCTCCTCCCCTCTAGAACCCTCAGTTTGTTTTTCAGAGTCCATCATCTCTCATGGTTTTTCTCCCCCTCCGACTTACTCCCCTTCATTCTTCCCCTCCTGCTATCTTCTTCTTTTTCTTTTTTCTTAACATATATTGCATTATTTGTTTCAGAAGTACAGGTCTGTGATTCAAAAGTCTTGCACAATTCACAGCGCTCATCATAGCACATACCCTACCCCATGTCTATCACCCAGCCACCCCATCCCTCCCAGCCCCACCACTCCAGCAACACTCAGTTTGTTTCCTGAGATTAAGAATTCCTCAAATCAGTGAGGTCATATGATACATGTCTTTCTCTGATTGACTTATTTCACTCAGCATAACACCCTCCAGTTCCATCCACGTCATTGCAAATGGCAAGATCTCATTCCTTTTGATGGCCGCATAATATTCCATTGTGTATATATACCACCTCTTCTTTATTCATTCATCTGTCAATGGACATCTTGGCTCTTTCCAGTTTGGCTATTGTGGACATTGCTGCTATAAACATTGGGGTGCACGTACCCCTTCGGATCCCTACATTTGTATCTTTGTGGTAAATACCCAGTAGTGCAATTGCTGGATCGTATGGTAGCTCTATTTTCAACTGTTTGAGGAACCTCCATACTGTTTTCCAGAGTGGCTGTACCAGCTTGCATTCCCACCAACAGTGTAGGAGGGTTCCCCTTTCTCCACATCCCCGCCAACATCTGTCGTTTTCTGACTTGTTAATTTTAGCCATTCTGACTGGTGTGAGGTGGTATCTCATTGAGGTTTTGATTTGGATTTCCCTGATGCCGAGCGATGTTGAGCACTTTTTCATGTGTCTATTGGCCATTTGGATGTCTTCTTTGGAAAAATGTCTGTTCATGTCTTCTGCCCATTTGATTGGATTATTTGTTCTTTGGGTGTTGAGTTTGATAAGTTCTTTATAGATTTTGGATACTAGCCCTTTATCTGATGTCGTTTGCAAATATTTTCTCCCATTCTGTCGGTTGTCTTTTGGTTTTGTGGACTGTTTCTTTTGCTGTGCAAAAGCTTTTTATCTTGATGAAATCCCAATAGTTCATTTTTGCCCTTGCTTCCCTTGCCTTTGGCGATGTGTCTAGGAAGAAGTTGCTAAGGCTGAGGTCGAAGAGGTTGCTACCTGTGTTCTCCTTTAGGATTTTGATGGACTCCTGTCTCACATTTAGGTCTTTCAACCATTTGGAGTCTATTTTTGTGTGTGGTATAAGGAAATGGTCCAGTTTCATTCTTCTGCATGTGGCTGTCCAATTTTCCCAACACCATTTGTTGAAGAGACTGTCTTTTTTCCATTGGACATTCTTTCCTGCTTTGTCAAAGATGAGTTGACCGTAGAGTTGAGGGTCCATTTCTGGGCTCTCTATTCTGTTCCATTGATCTATGTGTCTGTTTTTGTGCCAGTACCATACTGTCTTGATGATGACAGCTTTGTAATAGAGCTTGAAGTCCGGAATTGTGATGCTGCCAGCTTTGCTTTTCTTTTTCAATATTCCTCTGGCTATTCGGGGTCTCTTCTGGTTCCATACAAATTTTAGGATTATTTGTTCCATTTCTTTGAAAAAAGTGGATGGTATTTTGATGGGGATTGCATTGAATGTGTAGATTGCTCTAGGTAGCATTGACATCTTCACAATGTTTGTTCTTCCAATCCATGAGCACGGAACGTTTTTCCATTTCTTTGTGTCTTCTTCGATTTCTTTCATGAGTATTTTATAGTTTTCTGAGTACAGATCCTTTGCCTCTTTGGTTAAATTTATTCCTAGGTATCTTATGGTTTTGGGTGCAATTGTAAATGGGATCGACTCCTTGATTTCTCTCTCTTCTGTCTTGTTGTTGGTATATAGGAATGCCACTGATTTCTGTGCATTGATTTTATATCCTGCTACTTTACTGAATTCCTGTATGAGTTCTAGCAGTTGTGGGGTGGAGTCTTTTAGGTTTTCCACATACAGTATCATATCATCTGCAAAGAGTGAGAGTTTGACTTCCTCTTTGCTGATTTGGATGCCTTTGATTTCTTTTTGTTGTCTGATTGCTGTGGCTAGGACTTCTAATACTATGTTGAATAGCAGTGGTGATAGTGGACATCTCTGTCGCGTTCCTGACCTTAGGGGAAAGTAGGGGAAAAGCTCTCAGCTTTTCCCCATTGAGAATGATATTCGCTGTAGGTTTTTCATAGATGGCTTTTATGATATTGAGGTATGTACCCTCTATCCCTATACTCTGAAGAGTTTTGATCAAGAAAGGATGCTGTACTTTGTCAAATGCTTTTTCTGCATTTATTGAGAGGATCATATGATTCTTGTTCTTTCTTTTGTTAATGTATTGTATCACGTTGATTGATTTGCGGATGTTGAACCAGCCTTGCAGCCCAGGGATAAATCCCATTTGGTCATGGTGAATAATCCTTTTAATGTACTGTTGGATCCTATTGGCTAGTATTTTGGTGAGAATTTTTGCATCCATGTTCATCAAGGATATTGGTCTATAATTCTCCTTTTTGATGGGGTCTTTGTCTGGTTTTGGGATCATCATAATGGTGGCCTCATAAAATGAGTTTGGAAGTTTTCCTTCCATTTCTATTTTTTGGAACAGTGTCAGGAGAATAGGTATTAATTCTTTAAATGTCTGAAAGAATTCCCCTGGGAAGCCATCTGGTCCTGGGCTTTTGTTTGTTGGGAGATTTTTGATGACTGCTTCAATTTCCTTAGTGGTTATAGGTCTGTTCAGGTTTTCTATTTCTTCCTGGTTCAATTTTGGTAGTTGATACATCTCTAGGAATGCACCCATTTCTTCCAGGTTATCTAATTTGCTGGCATAGAGTTGCTCATAATATGTTCTTATAATTGTTTGTATTTCTTTGGTGTTGGTTGTGATCTCTCCTCTTTCATTCATGATTTTGTTGATTTGGGTCATTTCTCTTTTCTTTTTGATAAGTCTGGCCAGGGGTTTATCAATCTTGTTAATTCTTTCAAAGAACCAGCTCCTAGTTTCGTTGATCTGTTCTACTGTTCTTTTGGTTTCTAGTTCATTGATTTCTGCTCTGATCTTTATTATTTCTCTTCTCCTGCTTGGCTTAGGCTTTATTTGCTGTTCTTTCTCCAGCTCCTTTAGGTGTAGGGTTAGGTTGTGTATTTGAGACCTTTCTTGTTTCTTGAGAAAGGCTTGTATTGCTATATACTTTCCTTTCAGGACTGCCTTTGCTGCATCCCAAAGATTTTGAACAGTTGTGTTTTCATTTTCATTGGTTCCCATGAATTTTTTTAATTCTTCTTTAATTTCCTGGTTGACCCATTCATTCTTTAGTAGGATGCTCTTTAGCCTCCATGTATTTGAGTTCTTTCTGACTTTCTTCTTCTGATTGAGTTCTAGTTTCAAAGCATTGTGGTCTGAAAATATGCAGGGAATAATCCCAATCTTTTGGTACCGGTTGAGACCTGATTTGTGACCTAGGATGTGATCAATTCTGGAGAATGTTCCATGGGCACTAGAGAAGAATGTGTATTCCGTTGCTTTGGGATGGAATGTTCTGAATATATCTGTGAAGTCCATTTCGTCCAGTGTGTCATTTAAAGTCTTTATTTCCTTGATCTTTTGCTTAGATGATCTGTCCATTTCAGTCGGGGGATGTTAAATTCCCCCCCTATTATTGTATTATTGTCAATGTGTTTCTTCACTTTTGTTATTAATTGCCTTATATAATTGGCTGCTCCCATGTTAGGGGCATAGATATTTACAATTGTTAGATCTTCTTGTTGGATAGACCCTTTAAGTAGGATATAGTGTCCTTCCTCATCTCTTATTACAGTTTTTGTTTTAAAATCTAATTTGTGTGATATAAGGATTGCCACACCAGCTTTCTTTTGGTGTCCATTAGCATGGTAAATGGTTTTCCACCCCCTCACTTTCAATCTGGGGGTGTCTTTGGGTCTAAAATGAGTCTCTTGCAGACAGCATATCGATGGGTCTTGTTTTTTAATCCAATCTGATAGCCTGTGTCTTTTGATTGGGGCATTTAGCCCATTTACATTCAGGGTAACTATTGAAAGGTATGAATTTAGTGCCATTGTATTGCCTGTAAGGTGACTGTTACTGTATATTGTCTCTGTTCCTTTCTGATCTGTGCTGCTTTTAGGCTCTCTCTTTGCTTAGAGGACCCCTTTCAATATTTCTTGGACGACTGGTTTCATGTTTGCAAATTCCTTTAGTTTTTGTTTGTCCTGGAAGCTTTTTATCTCTCCTTCAATTTTCAATGAGAGCCTAGCTGGATATAATATTCTTGGCTGCATATTTTTCTCGTTTAGTGCTCTGAAGATATCATGCCAGTCCTTTCTGGCCTGCCAGGTCTCTGTGGATAGGTCCGTTGCCAATCTAATATTTCTACCATTGTAGGTTACATATCTCTTCTCCCGAGCTGCTTTCAGGATTTTCTCTTTGTCTCTGAGACTCATAAGTTTTACTATTAGATGTCGGGGTGTTGACCTATTTTTATTGATTTTGAGAGGGGTTCTCTGTGCCTCCTGGATTTTGATGCCTGTTTCCTTCCTCCCATTAGGGAAGTTCTCTGCTATTATTTGCTCCAATATACCTTCTACCCCTCTCTCTCTTTCTTCTTCTTCTGGGATCCCAATTATTCTAATGTTGTTTCATCTTATCGTATCGCTTATCTCTCGAATTCTCCCCTCGTGATCCTGTAGTTGTTTCTCTCTCTTTTTCTCAGCCTCTTTATTTTCCATCATTTGGTCTTCTATATCACTGATTCTCTCTTCTGCCTCATTTATCCTAGCAGTTAGTGCCCCCATTTTTGATTGCACCTCATTAATAGCCTTTTTGATTTCGACTTGGTTAGATTTTAGTTCTTTTATTTCTCCAGAAAGGGTTTCTCTAATAACTTCCATGCTTTTTTCAAGCCCAGCTACTATCTTTAAAGTCATGATTCTGAACTCTAGGTCCAACATCGTACTAATGTCCATATTGAGTAGGTCCCTGGCTGACGGTACTACCTCTTGTTCTTTTTGCTGAGGTGATTTTTTTCATCTTGTCATTTTGTCCAGAGGAGAATAGATGAATGAGAGAACAAAATGCTAACAGGTTAACAACGTCCCCAGCAAATATACTCCATACAAATCAGAAAAGACCTGAAACCAGGGGAAAAGAAAGGGAAAGAAAGAAAAAAGAAAGAGAAAAGAAAGAAAGAAAGAAAGAAAAACAAAAAGAAAAAGATAAAAACAAAAACAGAACAATACAAAAAAAAAACCCGAATGTGACCAAATATGATCAGGCTAGTGCATAGATCAGTGCCACACACTAGATTTGGGGCGTATTTTGGTCTGTTAGAAAAAAGTGCCTCCTAAAATTTTAAAGGAAGAAAGACTTATATATGTACAAAATAAGGGTTGATACAATGAAGGGATGGAAGATGACTATAAAGATGAAAATTATAAAAGATTTTATAAAAGGAATTGATACGATAAGAAGTTGTTTGAAAAAAGAAAGAAGAAAATTAAAAAAAAAAGGGAGAGAATGTGATCAGGCAGGAGACTAGAACAAAGCCATACACCAGTGATTTAGGGTATATTTTGATCTGTTAGAAGAAACTGTATCTCAAAATTTTAAAGAGAGAACAACTTATATGCCAAAAATAAGGGTAACTACTATGAAGGGATAAAATATGACTCTAAAATGTAAAATAAAAAATGTTTTTTTAAAAAAAGGGATTGATAAGATGTTGGTTGAAAAAGGGAAAAAGAAAAATAAAAAAAACAGTTAAAAAAATTAACTTTGAAAAACTAATGAATCGTGGTAAAAAAAAGCCATGAATTCTATGTGCAGTATTCCCCTAGCTCTGGAGTTCTCCCGTTCTCCTTGATCAGTAAACTTGGTCTTGGCTTGCTGGCTGTTTGTGCTGATCTTCTCAGGGAGGGGCCTGTTGCCGTGGTTCCCAAATGTCTTTGCCGGAGGCGGAATTGCCCTGCCCTTGTCGGTCCGGGCTAAGCAAGCTGCTCGGGTTTGCTCTCAGGAGCTTTTGTTCCCTGCAAGCTCTGGTACAGCTTTGGAGGACCAGGGCGACAATGGTGGCCTCCCAATCTCCACTTGGAGGAGCTGAGAACTTGGGGCCCCGCTCCTCAGTGCGCCCCCAGAGAAAAGCAGTGTGTCCCCGGTCTCCGGCCACACTCTGTGCTCAGCCGGCCTGTGACCGAGCGTTTCTATCTCTGGCACCCAACCCCGTGTGGAGTCTCCAAACCCAGCAGATCCCTGCAGTGCGCTCCCGCGCTGCTCCTCCCGGGGTAGGAAGGGGAGTCTCCCCGGATCTGCCTCTTGTTGGGTCCCTGCTGGAGGAGCAGTGGCCCGACTGGGCCGCAGATCACAGTTTATGGCAACCCCGAGCTGAGAGCCCGCGCCTCGGCTCCGTCTCTGCAGCCGGCTTCCCCGCTCCGATACCTGGGAGCTCCGCCGCACTCAGGCACCCCGGGTCTTTCTGTGACCCTCAGGGTCCTGAGAGCACACTGTCCCGGGAGGATTCCACCCCCCGCTTAGCCACTGGAGCGACGTCCCTCAGCGGAGCCGACCTCTAAAAGGTCCGATTTTGTGCTCCGCGGCTCTAGCACTTGCCAGAAGCGGCCGGCGGAGGCCCCTCCCCCGCCGTCTATCCTCCCAAATATCGCCTCGGATTCACTTCTCCGCACGTCCTACCTTCCAGTAAGTGGTCGCTTCTCTGTTCAGAGAGCTGTTGGTACTCTCTTCTTCGGTCTCCTGTTGAGTTTGTAGGTGTTCAGAATGGTTTGATCCCTATTCAGCTGAATTCCTGAGATCAGACAAAATCCAGGTCTCCTACTCCTCCGCCATCTTGCTCCGCCCTCTCGCGAATGCAGAGTCTAACCAACATAAACTTGCACAGATTCCTACCCCGTCACCTACAGATGTTTCAGTACTTGTACATCTTCTCATTTCTTTACCTCTGTTTACATAGGTATTAGGATGTAGATTTTGGTATGAAACTCAGGTTCACATTTGTGTTCTATTCCTACCAGATGTTATTTAACAATTTCCAAACCTCAGTTTTAGACTTGAACAGAGGGTGCTGAATGGAGATAAAAAAAATATGTGCCTCTTATGTTCGTTGTGAAGATAAAATAAGATAACATGCCTGGTGCCTGGCAGAGTGAGCATTTAATAAAATGAAATAATTAAAATCCTCTTCTTCATGTCATTTGCTCAAGGCAAATTCCTGCACCTGTGTTCAGCATCCATCTCTGCAATGTTCAGTATTCTCTTTTTCTCTTGTATTTTCAACTTCTTTGACTCTACTAGAGCTTACCTCACAGGAGGTACAAATATTCGGGTTTCTTTTCTTTCAAAATAAAAAGTTTTATCTCTGTAATCCCAATGTTATCCCAAGGTCTTCTTCCAGCTACCACCTTTTTATTTTGTCTTCCTTTCTCAGCCAAGCTTTTCTTTTTATTTATTTAATTTATTTATCTGAGAGAGAGAGAGAGAAGGAGAGAGAGAGTACAAGTGGGGAAGAGAGGGAGAAGCAGGCTCCTTGCTGACTCGGGGCTCGATCCCAAGACCCTGGGATCATGAGCTGAGCTGAAGGCGGATGCTTAATGAGTGAGCCACCCAGGCGCCCCTAAGAAAAATCTTCACTATTGCACATAGTTAACTAGTTTAATTATTACGCTGGATAAAAATAAATGGGCTAAGTGCTTTATTACCATTGCTAGTCAGTGGGGGAACCGGGAACCTTGAACCAAATTTCTTTGAAACCAACTAGCTGGAGTCCCTAGATGAAATCAACTACGATACCTGCTGTACTTTTAGGATCTTAGTTACATCCTCCGATGGTGTTTAGTGTTTAAGCCCATCAGGTTTTCTGATATGTGTAGTCTATCGTGACCTATAGTTGATCTGGGCTACAATGCTCCATGTCCCTTAAGGGCTGTGTTTCTGGTTTGTTTGTTTTTAATCTGTAGTACTTAGCACAATGACTGGAACATGGTAAGTATTTGAGTCTCTCTTGAATGAAAGAAGAAAAGTTTTTATTTATTTATTTATTTTTTACCATTTCTGCTCATTAGTCCCTCTGTCAACTATTCCATTCATTTGAACATTGAGTTCAGTGATTCCTAATTGTGCAAAGAGGTGGCTGAGCCACTGTGAGGTGTACTGACCGAGGCACTGAAGGAAATAGGTTATAACCCTCCTGTGTATTAGGAGGACAAAAAAGTCTAGAACCCCTGAAAATTGGATATTCCTATTTAAATATCTCACGCACACAAATCCTATAGCTTCCAATAGATTGTAAGAACTTAGCAAGAATTCTTTCTTCATCTTGGAGATTTTAGACTCACAGAACATAAAAACTAGAAGGGACCTAGTATTATCTGGTCCACTTCTCATATTTCACTGATGAGGAAACTGAGGCCTTAAGAGTTTCAGCAATATGCCCATGGTTGGATCCTTTGCAATGGCTAGCAAATTGTTAGCATAAAAATGTGCTCAATCAAAACTCATTATATGCATGAAAGAATTAGAGATAAAAATCAGATGGATACCAATGATGGCTTGCTTTCTTCTACACCTCAGGGGCTCTATTCTAACAACTTCCAAGTCAGAAAATATTAAAATATGAATTGGACTTGCTCTGTATCTGCTGATCTCTCTCATCCTTGAGTTCTTGTGACATTGTAAGATTTACCCTATGATATAAGTGCTTATTATTTTAAATATTTCTTGTCATATTATTGATGTTTTTCTGCATTTAAATGTTCTGAGAGTATCTTAGTTTGTATTGCTTTGCCTCTCTCTATCATACCTAACCCTGGAACAGTGTTGGGATTTTAATAGTGGTTAACTAAGTTCTTCTTCATTGATTACTAATAGATTAACTGATGCCTAACTTCCAAGTAAAGTTGTTATGCAGGTTAACATTTACCTTCTTTGAGTTGAATACTGTCACTCGACATAGTCTTAAAAGTAAATGAGTGAGTAAAGGTTAAATTCTCTTTTAAGCGTAACTCCAGCAAATAACACATTGTGCTGACTTATTCTTAGAGACTCAAAAAAACAAAATTTGAGACTGTCTTCTTTAGGAACATGTGATCTTAGTCAGTAAACGATAACACACTGGAGAATGAAGTATTATTTACTTATTGCACAATCACAGAGCCACAGCCTTGTGAATGTTAATATTTTCTGGGAATGACAACAGACTTTGAAAAAATAAACACTGCAGAAAGAGCCAGAAATTACCCATAGTTTTGGACCTAAATTTTATTGCACAGGAAAAAAACAGGATGAAGAGCCCTAGAGTGGCAATAAATTAAATCTCCTGTGAGTCAGGAGATTAGAGTTCTAATTCTTCTTTGGTTCAAGCCATCTGTGAGACCTTGGGTAAGTCTATAAGTCTTGCTGGGCCGACAGCTTTTCATCTTTAAAACCAGAGGATTGAATATCTTTTTTTCTTTTTTGAAGATTTTATTTATTTATTTGACACAGAGAGAGAGAGGCAGAGAGAGAGAGAGGCAGAGAGAGAGATTGAGAGGGAGAAGCAGGCTCCCCACTGAGCAAGGAGCCTGACGTGGGGCTCGATCCCAGGACCCTGGGATTTTGACCTGAGCTGAAGGTAGCCGCTTAACTGACTGAGCCACCCAGGTGCCCCAGAGGATTGAATTTCAAATGATTTGTAATGTCTCTTCCAAGTCTAAGATTCTAACATTTATTTGAATCAATAACCACTGATGATAGAAGGGATATATAATGGTGACAGAAAGTGTTAGCACTGGGAAGATGGACTGAGGGATGAAAAGGAATAAACTAGTATTCCTCGGATAGAGGAAGGACTTACTCCTTTGACCTAAAAGGCTGAATTTCACAGCATCTGAACTAAATATATATATGATTATTTCCCTGTTTAAAAAGATTTTGAGGGGTTCCTGGCTGGCTCACTCAGTAGAGTATGTGACTCTTGATCTTGGGGTCATGAGTTCAAGCCCCATGTTGGGCATACAGCTTACTTAAAAAATATTTTGAAGTCCATAGACATGTTCAGCTAAACATTAAGTGGGTGAAACTAAGATATAAGCAGACATAGATAGAAGTTTGTAGAACTAGGAACTTTTCTACAGTTCTCAATCAGTTGTTTTAATTCTGGGCCTATGAAGACCAAGTCTTCATGGTCTATACGCCCAAAACTTCAAAATCATTTCTGCAAAGGTATCAACAAATTCAGCCAAAAGTCCAACTGATGTAGAAGGCAGCATGTTGCCAAGAATGATAGCTGTGGCTTTGTGAAGCCTAGTCTGGGTGATGAACTCACATGGCTGTTCCCCTCTTCTTTGAAGTTGGTGGTAGTTGCTCTTTCTTTGCCTATGACTGAGGTGGTCCTGGGTCAGCATCATGCCATGAGTGGGCTTAATATCTTTTAACTAAAAGAGCTAACAAGACTTACTCTGGCTGAGTGAGGTTTATAGAGAGGATGAACCACAAGTAGAGAGGATCAACTTATAAAGTGACTCTAAGGGACACAAAAATCACATGGAAAATCAGGAGAGGTTGGGGTGATAGGTTTCAGGGAGAGAAGAGGAACAACATTTGGGAAACAGAAGAACCAACAGAGTTTGAATAGCTGAGTTATCTTGTTGAACCCTCAGCACTGGACTTCGTTCTCTTCACTAGAGTGTTGCCACCACTGTGACTCAGCCATGCCCTTATCTTTGTTTTTCTTTGTGTCTGGTTATTTCTCCCCTAAAACTCAACAGTCTGAGGCTATTCTTGTTTCCCAAGTCATATTACTGAGACAGAATTTATCAGTCCAGCTAAAGCATTATCACTTCTGTTTTGGACTGTGTCCAGAAAGGAGTTAACACAGCAGGCCTGAGACTGTCTCTAGAAGGGCCGGCTTACAAGATTGGCCCTTGGCTGGTGTCTGGGTGTTTCCACCATTCTCATAACTGATAAGGGTGGTTCTCCGTGCCTAGACTGTTTGCATAAACAATGTGATTTATGCTGAATACCTGCTTTCCTTCTGGGAGTCAGGAATTTGGAAGGTGATAGGCAGAGTGCAGATGTGACCAGCCCCCAGTAAAAATGTTGAATGCTCTGTCTCTAATGAGCTTTCCTGGTCAGAAACACCATACACATGTTACTGCATTTTTCAGTGCTGGAGAGAGTAGCATGCTCATGTGTGTCTCCTCACAGAAGGAGAACATAGGCCTGTGCATGGATTTCTCTAGATTCTGTCTGTGTCCTTTTCCATTGTGATCTGATGGTGTATCCTTACTGTCACTGCAATAAATCCTAGCTGTGAGTCCACCTATGTGCTGGATTCCATGAGTTCTCCTAGCAAATCTCTAACTATGGGGTTGGTCTTAGAGATCCCAACCCAGGCCACTTCAAAGGACCCAGGCCAACTTGGGTATTGGCTGTCCTTGGGCCAAGTGTTATACATTGGTCCAATCAATTGCATATGGAGGAGGAAGTGCGGGATTGTATTTAGCTTGGTCACTCCTGCTTATGGAATGGTCTAGAACAGTGGTTCTCAATCTAGTCTGCAAAACAGAATCTTCTGTGATGGCTTTAGAAACTAGACCCCATCCAAGATTAATTAGAATTTTGGAATTAGATTGTGGGAGTGGGGCTTAGATAATGACATGTTTTCAAAGCTCTCCAGGGATTCTAATGGGTAGCCTGAATTGGGATCAATGGCCTGGAGCAGTTTCCTTTAGAAGGAGACTGTAGCCTTGGGAGGCATTGTGATCCATTTGGCCAGGGCAATGTACATTTTTTTCACATGAAGAAATGGGCTCATGTCTTCAGGCATCCTTAAAAAAATGAGTAAGATTGCTTAGTTGTGCTTGTGAGGAATACTCTGGGAATTGTGTCATTTTAAGGGTTCTACTGGGGCCATCTTCATAGCATAAAGTTTATGTTGACAACTTTCTGTGCTTCCAAACTGTAGAAAAACAAGCAGAAAAAAAATGCATTAAAATGTATGTGACCAGCTGCAGCAATATTTTGCCAATGGCCCACATTCTTGAACATACTGTTCCACAAAATCTATCTCTCATGTCTCTTATGAAATAAACAGTCACATCTGTTTCTTAGGGTTATTTAAAGATCCATGTTAAATTGTTTATCCTTAGAGAGATTCTTTCTTTGTCGTTAAAAAAGCTGGTTGGCAGAAAATCCCTACTGGGCCGGCCTGTGGTATCATAGTACTCCTTCCCTTTCAGTGCAGAGGGGCACAGCAGTTGACCTTTGGGTGTGGCAGCAAGAGTGAGGGTTCCTTGGCCAGTCTTCCTGTTGCTGACTCCCTCGCAGCCTCCAGTTTTGTTTTTTTTTTTTAAGATTTTATTTATTTATTAGAGAGAGAGAGAGAGCAGGAGAGGGGGGAAGGTCAGAGGGAGAAGCAGACTCCTGGCTGAGCAGGGAGCCCAATGCGGGATTCGATCCCGGGACTCCAGGATCATGACCTGAGCTGAAGGCAGTCGCTTAACCAACTGAGCCACCCAGGCGCCCGCAGCCTCCAGTTTTTAAGTGGCTGGTAGTGCTGCGTGAGAGAGCTCCGAAATGCAGGCCGCTGCCTTCATTTGGCAGATCAACCCTGATGCAGTGTCCTGTTCCCAAGGGACATCTGGCAAATATTTGTTGAGTTGACTTGATGGGATGGAATTACTGGAAGAAAGAACTGCTGCTGATGGGCGGGCACCCACGGTGCTCTCTGTCTTGTGTTTTCTATAGAGCCGAAGCTCACTCCACAAAGTGCCACTTGGATAGAAGCAGTTGTTATCTATGTGGAAGCCATCTCGGTCTGCACGTCCTTGGGAGATACCCTGAAGCCCAGGACGAAGGTAGACTTTTCCTCATGATAACTATAGGGTAATCGTGAGAGACCTTGAGTACCAATCACACCACCCTATGGCCCAGCACAGCTTAGACTGGTCCTTCCCCAGTTGGAGGTAAGCAGGACTTAACTTCCAGCCTCCCCTCTGGAACTGGGTGTCTTTCTTACCCTCACATGCCATGTGTTCTCTCCAGCTGTGGCCCTTCCCCCATTAGGACCTGCTTTAGGAAGGAACTTGAAACTCATTTATCCCAAGAACTTCAGGTTTAAATAGTCTCATGTGTTTTTGCATTTTAGGAAAGCTCAGTGGACAGAATTTCTGGTGAATGAGGTTGCTTTTTGGTGGGAGAGCCAAGAGAGGTGCCCTGGGGGGGGCAGCTTCCTGGTGCACTTGGCTGGCAGCCCCACTGGAGTCTCCTCCGATGGCCTCCTCCATCCGGCGGCAGCCTCGCTCTGGCTCAGACACGTGGGCTTGGGACATAGCTGACCCTTAAAGCCACTGCTAAAAGCCCCCGAGGAGCGAACATCCACTCGGCTACCATCATTTTGTGGGCTCCCAAGCATTTCATTTCATAATTCCGTTTTGTTTCCTCTTCCCACACGTTAACCAAGGCATCTGGCAGCAAAATGCAGAGTCAGCAGGAACAGTTCTGTTTATTCTTTGCTGCCTTGGCGATGTCTCAAAGTTGAACATGTTCTCAAACTCAACTGCTTTTGGAAGTTTTCCCAAACACAAGGAGCCTGCTAAAAGACCAGCAGTCTTAGAATGGCATGGAATTCTCTACCAAGAGGCCTGAAGAAAGGCTGTTCAAGTGAGACCGGAAAAAACATTCTTATGTGTGGGGCACTTATATACCCAGAAATGAAACTTAATAAATAGCTAGTAATGAAACTATGCCAAACATGAGAAAAGCCAGATTGCAAAAATAGCATGTGCAGAATAAGCGCATTTGGTAAAATACAAGCTGGCTATGTAAAAATATACAGAGTATTTTTTGTTTGCCTACTTAGTGGCCACTTAGTCAGGTGTTTTATACACAATACCTGATTATATATATATTACACAATACCCACAGTATACACAGTACTTGATTATATATAATTGACAAAAACCCAGGGAGGCCATTCTTTTTTTTTGTTTTTTAAACAAAAGTCACATTTTATTTAGGTTGAAATAAACTATACAAAATTGATTTTCTTCACCAAAAATATCAGCAATATTTTCTGTATTATTCCTAGATAAACCACAAAACACTTATTTTGGCAGGTTTTCCAGGTCAGGGAGGCCATTCTTATTATTCCCATTTTACAGGTGAGCTCATGGAGGTTCTGACTTGGTCACACTTGACTAAAGTCACATTGAGAATATGTAGGAAAAGTCCATAATCCATTAGAACACTGTGGACCATTACTGTATAGATCTGCAAAGATAAATCGTTGGTGCTACATTAGAATATAAGTTGAGGATAAATGAGTGATTTTTATTTTCTTCATTTTGCTTATGCTTATTTTCTAATTTCTCTCCAATGCACATCTTTTGTTAACAGAAAGTTATTCCTTAAGTAAGAAACTTATACCAAATAGAGGCTTCTCCCACTATCCGAAAGTAGAACATGTCTATAAAACCTTCCAGAGCCCAAATATCATAAGACGAAGAAGAAATTACCATTAATTTATACAGAAACATTTTTGAGCATTCCCAGACCCCCAAAATAACCTCTTCTAGATTTTTCTCATGCCTCGTAACACGTCTTACTAACAGATGCATAAAATTAAGTAAGATAAAACACAGATGCTCACAGACACGGTTCAAAGCTCTAAATGGCGTGATGCTGAGATGTTGAGCAAAGCCCCCCGGGAGCAACTCGGTGGAGCCATTCTCGCTGCTCGGGCTGTGTTGCCCCTACAAGGCTCGCTGTCTGCTATTGTCACTGTTGGCCTTTTTCCATAAAAGCAGAACTCCTCTTTGGATTTCTTTTGGATTGCAAAAATAAGTACTAATGGAAGTCTCTTGTACAAGCGAGGAGGTGTAAGGCAAACTTTGGACAAGTGGGGGATACCTGTCCCAAACCTGTTATAGATGAGTTAAAATATATTTACTATGAAAAGATGATTTTTATAGTTTTAAGTAAATTCTTTTTCTTCCGTTTGTGGAACTACAAAGGCGTCAGTATGAGTTTGCTAGGGCTTCCATCATAAAGTACTGCAGGCTGGGCGTCCAATCCTGCCAATACCTTGTTCTTGGATTTCTAGCTTCAGAACTGTGGGAAAAGAGATTCCCATTGTTTAAGCCACCCCTCCTGGATGCTGAGGCTGCAGAAGGAAATAAGATGGCCATGATCCCTGGTTTTAGTGTTAGGGGCAGATAATAAACAAATACAGAAATAAATAAGCACCTAGAAAAACCAGTGATGGTGTGAGCTGTGACATGCACTAAAATAAGATGAAGTGAGAGACTAAGCTTGAAGGTGAATTGTAGTATGGGGTAGGGGTAAGAGCAGGGACTTTGGTGCCACCTCTCTCATTTCCTAGCTGTGTGACCTTAGGCATGTTATGATGGTAAAAAAAAAAATCACATAAAATTTACCATCTTAACCATTTTTAAGTGTATAGTTGAGTAGTTAAGTATATACACATTGTTGTGACCTTCAGCATATTTTTTGCAGGAGTTTGCAGGATGGGAAGACTGCCTGGGCCCGAGGAAGACGGATCTCTTCAAAGTACTATGAGAACTGGGTCTGAGGCAAGTGTAGCCTGATCGCTCAGACTGAGGTCAGGGCCTCCACTCCTGGGGACTCAGATCTCAGGCTCATGAAACATTTCCCCTGGACGCACAGCTGTGATCTCCAACATGTTGCAAAGTGTGGCTGCTTGTTTGTTTCATTTGAACAAATGGAGGTAGGGAGGAAAAAAGGAATACAGCCAGTTTTGTTGCTAAGCAACTTTTAACATCTTATGTAGACCCAGGTTTCGTGGTGTTTATTTAGTACTGGTGAAATGATACTTCTTGTGCAACTATAAAATGACTAGTGTGCATTCTCTAAGGGCTTAGGAATGCTGGAGAGATTGATTGCAAGCCTGCTTCCTGGAGCTTTCTTCAGGAAAAAAGAAAAAGAAAAACATGTTTTTCCTCTCTAGAGGCTTCTAGTTGCTAGGCATAAATTTTTTTCTCATATTTTCCAGAATACATTGCCTTTGGACTCAGATCAAGAAAACTCCAAGCTTTTCTCAGAGCAAATGCAAATAAGATTTTGAGTGAAGTCTTCAGCTCTGAGGAATGCTGTGTTCCTTTTCACCAAAATACATGCTTCCCTGGCCCCAGGCCTGGGGGGCTGTAGCCAGACACTGGCAGTGGAAACCCAGGAAGATAGGAGCCTCTGGAAATCTGCCAGAAAGCCAGTCATGCAGCTCTTCTCCCCCGCCAGGCTGTTATGCTAAACTCACACATGCCTGAGGTGAAACATTCTTTCCCAACACAAACACAGAACCTTCTGAAGACTCTTGATTCTTCTTTATCAGTCCCTTCTCTACTTTTCATAGTGACTCTAAATGGTATTACTTTAGGAGAAAAAAATGGACTCCCTTTTCTCAGGACAACAAACTACACAGAATATGCATTTGTGGTCACCAGGATGGCAAGGCATGAGTTTTGAGTCTCACTTGAAAGCGAGGAGGGAAAGTATGAGTCCAGCAAAAACCTTAGAACAACTCTTTAAGTTGAGTTTGGCCCTTCCTCCAGCTCCAAACTCTTCTGGCCAAGTGTTGTCAGTGGGCCCTCCAAGCTCCTTTTTGAGCTCCTGGGCACCTGCAAGAAGGGGGCTGCTGGCTAAAAAGGCAGCGATTGGCCTTTGGAGAAGCTCTTCTGGGTTATCTGGTCTACACTTGCCACTCTTGCTACCTTCCAACCCATTCCTCGCTGTACACTAAAGGGGTCCTTGAAAATTCGAATCTGCTCTGTTACTCGCAAACTCCCACAAGGTCTACAGTGTGGTCTGGCCTGGTCTGGCCCCTGTGCATGGCCCCAGTTTCAATGCTGTGCCCTGCCCCAGCTACACAGGCTTTATTCAGTTCCTTCCTTCTGCCATGCTCGCTCCCATCATAGGTCTTTGCTTGTGTTCTGCTAGCTTCCTCTAACTTCACATCTGATTCACTCCTACAGCTCATTCGGGTTGCAGCTCAATTGTTACCTCATCAGGGAAGCCTTCACCAACTCTATGAACCAGCTACTTTCCCTGTTTTCTAGTCTCTGTTGCATAGCCCTCATTGACCTTTGTTCTACCATTAGACCATAAGTGCCATACGAGTAGGAATGGGTGTTTTAGTTTTTCTTTTTAATATATATCCAGTGCTTAGAATAATATCAACATTTGTATACTCAATAATTATTTGTTGATTTAACAAAAAAAACCACATCTTAGGGACAGTGACCAAGACACTAAAAACACCATGTCTTCCCTTCCTGAGATTTCTTGGGACTTTTGCCATATTTTTTTTATTTTTATACCACTTTTAAATAGTAGGGTATAATTCTGATACCCAGTTCCAATGTGTGTGTCTTTTCCCTGCACTCCCAAGCAATTTCCTGACACCCACTGAGTGTCCTACAATTTCACTCAACTCTGACACTATCTACATGGAGATAGCATCAGATCCGGCAGGTGAAGGGCTCAGTCCCACAAGCCGCCCCTCCCCCATTCAGATGCCAGTCATAAGTCCAGGTTGTCACCTGTGTGTCTCACCAATCAGCTCTAGGTTGGAAGTTCCAACTACCCCCTACTTGGGTTTGATTAATTTGCTAGAATAGTTTACGGGAGTCAGAGAAACATTTTATTACTGGGATTGCCCATTTATTATGAAAGGATATAACTCAGAAACACCCAGACAGAAGAGATGCATAGGGTAAGATATGGGGAAGCAGGCGGGGCCTGCCACCTGCCATTTGGGCAAGTGAAGGAGAGGACAAGGTATGAAGAGTTCACTGGACAGTGCATTTTCTCCTCCAGTCTTAGGTCTGTTTATAGTCCGATGCCTGGGGTGAGGGTAGCTTGTTGGAATATTGTATCACTTGATAAGTAAGAAAATATGTATTTATAGCTAATGCTACTCTTAAAATCTATGTTGAATCACTAGCCTTTCAAAACTTGCCATTGATAGAATATCGATTCTATAGCCAAAAGCTAAAGAAAGTTTATTACCTATATAATTTCATAAAAACCTCTTGGCTGTATAATTCATCAAGAGAATTCTTTAGTTTTAAAGGATCTGGCCATGAAGTACAACAAAAATGTGAGAAAACAACCTTTCACATGCTTCAGCAGTCCTAACGTTCCTGAACCAACAACTGATTATTCACTGAGTAGCACCTGTACACACAGAACTGGGCTAAGCATTAGGGGAAGACCTGGGAGCATCACACATTCCCCCTACAACAGATTATCCCCCTGAAGAGTTAGGAAATACAAGTTCAATAACAACAATACCAAAATTACAGCAGTAGAAGAGACCTAAGGCTCAATGAGTGGGGCAGAATGTAAGCTGGAGCGTCCATTGAGGAGGGAGGTCTCATGGCAGGGTGGCCGGCTGTGCAGCAATCGGGACTTGAGTAGGGGTTCGAAAGAGCAACAACAACAAACACTTCATGAGCACTTACTAAATCAGGCATTGTGCCAAGTGCGTACATGTATTTTCTTATTCAATCCTCACAACAACTGTCTGAGGCTGTTAGGTAACAGAAACCCGACCATAGCAGCATAATGATGTGGAGGCTTATTTGTCTTCATATAAGAAGGAGTCCAGGGCCAGGCAGTCTGGGGCTGACGCAGGTGCTTGAGAAATCATCAAGCTTCCAGCTCTTTCTAGCTTCCTGTTCCACCGGCTTAGTTGTGGTTTCTATCCCCTTGGTGTAAAGTGGCTGATCCACTCCAGGCATTACACTGGCATCCCAGCAGAAAGATCAAGAAAACCACAAGTGTTCATAAGTGGAAGGAAAAACTGCCCTAGGGGTCCCCCGCAGACTTCAGACTCCATCCCATTGGTTAGAGCTGTGTCATATAGACCTCCGAGCGGCAGGACTGGCTGAGAAATGGAGGCTTTTTGGTTTTTATTGTTTAGCCTGAGCACAGAGCTGCACCAAAACTTCAGAGCTGTGTACTGAGGGAGAGGAAGGAAATGCGGGATAGGAGCCAGAGTGCCTCCACCGAGAATACTGTTATTCTTGTTCTACACAGGGGAGAACCTAAGCACTAAGTGTTAAGTAACTTGCCCTGGGTCGTGTAGTTAATAAGTAGAAAAGCTGGACACCCTCAGAAGCAATCTGATTCCAGAGCCTGACCTTCTAGCCCTGAGCTAGGATCTGAACTGGAGAGCAGAGGGAACGGCCCTCGGGGCAGGGGATGTGTTGACAAAGGTGCAGGTGGGGGCGGGGTGCGGAGTGCCAGAGGCAAGTGAGGCCCTCAGGCTGTAACAGGGGAGCCATCCTGAGGTGTGGTGGGAGATAAGGTGGGAACAGTGGTCTGGACTCATTTCATCGGCCTGATTAAGCCTTCAGGGTCATGAGAATTGTCAGTCCTGACACTGAAATAATAATAACATAAATAATTGACTTTCTCTGCTTGACTTATTTCACTTAGCATAATCTCCTCCAGTCCCATCCACGTTGATGTAAAAGTTGGGTATTCATCCTTTCCGACGGCTGAGTAATATTCCATTGTATGTATGGGCCACATCTTCTTTATCCATTCATCTGTCAAAGGGCATCTCAGCTCTTTCCACAGTTTGGCTCTTGCGGACATTGCTGCTATGAACATTGGGGTGCATATGGCCTTTTTATTTTTTTTAAAGATTTTATTTATTTATTTGAGAGAGAGAGAGAATGAGAGATAGAAAGCACGAGAGGGAAGAGGGTCAGAGGGAGAAGCAGACTCCCCGCCGAGCAGGGAGCCCGATGCGGGACTCGATCCCGGGACTCCAGGATCATGACCTGAGCCGAAGGCAGTCGCTTAACCAACTGAGCCACCCAGGCGCCCATGGCCTTTTTTTTTCACTACATCTGTGTCTTTGGGGTAAATACCCAGTAGTCCAATTGCTGGGTCATAGGGTAGCTCTATTTTTAATTTTCTGAGGAACCTCCACACTGTTTTCCAAAGTAGCTGTACCAACTTGCATGGATGGGACTGGAGGAGATTATGCTAAGTGAAATAAGTCAAGCAGAGAAAGTCAATTATCATATGGTTTCACTTATCTGTGAAACATAAGGAATAGCAGGGAGGACATTAGGAGAAGGAAGGGAAAAATGGGGGGGGACATCAGAGGGAGAGACGAACGATGAGAGACTATGGACTATGAGAAACAAACTGAAGGTTCTAGAGGGGAGGGTGGTGGGGGGATGGGCTAGCCTGGTGACGGGTATTAAGGAGGGCACGTACTGCATGGAGCACTGGGTGTTATACACAAACAATGAATCATGGAACACTACATCAAAAACTAATGATGTCACGTATGGTGATTAACATAACATAACAAAAAAAAATAATAGCATAAATAGGCAAGTGCTGGCCAGAAGTGAAAACCTTGTTTGGAAGGCAAAAGCCAACTCAGCAAATACAACCAGGGTCAGTACATCAGGAGATGTCAAACATGAGCAGAGCCAGGACTCACAGTTTGTGGCAAACCCAAGGCTGAAGTTGGAAGATGCAAGCAATAGCCAAGGCTGAGTCCAGGTGTGTTCTGAAGGCTGGATGATTCCAAAGGTCTTAAGAATATTGAGGCTGGAGACCAGGGTCTGGGCCTGATGGTTTGGGGTCAGAGAGTCAAAGGAACCCTGGAATATTACCTACCTAAGGCCTGATTGGCTTTATAGCTATATTTGTCCATTCCAGCACCTTTGGAACATTACTGGCATATTACTTAGCACCAGCTTCCTCTTCCGTAGTTACTTAAACTTTGAGGGGACGTGATGAGCCCAGACTATCATGACACCAAGGCAACATAGAGAGATGTTTTCCATTGGAACTTACTACTCTCAAATATTAGCTTTACCTTTGTTATCTCACAAGGAAAAGGTAGACTTGATGAGGAGGGAGCTGTGCAAAACGACCAACCATAGCAGGTTTAGAGCATCTGCTTTTCTGTGTAGCTCCTGAGGATGGAGCTTGTTTGCACCATGAGACTTCGGGTGCATGTCAGGAGACATTACTTGTGACGTGGGAGACTCGGCAGACAGCATACCACCTCTGAGTGGTGACTTTCCACACCAGCAGTGTTTATGTAGAGCCTAGGAGAGAGGTTTCAGAATGCTTTCCTGTAGGGAGTCTGAAGACTTCAAGTCTACGTCTTTACAGTACAATTGCACAGCATGCTCATCTGAAGCGTCTGAACTGTAGGCTCCTAGGGATAATCTGAGAGCGTGCTCTTTGTTCTGGGTTGGCTGCCAGGCAAACAGCAGGAGAGGCTTTGCAGTACCTTCTTTCTCCTCCTGCATGTTTATTCTTTCTTCAGTTGAAAAGGCCTAGCAGTTAAGGTAGTTTGGGAAATAGTTATAGTGACTCTTCTCCAGCAACCGGGAAAATGGAATTCAGCTTTAGGTGTCATGCATTTATTTCAACATACCAAGTCTCAGCATACGTGCGCCTCGCCTTAAATACAGCCAATCACGCACAGATGACCCTTGAACAATGTGGGGTTTAGGGGTGCCAACCCCTGTGCAACTGAAAATCCATATTACTTATGACTCCCCTCAAAAATGTGACTACTAAAAGCCTCCTGTTGACCAAAAGCCTTACCGATAACTTAGTTGATTAACACGTATTTTGTCTGGTATATGTATTATATACTGTATTCCTACAATAAAGTAAGCTAGAGAAGAGAAAATGTTAAGATCATAAGGAAGAGAAAATACTTTTGATAAATACAGTACAGTACTGCGAATGTGTCTGCGAATAAGTGGACCCATGAAGTTCAAACCCATGTTGTTCAAGGGTCGACTGTACACACACACACACGCGTGCACACATTTACAAGGAGAAGTAAATTCATGTTTATTGTAGCAGTTGAACCCTTGAGCTCTGGAACTGATGAGTTTGATCTCAGCTCCTCTACTTTCTAGATCCAGATCTGGGGGAGGCTACTCAACATCTCATTGCCTCATGCCATTTATAAAGCATGGGTCCCACGCTGCTTGAGGATTAAGTGAGCCATGGTTTGGAAAAGACTTAGGGTCGTGGCTGGTACGTGATAAATGACAGCCGTTATTATTGTAGACTTGTTAGAAAAAAAAACAACTGAGCACAAAGAACTAAAAATCACCCTTATATTGAAGGAGAACCATGGCTAATTCTGAATATATCTTCCCACTCTTTTTCATGTGCGTGTCTTCTGCTTACTCTCACTCTGGAGTCATACTCAGTGCCTGTGTGTGTGTGGTCATGCTCATGTGCATGCACACACACACACACACTTTTATGCTTCTTTTATTTTATTTTTATTTTAAATATTTTATTTATTTATTTGAGAGAGAAAGAATGAGAGACAGAGAGCATGGAGAGGTAGGAGGGTCAGAGGGAGAAGCAGACTCCCTGCTGAGCAGGGAGCCCAATGCGGGACTCGATTCCGGGACTCCAGGATCGTGACCTGAGCCAAAGGCAGTCGCTTAACCAATTGAGCCACTCAAGCACCCCTATGCTTCTTTTAGATAATCCTGCCCAAATATGTATTCAGGATTAAGCTATTGACCTAAAGGTCAAAACTTGCTTTAACAGTTATCATGGAGTCATTTTTCAAAAATGCCATTTTCCCATTAATTCTCTAATTGGGGAAAGTATATATTCTGCTATTGGTTGCTTTGTTCGAATATTTATATTTTTGAATTACATAACCATGGAAGATCTTAGGACTGAAACAGACACCTATTTACACAACCCATGTTTCATTTCAAAAGGGAAATCCAGTATATTGCTTTTCTAATTGTAAATTACTGATGAATTGCCAATAGTGTTCAAATAGCTAACACCTCCTTTTCCCCAACTGATCTCCTCCCGCCTTCCTCCCCTTCCTTCCCAATGGAGAGAAGTCATTTTATTTAAATGGGGGCTCTGCTCCCTTATTTGTCACTGAGGGGGATGAACTGGCCTAGGGTGATGTCTCCCTTCTCTGACAGTGTGTGATTCTAGGTTCCGGTAGTAAAAAACCATAGATACTGTTATACAAGTTGGAAAACCGGAACAGAGGGTACTGAAGTTCCAGTTTCCAGGGAGAACTGTGGAGCCGTGGGTCTCCTGTTTACTCTCTGCCTCCAGAAGGAACATTCTCTACCCAATTTCTTCCCCTCTTCACATGAGGATTCCCACAGACCCAGGGACCATGTGTCTCTTCGGTGAACACCACCACCCAGGAAGGGCGTGATAAATAGTGTGTGGTGATGACAACGTGACTCTTTGTATTTTCCACGGTTCTGAGCTCTAAGTTTCATTATCGAACCCTCCTGGGCCTCATTTCCTTAGGCCCATGACCTCGTCCCAGTGCTGAGTTACTGTGCTGATAGTAACCTTCGTCTCTACTACCACCTGCTATATCCCAGCACTTCCTGGAGCCAAGGACAGGTTTACTGGGAGGATGTAAGGTACAGAGGAAGTATTTTTGTGCCTCTCAAACTAAACCATATAGGTGATTATTTATCTGCCTAAAAAGACAGCTGGTTCCACAAACTGTTGTTTTCTTTCTTTTTTAAGATTTTATTTATTTATTTATTTGACAGAGAGAGACACAGCGAGAGAGGGAACACAAGCAGGGGGAGTGGGGGAGGGAGAAGCAGGCTTCCCGCGGAGCAGGGAGCCCGATGCGGGGCTCGATCCCAGGACCCAGGAACCATGCCCTGAGCCAAAGTCAGACGCTTAAGGACTGAGCCACCCAGACACCCTGTTTTCTTTATTTCTTTTTAGAATGTTTTAGAATGACCCTTTTAAGGACCGCTTGCTCCAGCACAATTGAGAGGGTTAATAACGAGGCTGTAACAGAGGAGAACCTAGAGCTAAATACGAGTACTGGCTTTCTGTATTTTATAGCTAAGAGGTCTCCTTGCTACCAACATTACATTGAAACTCTCTTATAGCAAAACCTACTTTGAAAACCCCAAGAAAAACTGGGGTGTCTTGCTTCTATGTGGTATTTTAAGGGCATAAGAGAAGTAAAATCCCTTCTGCACCTAGACTTATACTGTTAATAAGCCCGAATTTAAAAGATGCACTTATGTAATTTGATACATAAAACAGCAAAGAAAAACACAAAGAGAAAGCATAATTTCCTTAATATACAAATAATGTTTGTAATAAATTTAAAAAGGGGAACCAATTAATAGTAAAATACCAGCTGGCATGATCTAGCATGTCACAGAGGAGGACATACAAATGGTCAATATAATGGGCTGAATTGTGTTCTCCCAAATTCATATGTTGAAGTCCTTACCTCTAGTACCTCAGAATGTGACTATTTGGAAATAGAGCCTTTAAAGAGGTAGTTAAGGCAAAATGATGTCAGCTGGGCTCTAATTCATCATGACTGGTATCCTCTTAAGAAAAGATTAGGACATAGGCACATACAGAGGAAGACCATGTGAGAACAGAGAATATGGCCATACAAACCAAGGAGAGAGGTTTCAGAATGAAATCAACTTGATCTTGGACTTCTAGCTTCCAGAACTGTGAGAAAATACATTTCTGAGGCTTAAGCCAACCAATGTGTGGCACGTGGCTCTGGCAGCTGTAGCAAACTAATCAGTCAATACACTTACAAATGGCGAAATAAACTCAAATTAAACAACTATTTGATGATGGAAACAAGTGCTACAATGTACTTTAGGGTGGGAGTATAGTCTGATACACTTTGAGGTGCCGCTTGGTAATGGCTAGTGGAAGAAACAGAAAGGGCAAGGGTCATTTATTTATTTATTTAAACAGAAAGGGCAAGAAAATATGAGACTAGGAACCAGAGTTGCATTTCCTTTTAGATTTCGGGAACACTAGATGGGACACTTAGGAAAATTTTCCATAAAATCTACTCTAAACACCGATCTAAACAAATGACTTAAGGATTGATCAATATTATTATAGGTGCAAAATAATTGCCAGATTTACCAGGAATATTCTTTTTATAAAAATAGTTTTCTAAAAGTTATTAGACTCACAGGAAGAGTCCTTGATCAAAGCCACACATTTAGTTGGAATGCTGGTTAACTTCGACATCGATGTGCTTTTTCTTCCAAGAGGACGGGGTCCCCGTACCTGTGGTACAGGGCAGATGGTGTGAATCAGGACACCACTTTCCCACATGACCTCTGCCTAGTGTGGCTGCAGTTGATCCAAGAATCTCCTAAGCACCTCTCTAAGCTCAACATCTGTGTGTGGGTTAGAGCCTCAATGCAGCTATTGTCAGGTGGACACCACTCTAAAACACAGAGAATACTTCTGCAACGCTTTAAAAAATGAATAAGAGGGCGCCTGGGTGGCTCAGGCGGTTGGTCATCTGCCTTCGGCTCAGGTCATGATCCCAGGGTCTGGGGATCCAGTCCCGCATCGGGCTCCCTGCTCGGCGGTGAGCCTGCTTCTCCCTCTGCCGCTCCCCCCCACTTGTGCTCTCTCTCTCGCTCTCTGACAAATAAATAAATAAAATCTTAAAAAAAAAAGAGAAACAATACTGATATTTTAAGAGATAAGCTAAAATAAATTAATTGAACATTGGTTTTTCAGAGTATGTGATTCTTGCTATGTCATCATAATGTTAAAAATTCCATGTTAATTAAAATGCTTTAAAAATTAGCTAATATGTTAGTCCCTATTTTTTCCAACAATGAATATTTTAGAAATCATTAATACTAATCTCATTGTTCAAAAAAAAAAAGCCTATCAACTAAGCTTTTTTTAAAAAAACTCTCAAAATTCTACCAATTAGCAAATGTGTTATAAAACTTAAATATGTACCTGGTTTTGCTGTAGGTCAAAACACAAACGGCATATTCTATGAATGTGGTGTTTCATTAATTCAGGGGATTATGTCATTTGGGGGCCCTTTGAGGCCCCTACCTGTTCCTTGTATGTTGATGCCAACACTCTATTCCATGAGGGGCTGTGGGCATTAGCTCTGGTTTTGACAAGTTTGTTTGTTTTAATTAATAACATCCTATTTCAAGCAAAATTTGTCTGTTGTTTATTGCTCTCTGTGCTCAGTCCCACATGAAATTTGGCACTGTACCTCCTTAACGATTTGTGTTTCGTATATCAAACAGTTCTCAGATCTGTAAAGTTGTGAGCTTGAAGAAAAGCTCCCTTCAAAGCATAGTTCAGTTTCATATGGATCTCAAAGGATCAAGTTCGTCCTTATGTAACCAAAGTTGCTGTTTCTATGCTTTCTTTTGACCACTGTTCTCATTTATCTCGTTTCCTTTGAAAACATCTTGCTTTTTCCCAGACATCTCTTCCACACTCAGTGGCTTATCTTTCAACATGGATGCTCAAACAATATTATATTTGGAACAATGCAGAAGATAAAGTCTAGGGCACCTTCTTATACATGCAAGGGAAGGAAGAATCATTCAGCTCAACAGGTGCTATTTCCCCCAATATATTGGGAGGGGTTTTCATTTCCCTTTGCATGTAAAACACCACCTAACAACCAAGCTAAGGGAGCTAATATTTTACACAGTAATGGCAGTCTTTCACTTTCTAATATTTTGAGACATCAATGTTTTACAAATGTTAACAGATCAATGCTGTATGATCAACTGCTATAGCTAATAAACTGATTTATAAAGTCATATTTATAGCTCATCTCTCTTTTAAGTATATCTTGGACTCAGATTCTATCCTCCATGGAAATTATCTACTACCTATAAAAGGGTGAGCATGCTTATTACAAACATGGCTTAAATAAATGCATAAACATTCTGGGGACAAATAATAAGAATGGGGAAGAAATGAGACAGTATGAAGAAAATTCTTGGCTTCAGGGTTGGAAGTCATAAGAGACGAGATCATTAGGATGAAGTTGAACTTGCAAGAATATAGTCAATGATCTTAATGTTCAATTGTGTGGTGTGGCTGGAGCAACTGGTCAGGAGATTTTAATTATTCATACAAATTGGAACAAAAAAAGCTTTCTAGACAGTGCTGTGGTCAGATTTGCTGGGTGCTCTGAAGTAGAGAGTAAAATCTAAGAACGTGCCTGTTGAACTTGCTTGAAGTATACTAATCTAGCGTGCTGGCCCTATCTCTAGGCTGGATTAAGATGCTCCTTTTTTCATTTCCAAGTTTCCAACAGAACCTTGTGCATGTAGCCCTTAGGACATAATCACACTTTATAGTGGGTTTTTTTTGGTTTTCTTTTGTTTTTCTGCTTACCTGTGTGTCTATCGATTAGATTTTGAGATCCTTGAGGACAAGGGAACTTGTGCCTATCATAAGCACCTAATAAATATTTGTTTGATTTCATGTAATTGGATTTAACATCAAATAAAGATTTGTTTGAATATTCTGCTTTCTTAAAAATGCTGACTGGTCGCAGGTTGCCTGGCACAGAAGAGGCTGTTAAGGATGGCTTCTCCTCAGATGGCAGAAGCGCCTCATCTTCTCCTTTTGCCTCCTGGGGTTTTAGACACACACTGGCCTGAACACACACAATCCTGGGTCCTTTGCTTTGGAGCTAGATGCACACTTGGTGGGGGGAAACTTTTGGGGCGAGAGACAGCTGCTAAGCCACTTGTAAAGAAAGGAGGTGATGAGAAAATACTGGATTTCCTGCTGCAGACAGACCCAAGATGATTCTTCCTATAATTTGGGAAATGAGCTACCAGGGGGCTATCTGCTTTATACAAAGATTTTTCACAAGATTCTTTCAAAAAGTGAGTTTGTATATTTGCAATTTTTTTTTTCCCCTGGGGAGAAATTAAGTATTTCTCAAAGGGATCTGGAACCCAAAATGGTTAGTACCTACTGCTTTGTGTGAGTAAACAGAATTTGGCTTTCAAAAGTCAAGCTTCTAATTCAATGTTTCTTTGTGGGAAGGCTAACATCTGAGCCTCATTGTATTTACCGACCGTGATACAATGTACCCAGCACACAACAGTCAACAGGGGTTTGTTTGGGCAAAATACATTCATAGGCAAAGCAAGGCTTACTTGAAAGCCATCACTATCCAGGGATGGCATCATTTGACAGTGCTCCTCACTTTATACACCATGGTGTGCTCACATGTAGCAGTTAGTAGAAAGAATTCACCTCTTTCTGAAAGAAAAAGACTTTTCATTTGTGAAAAATTTGAAATAGCTATACCCTTTTCCATGTCCAACTACTACCCCTAGAAACTTTTATTTAGATGATGAGAATATGAGGCTTGGTTTCCCACAGCTAGGAGCCCTAGTTTCTCATTCCTTTCCTTCAATGACCACACAGAGGTCCTGTGAGATCCCACACAGATCCAAGTGTTAAACATAGCAAAACAATCCAAGCAGGTTTGTAACCACAGGAGACCAGAAAGTTCTGAAACAGCAGGTGACTTTTCTGAGAAAGCTCACACAGTCTGGGTTAGGCTAACCTGTCCACAACAGAGCAGAAGGAAAAAAAAATAACCACCCATTTTTTTTCTTTTTTAAAAAGCTGCAGTTTCACTTGCTGGCTCAGCAAATGTTTTTCCCTATGATAGTTTTGAAAAAGAACATGACTTGGAGGCCTTTTTACCCTTAGCCCTGCCTCCCGCCCCCGACTGTACCATTAAATCCCAGATACTGGGGTGACTAAAAAGGATAGGGAATAAATCAGTAATTGCAAAAAAAAACCCTTTCTCCCCATTTTATGCTTGGCAGCCCTTGCTACTTTTTTTTAAGTTGTTTATAATGATCAGTTCAAGGGTTTGCTCAGCTTGCAAGGTCACAGCCAGAGCGAGCAATGAACTTTGGACTATGGCTGGAGAGAGGTAAACAACAGGACTATAAATATCAGGGCTTCTGGCTATGACTTGAAGGAGCTGCAGAGCTGAGCAAAGAGAGAGGAAGGAGGCTGCTCGGAAGGGGTTGTGTAAGTAGGAACTTTGTGTTTTCCAATATTTGATTCAACCTTGATTCTTTTAGAGTTTGGAAAATAATTTGATTTTAAGTCTGATAAAATGTTTCTGTCCTTAGCACAGAGTTTTAAAAAGGGAGATGGTTAAATTAAAAAAAAAAAAATACAAAAGAAAGAGAACAGAAGAGTGTGGAATTGGGTGGGGCAGGTGAAGGTCTGCCTCGGCTCGAGGCAGTCCTTGCTGATTTCTGCCCTGTCCGCAGGACAAAGATGGGAGCAGGGGAGGCTGGAGAAATCCAACGCCGTGACTCTGCAGAGTTGTGTTGTTATATGGCAATACTGCGTGTTCAAGCTTAACTATCTCCCACTGAAATGCAGAGTGAGAACTCTCAGGAAAAATCAGCCCCTGGGTTTGAAGGGCCGAGAGTGAGATATGGCCAACTCTTAATGGGGAATTTAAAACAGATGTAAGTCTGCAATTGGCCAAAAATCTAGTTTCCCTAACTGAATAGTGGTGGGATTAGTGAAATTTAGAACTACTTTCAACAGCTTCCAATAATTGCAGTTGAGTTATTTATCTTCATTGTTTTTACACAGCTATCTGATAGCTATAATTATAATCAAATGTTTATTATGCAAAAAATGATCTCAAAAAAAGTTGAACAGCCTATTGATTATATAGTAGAAGAAAATGTGTGTGTACTCCATAATCCACTACCCTCTGCCAATGGCTTTATGTCTTTTTTCATCAAAAAACTAAATGAGGGAAATAAGGGGAAAAGTCTTTTCCTTTATATTTACTATTTAGCCCCTTGAAAGGGTATGTATATGGTGAAGTGAGGATACCAAGTGCTGAATTTATGCTGAAGATTCTATAATTACTGAAATTATATTCTAGAAAGTAGGGGATCTCCCTCCAGTCTAGTAAAAAACAAAACAGCTCGAATTATTTTGATGTTCTCTTTGCCATCCTCGGGCATAAACAAATAAAACCCTGGCTACTATAATTGTTAGAGGTAATCTATCTAATAGCTAAGAGGTCCTGTTTTTGGATTTAGCAGAACTGGTTTGAATCCAGTCTCTTGTGATTTGCCACCTGTGTGGACTTGGGCAAGATGCCTAACTCTCTCTTAGCCAAGGTTTCCTGAGCTGCAGAAGGAGGTGAAGGTCACATAGATGTAAGGATTAACTGACAGAGAAGTGCTTAGCACCACCCGTGTAGAGTTCTATAAATGCTCAATGAGTGGTAGCTATAATAAGGGTAATTGTGCCGTCAGTATAAATGCCATCCTAAAGAAATGCCCTAGATTTAGTCCAGATATAGCCTCTGTTTTTTAAACACTAGAAACCTAAAAAATTAGAATAGTTGGGATGGCCTTAATAAATCATTTAATTTCCCTCTCTTTTAGTTAGGCTTTTATCAGTATACCCTATATAGGTAGGAATTTTGTGGTATTAAATGATGTGAAAGATAGTCCGGTTTTTAAAATTTCTGTCTACATCTACCGGTGCACCAGAGCCCCAGTCAATCTGATTCTAGCTTTTCTACACTCATCTTAATTCTGGGCTCGCTCTAGGTAACTTATCATTAGCTGCCCACCCTCTTTCCCTCCCCTACCTCCCCCAAATGTACTTTTACTTTCTTATCCCAGATTAGTGCCTGAAAGTGTGCCAACTTCCCAGTTCTAGCATGTTGTCCCGATCTCTCTCCACAGACTTTTGTATCAGAATAAGCCTGTTCATGGGTGGAGTTTTCTTTTACTGCTCATCTCTGCTGAATGCGTTCCTTATTTTTACCACCTCTTTACAGATCCCTTGTTTTATGTGTACCTCTCTGCTGGGAGAGTTAGCCTTAGTTTGGGGATATTTCTGGTCAGATACTGAGCTTTTCTACTCAGAGGGGGGCATCTTTTTACCCAAGAGCATGCCATCTAGTCACAGAAACTTCTGAAAGTCATGATTGCTAGTACATAGACGGAGTGTAAACTGCAGTGAGTTTGGTAGAGGGACAGCAATTTGTGACATTTCTCCTTGGTCAGAGTTTTTTCTTTGGTCATAGTTACCTCAGATATGATACTAACATTTTGGCAGGCGGTTTTATACCTGAAAAGATTCAAATCCTTTATTGTTAACATAGAGCTAGACTTTAAAGAATAAGAGGAACAAAAGAGGAACCAAAGCCAGGAGACTCCGAAATACAGGATGCTTGAACCTGCAGAGCTGAGGGCCCCACCTGTGCCCTCACTGCTCCCTCCTTTCTTCCTGGGTTCTCTACCCATGCTGGCTCTTTTCCTTTCTGTGCAGAATCCCCTACTTACCCTTTCCTTTCTTAGATTGGTGGAGGGTGGAAAGAAGCAGTCAGAACTTATTTGAGGGGGGGAGGGGCAGCGATGGGGGAGGGGCAGAGGGAGAAGCAGGCACCCCGCTGAGCTGGGAGCCCGATTTGATTGGGGCTCCATCCCAGGACTCCGGGATCAGGACCTGAGCCAAAGGCAGACTCTTAACCCCCAGGCACCCCGCATCTCAAATAAAAACAAAAATACGTTTGCAGAATGTTACTTGGTTATAGAGGCCACAGTCTCAACTCTCAACCTTTATGTTCTAGACAAGTAGTTGGTTGCCTGTTCAGGCAGATCTCCACAGCATGCTTACTGAAGTTTCTTGCCAAGCCAGGTAGTTCAGAGGTGCTTTGACCACTCCCCTGCCTCTGGCTGATTTTCTGAAACTGTTCTGGGAAGATTTGGTGCAAGGAGGCCGAACATAATGAGCCCAGCAACCCTGGGATAGAATCCCCGGGCTAGCTCCTGACAGGAAGGGGAACGGTACTGGCTGGATTTATAGAAATTCCCGGTTATGATTGTAAAATCGCCTGTGAAGATGACAGCAAGGTTTCCTCTGTTACAGGACAAGCCCAGCAATGTGGAGAAGCCTGGGGCTTGCCCTGGCTCTCTGTCTTCTCCCATGGGGAGGAGCAGAGAGCCAGGGACAAAGCTCCTTTTGTAAGCCGCCTCCAGCCTGGAGCATAGGGGATCAAAATCCAATGGTGAACTCAAGTGGTTCAGTGACAGTGGTGGCCCTTCTTCAAGCCAGCTGATACCTGTGCATTCTGCAGGCATCCAGGTGAGAGCCGTTCTGTGCTCTAGGATTTCTCAAGGGGAACGCAATCGAACACATACATACGTACATAAAAGAAACATAGAAATGGAAAAGATGTGTTTATTAAATCACATCTTTAGAAAAACTATACATGTTTGCATAAAACATGTTAGAGGAAAGTATACTAGGAGGATATATACCAAAATATATATAGTGGTTTTCCTGGGATTATAGAAAAATTTTCTTCATTTTGTGGACCTATATTTTATAATGTCCTACTAAATATGTATTACTTGTGTAATGAAATGTTCTAAAATGTAATCCTGCAAATGGGTTAGTTATTTTGATAGAGAAAGCAAATGCGAGTGCTTTGCTGGAGTACAATCAACACTAGACTTGCCATCAAATGCCTTGTGTCATTTCACAAACATATATATGTATATGTATATATAAATTATATGTATAACAAACATATTTGTTAGGTTCTTCAGTAAGTATTTATTGGGTAGAATTCTCTGTCAGATGGATTAAAAAACATACACTTTGTAGGATTAATTTGAGGACCAAATGAGCTATTGCTTGTACAGTCAGCATAAGGTTTTAACTGAGCGCAAGTGCTCAGTAAATATTGACAAAACGTAACTTTTAGTTTTTTACAACAATATAAAGAAGAGATATAAGTAAAAAATAGTAAAAGAGTTTCATGTAAAAAAATAGCAAGGAGAGAGAATTCACTAATAAATTAAATGAGATTATTCCTTTTTTGTATTTTTCCTAAATATTTTAGATTGGAAGACCTGCGAGTAAAACTGGAGAAAGAAGGATATTTGAACATCTCTTATGTTGTTGTTAATCATCAAGGACTTTCTTCTCAATTAAAATATATGCATCTTAAAAATAAGGTTTCAGAGTATATTGCTGTTTATCAACAAGAAGAAAACCAAACAGATGTCTGGATGCTCTTAAATGGGAAAAAGGAGGACTTCCTCATATATGACAGGTGTGTACACACACCCCAAATTAAAATATAACCTTTGCATTTAATTTAATAGTAAGTGATTTAAAATAAGACATCTTCTTTTGTTTTGTTACCAGACACTCAGCGAGCACATTAAAATGTTTGGTTTTAATGTTTTTTGAAATGACTTTCTTTTGTGCAAAAGAATTTACCATTCTAGTAGGGAAATACAGAAAATTGACTAGACTCATCCCCCCTGTAGATGGGCATTCTGAGAAAGGAGCAATTTGTATATCATGTACAATTCTAACCTAAGAATTTTTCAGATGAATAACTATACTTTGCAGACCACTTGCTTATCTCTAATCTGATTAATAGTTTAAAAGCGACATACCTGAATTTCTGAACTATAAAGTGTGTTAATCTTTTAAGTCCAACCTGCATAAATCTTCTTTTGATCCCTTGGGTGAATAAAACATTTGTATTTTGAGGGAACCTCGATGCTTATGTTATTTGATATGACCAACATGACTAGTTGATTCTATTTTCTTTGGACTCTCCAGAAATGGTGAGTCAGACTCTGTTTAGGCCTAAGCTCTGTTTCATCTTACTCTAAATATTTTTAATATTACATGTTCTTTTTGGACTGCAAACTTTTTTTTTTTTAAAGATTTTATTTATCTATTTGAGAGAGAGAGAATGAGAGAGAGCACGAGAGGGAAGAGGGTCAGAGGGAGAAGCAGACTCCTTGCAGAGCAGGGAGCCCGATATGGGACTCGATCCTGGGACTCCAGGATCATGACCTGAGCCAAAGGCAGTCACTTAACCAACTGAGCCACCCAGGCGCCCCGGACTGCAAACTTCTAATTTAGATAGTTGCAAAGTGTAGCTCTTTGATATTCACATAATATTATATATCCTGGGTAAAATGTGGGCAAGAAGGACATTTCAACTCCACCATTTTTGGGAATACCAAGTATTGTAATTCCATTTCTTTCATTATGCTGAAATTTTTGTTGCATCAGATATATTTTTTAAATAAATGGGTTACTGGCCAAGACATGAGGATCTTTTTTGTTATGCTGTGATTTTTGTGTTGTGTGGAATTTGTGCTGCCATAGTGGTTATGAAAACCTCATGTGATTTGCAGAGCCCAATTTATGATAAGTAAGTGGTTTGGGCATTGGTAGAATTTATGTCTCTTACCAAATTGTATTTGACCAAGTCACAGTGACTTAACTACGTAGTTTTGATATTATTAATAGTGGTATATCTGTAACATTTTGAAATGCTAGTGTTAGATTCACTGTAGTCTTGCTGTGACCTAAGCTGGTATTCAGTGCCAGGGAGCTCATCTGAGACCCCATTCAAGGAAATTTACTGAAGTTGTGAATGGATGGGTCTTTTTACAAGACCATTAAACCCAACAGTACCTATCCCAAACTGCTTACGTACGATCATGATACAGAAAACATTGTAATGATACTATGTTTGCCCTTTTTTTTTTAGATGTGGCCGTCTTGTATACCATCTTGGTTTGCCTTACTCCTTCCTAACTTTCCCGTATATAGAAGAAGCCATTAAAATTACTTACTGTAAAGAGAAGTGTGGAAACTGCTCTCTCATGGTATTTTATTTTTCTTAATTATTTTTACTGGGAGAAAAGAGAAAATCTTTTAAGGGCTATCTAAATAAGTTAGTGTCATTTCAAGACTAATTAGTTAATCAATGTTTCTGTTGGTTATACTAAAAATAAACTACAATGGTAATTTTTATAATTACACATTCTTTCTATTATGTAACATATACTGTAAGACATCTTTTCAAGATCTGTATTGCTGCTTTTATCTAGAAGGAGTTTTGAAAACAAAGTCAGCATAGATCACATATTTCAAATACCACCAAATGATATTGCATGTGTTCCAAGTGCTCAAAGAATTCAGCTAACATAAAATATCATTATTGTAATATCCTGAATATGTTCACAAGAGAGCATACTGATAGCAAAGCTTATCCATGGCATTACCTGAAATGGAATTGGGGCCCAGATAGCTACTTAATTTATCAAAGATGTAAGACTATCAGCTTTTCCATGAAGCGCTTACACTGTCTGCCCATTCTGTAGCCAGAATCACTGTGTTTATTTCACAATGGAATAGATTTTCTACTCGTTACTGATACTTCTCTCCTAACAACTGTGAGAATATTTCTTCCTTGTTATGAGAATTGATTTTAATTTATATATTAACTAGAACCGCCCCCATGTTGAAAAGGAAAATAATTCCAAACAATTTTCCTTAATAGGGCAAATTGGCAAAATTTGAACTCAGGTTTAAAAATAATTCTTTTTTTTTTAAAGATTTTATCTATTTATTTAACACAGAGAGAGAGAGAGAGAGAGAGAGAGATCACAAGTAGGCAGAGTGGCAGGCAGAAGGAGAGGGAGAAACAAGCTCCCTGCTCAGCAGAGAGCCTGACGCGGGGCCCGATCCCAGGACCTGGGATCATGACCTGAGCCAAAGGCAGACGCTTAACTGACTGAGCCACCCAGGCACCCCTAAAACTAATTCTGAGTTTTATTTGTGAGCTATACATCCTTCAGATTTTTCCAGGTGTAAAGAAAGCCATCTCAATTTTTAATGAATTATTTAATTAACTAATTTAGTTGTTATGAAGCACAACAGGTTAATTACTCTAGTTATATAATTTTTCACATTTTAATCTTCATTATAATCCTATGAAGCTTATTCTACTGCTTTTAAAGAGGGGGAGACTGAGATAATGCAAATAAAGTATTAACTCAATGTCTAACTTCTAAGTGCTTAATAAATGCTAGCTATATTGATTCCTTATATTCTGGGATTATTTTAGTATTTTGCATTTTCGCAAGTGCCTAATAGTTACAAATATACTCAGTTATATTGAAACAAAGGCAGAAACAGTTCCCATAACATGCTTAAAATTTATGAGTCACCTGTAAATAGGAATAATATACCATATATATCTGATATGCCAAAGCAAATTGGAGTTTTCCTATTTCATTGTATCCTAGATGCCGTCAATTAAATGACACATTATTTTATGTACTACTTAAAAAAATGCTGTCAGTTAAGGTGGGCCACAATGTTACAACACCAATAGTAGGATGCATTCTGATTTTAAAGACATTAAAATGTGAAAAAAATACATTGTAGGATCAATAAAATATAGTAATTGGCTTTCTGAAATTAGACTACTACTACCAATCTTTGAACATTTAGAACATTATGTAGTATATTTTAAACATTATCAAACTGTTACTAGGTTTATCAAATTGTTTATAGTATTAAATTCTCAAAAGTGAAAGAAATAATCAACAAAACTAAAAGGCAACCTATGGAATGGGAGAAGATATTTGCAAATGACATATCTGATAAAGGGTTAGTATCCAAAATATATAAAGAACTTCTAAAACTCAACACCAAATAATCCAAATAAAAAATGGGCAGAACACATGAATAGACATTTTTCCAAAGAAGACATATAGATGGCAAACAGACACATGAAGAGATGCTCAACATCACTGATCATCAGGGAAATGCAAATCAAAACTACCGCGAGATATCACTTCACACCTGTCAGAATGGCTAAAATCAATAACACAAGAAACAACAGGTTTGGGGGAGGATGTGGAGAAAGGGGAACCCTCTTACACTGTTGGTGGGAACACAAACTGGTGCAGCCACTCTGGAAAACAGTATGGAGGTTCCTCAAAAAGTTAAAAATAGAGCTACCCTATGATCCAGGAATTGCAGTAGTGTTTACCAAAAGAATACGAAAATACTGATTCAAGAGGATACATGCACCCTTGTTTATAGCAGCATTATCTACAATAGCCAAATTATGGAAATGGCCCAAGTGTTATTGATTGGTAAATGAATAGGAAGATGTGGTGTGTATGTGTGTGGGTATAATGGAATATTACTCAGACATAAAAAAGAATGAAATCTTGCCATTTGAAATGGTGTGGATGGAGCTAGGGAGTATTATGCTAAGTGAAATCAGTCAGAGAAAGACAAATACCATATAATTTTACTCATATGTGAAATTTAAGAAACAAAGCAAATGAACATGGGGAAAACAAAAAGAGAGGCAAACCAAGAAACAGACCCTTAATTATAGAAACAGACTAGGGGTTGCTGGAGAGGAGGTGGGGGGGAGATGGGATGGTTTAAACAAGTGATGGCCTTTAAGGAGGGCACTTGTGATGAGCACTGGGTGTTATACGTAAGTGATGAATTACTAACTTCTATACCTGAAACTAATATTTTACTGAATGTTAACTAGCTGGAATTTAAGTAAAAACTTAGGAAAAAAAAGAAGTAAGATAAAATGAAAAACAAAGCAAAAAAAAAAAAAAGAAAGAAAGAAATGGCGGGGGGCAAACCAAGAATCAGAAACAGACTCTTAACTACAGAGAACAAACTGATGGTTATCAGAGGGGAGGTGGCTGTGGGGGATGGGTTAAATAGGTGATGAGGATGAAGGAATTCATTTGCTGTGATGAGCACCAGGTGTTGTATGGAAGTGTTAAATCACTATATTGTACACCTGAACCTAATATTACACTATGTTAACTAAGTGGAATTTGAATACAAACTTTAAAAATTGCGTTGAATTCTCAAAAGTAATTTAGAAATAACCAAAATATGTACCATTTAATAGTTACATGCAAAAATCCAGTGGAATTTTTAACTTTTCAAAACAATGAACCATAACACTTAGAAGATCAGTTTGAGAGACCAAAGACTCACTAACTTTACTTACAAATCACTTTAGGTAGAAGTTTCGTATGACACTGCTGTATCTGTAAGCTTTAAGCCTATGATTTATGGGTACACTAAACAATAAAAAAGACTTGCAGCAAATTAACTAGATTGATGCAGAATGGAACCTCTTGCTCAGCGCAAGATGGGCAGGAATTTGCTCCTTGCCCACCGCAGCTTGACAGGAGGGACACAGTAACAAAACTAGTGAAGTTCAAAACATTCCCTGCCATAAGCTGAGGCATGAAAAATGACTCATCTTGAGCAGTTTATTGGCATTTTTGAATTATCAGAGAGAAATTAATTTGCTTCAGAATATAACATTAAATTTGGATAGAACGGTAGATTGACACAGGTGTGAAAGGTTCCATGTAGTTCAGCTGCTTCTAAGATTTGATATTTGTTTGACTTGACTGCAATCAATATAAGTTCTTTTAACCAGTTTATTTAGCTTTGCTTCTGCAGTGTAAGTAAAGTGGTTTGCTTTCTTTTTAAGCCTTATGTATCTCTTAAATTCTTCTTCAGAATTCTTAAAAATTTAGGAAATGCTCTTGATTAGGAAAATTTGAATTCTGCTGTTGATTTAACCAGTATAGAAGCTTAGGTGAACTGTTGAATTTTAATCATCTTATGCTCTATTTTATCTATTTGGAAAACATTAATGTTAATTTCCTTGTAAGATGCTTGAGGATTCCTTGATTAAATGCAAACTTTGCACAAGAAGCAGTTTATAATTAGGTATGATGGGAACCAAATTTTAATAGAAAGTCTAGGTGTTGAAACCGGTATCAAATTTTTATCTCATTAATATGACACTAGAAAAACAAAGCCAGTTCAATCCTAATTAACTGGTTTGCATTTTACATATTTTAGCTCTACAAATCATTTTTTGTGCACTCCTGCTATACCTATACATTTATTGATAAAGGATTATAAATTTGTTCTAGACCCTGGAAGCTGAAGACTTCTGTAAAATGGTATCTTTGACTACTGTGGGAAATACAACTGAGGCTCCCCAGCCACATCACCACCACCACCACCACCACCATCGTCATCATCACAAGCATGGGCATCAGCATCATGGGATTGATGGGGTTTCAGAGAATCAGCAACCAGAAGCCCCAGATGCTGCTGAGCGTCCCACTCCTTGAGGCCTCCATTGCCACCATAAACACAAGAACCACCAAACAGAGGGCCACCCAGAGACCTGAGATCTGCCAGCAGGAAGTGAAAGTTTACAACCTTCTGTTCCACAAAAGAGGCTCTGACAAAAGGGATGTATAAATCAATTACTCTGCAAATTGCCTAAAGATTCAGGGTTGGCCCCTAACAGCTGTTGCTGACACTGACGACATCTGATATTTGAAAAAACAGGGTCTGCAGTCACCTGACAATGTAAAGAAAGCCTCCCCTCTCTATGCAGCTGACAGGGACTTTGGGCAGAGGAGAACGTCATTGAATCTTGACAGTGACGTTTACCTCCAGCTGCCTGACAAGCAAGTCAGCAGCTTCAGCCCACAGAAGCCAGCACCAATTGAAGCTGAAAACATAAGGCCAAAATGTGAAAATGACCTTCATACTAAATACTTAAATAAGACATACTCCCCAAGTCAGTCTAGACAATTTCATTTCCAGCATTTTATAAGCCACCTAATTAATAATGACCCAAAAATAAGAATTGGATTTGTACAAACATGGAGAAATCTATCATATTGGCTTCAAAATTTTAAAATTTAAGTCAAAGAAATTTTGACCCAAACCATATTTTCATTATTTTATTATAAAGGTGATTGCAGCATTTGGTTAATATGTTTTTTTTTTCTCTTTTTCCAGTATTCTGCTTGCTTCAATGAGAACAGAGACGTAAACTATGACCTAGGGGTTTCTGTTGGATAGTTAGCAATTTAGAATGGAGAAAGAACAACAAAGACATGTTTTCCATTTTTTTCTTATTTCTCAAAAAAATATTATCTTTGTCTTTTTAATCTTATGTTTTTAACTGACTAAACCTTTAAAGAACTCAGTGAATTCTGTCTTTTAAGTTTCAGAAATACTGACACATGAATATTTTGCTAGGACTACATTTTAAATATCCATTTATACTTTGTATATCTAAGAGTCATATCTTGATTTTTACTATTACATATGAATGAAGCCCTTATATCTTGTTTTCTTTATCTAGCATTGTATCACACTCTTAAATTTAAGATAGTCTGTCTTGAAAGTTGTAATGGAAAAGATAAAAGAATGTTGTCTATCTCTTGATTGCTTAGAAAGTATTTCCATAGTCAATGATGGTTCAGTAGGTAAACCAAGTCCTATAAACCTTTATGGTTTATACTATTAAGCAAGCATGCAGTATATGATTGGACGAATGTGGATTTGTTTAAATAAACTCAATTTAAAAAGTTTAAAGCTTTCTTTTTTTCATTGTTATTGTTTAGGCAGTATATTAATGACAGAAGCAAATTTTCAACTTCTTTTAAAGAAATTAAGTAGAAACTAATGAATTTATTATCCTACTCAAAACCGTCTACGCTTAAGGTAAGAGCCTTTGCCAGTAGAGTTAAGTTGAGACTCTTTGCCAAGGGAGAGGCGTTGCTCTAAATCGTGAACGGTATTACGAAGAAATGCAATCTCCCTGTTTTTCTCTTCTTGCAGATGTTGAAGCTTCTAAATAAAGCAGAAAGAAATGTGTTACTGCAATTCAGAAATAGTAAGATTAAATACAAGAAACAACAAAACAACAACAAAAACTGCATTTCTGGTTTAAGTAGGTATTTTAAAAGACAGCTTATTTTGAAAGGTTTATAATTTTATTTTTAGAAGCTTATGGGGTAAAACTGGAATAAGGATACCAAAATACGTATTAGTACCATTTGTTCTAGTTCATTCCCTTCTCCCTATATAGCTTGAAGTTATAAACCATAAAAGAGGAGTTGAACAAAAAGAAATCTATTATCTGAGTGCCTAAATAACTTCAGAATAGTAGGTCAGCCCTAGTTCAGAATATATTACAGAATTCCTTAGATGGCCCGAAGAGTCAAAGACTTCTCTGATGTTTTAATTTACTGCTAAGATTTATTACTTTAAATTGAAGATGACTTTTAAAGTTTTATTTATTTTACAGAGAGAGAGAATGAACATGCATGCAGTAGGGAGGGGTAGGGAGAGGGAGAGAGAGAATCTCTCAAGCAGACTCCAGGCTGAGCACATGGCCCAATGCGGGGCTCGATCTCATGTCCCTGAGATCATGACCAGAGCTGAAACCAATAGTCTGGTGCTTAACTGAGCCACCCAGTCACCCTCAAATTGGAAATGACTTTTAAAGATTATTCAAAACCTAAGATCTGATTGTGAGATATATTTTAAGAAAAACTGTTAAGTATATTGTTAGTAACACTAGACAGCTTTTATAGAAACACACTAAGAAACTTTATTTTCTTAAACAGTAGCTACAGAATAAAATCTCACATACCCTTCTGTAGATACTCTGTGGCAAAACAGTAGAATCTGGATATGATTTTGATTTAGTTTGAACTCTTGCTAGTTTGGCATCAAACTGAATCAAGTTTAAAAAGAAAGTTATTGAGAACATTCTAGCTAAACAACTAAAAACAATTATTTCTATAAATATAAGCATAATCCATTATGTTTTTTAACATATAATCTGTAATTTAAGTATATTCTCTGTCTAACACAAGATAGAGAAGTCTTTCTTTAAGAAACAATTTTTAAGAAAGAGCAAAGAACACCCAAACAAGATTAACCTTGCTGCATGTTAAAATTACCTGGAGAGATTTTTATTTTATTTTATTTTATTTTATTTTATTTTATTTTATTTTATTTTATTTATTTTATTTTATTATTTTTTTAAAAGATTTTATTTATTTGACAGAGAGACACAGCGAGAGAGGGAACACAAGCAGGGGGAGGGGGAGAGGGAAAAGCAGGCTTCCTGCCGAGCGGGGAGCCCGATGTGGGGCTTGATCCCAGGACCCTGGGATCATGACCTGAGCCGAAGGCAGATGCTTAACGACTGAGCCACCCAGGTGCCCCACCTGGAGAGATTTTTAAAAGTACCAAATGCCTGGGCAGTACCTTAGAGATTCTGGGATAGAGTCAGCACAAAATTTTTGTTAAGATATTAGGTAGAGAATCTAGATTACCAGGGTTGGGAACCTAGTTAACTTAAAGATGGATAAAAATATTTTCATGTTACCATGGATGTCCTTTTGTAACGAAAACATAGTGTAGTCAACAGTCATGGGGTAAAAACTCATATACTCTGCTGTAAACTCTTTGAGGCTGAGTAGTAGAATTTGGATATAATTTTGTTGATTTAGTTTGAACTCTAACTGGTTTGACATTAACCTGAATCAGGTTTAAAAATTCTCATGGAGAGAGACAGAACACAAACAAGGGCACTAGCAGATAGAGGGAGAAGCAGGCTCCCCACTGAGCAGTGAGCCCGATGGGGGACTCGATTCCAGGACCCTGGGATCATGACCTGAGCCGAAGGCAGACGCTTAACCGACTCAACCACCCAGGTGTTCCACAGAGTCTTTCATTATAATTCTTCCCTTCAGGTTGAGGTCGGTGTATCCTCTTTGTGGTCTAAAAACAAACTCAGTGAGATTGTGTTCTGGTTTAAGGAGGTAAATGGATAGTTACAATGAAGATGAATAACAAAACGTTCTGTATATCAATGTAGACAACAGACTTGGGCCAGACCAGTGACAGGGCCAAATGGCAAACAAAATGCACATTTTCAATAAAGGGATTAGAAGTTGATGGTAAGTCTTGAAACATGTCCGACGGGATCTCAGTTGGCTCCCCGGCCCTTCCCGTCCGTGGGTTGTGGGCACATTGACCAGAGAAAGTAGCAGCAGCCAAATGCCTCTCAAGTCAGCATCAGCCCCCTTTGCTCAAAGGTTATATGGATTTCAGCATTGGACCTCAACAAGCACCCCAGAGATACCAAACTTTCATGAACATGAATAGTAAGCTAACTAAGCTGGTGAATTCTGAGAACACAAGGTAAAGTGGGAGTCAGGCTGGGGAAAAGCAATGGAAGAAAGATGGAAGTGGAGATGGGTAGAATCTAGATAAAAATTTTAAAGAACAAATATACTGTCAAACATCCGTGTCTTTGAGATTCTGACATCTAGTTAAACAACCTCCTGAAAGGGCTTTAGAGCTTAGAACTGGAACTGTAGCCTTTGAGATGCCCTATTTGAAGTCCCTTTAACATTAAAAAAAAAAAAAATCTGGTTTGTCTGCCCATACGGTAACTATTTTCCACACATTTATTAGGGAGCAGCTTGTCTCTTTTTAATAAAGCCGAAGGAATTTCTAATTGGTTTACCAGGGTTCCACAGTTTCTGCTGAGGAGAGAAAAATGTTAAGGATTAGAAACATTCTCTCCACTGCTGGAATGGTAGACCTATGAAGCTTGCATAGACTCAGCTACAAAGTGTGGGGAAATTTTGAGTTACAGGTCTTCAGTCTCAGAGGAAACAGTACCCTCTGTGGAAACCAGGACATTCTGAATGACTGAAGAGTCCCACCTTCAGGCCAAGTGCTGAAAGGCAGGGTAGCTAGTTGTATCAGATGTTTGAGAACTATGTGTGATGGAGAGTGAGCCTCTGTGTGTGTGTGTGTGTGTGTGTGTGTGTGTCAGGGTTTTAACTACTCCTGAAATTTATCTCACTGTGATGAAAAAAAAAACCAACAAAGTCGAGTCTAGACTAAGGGATGCATCTTCAAATTTAGCAGACTCTTACACACTTACCTCTAACTGTAATTTGATTATTTCACTTTGTTTTTCCTTTTCTTGAGTTCTTAACTTTGCATTTAACTCTGAAATTTCCACCTCCTTTTTCTCTATTAGGTCTTTATGCTTTTCTTCATTTGACTCAACTGAACAAAAGTAAATAAAATTAATTCATCTTAATGTTTCAAAAATCTTATAAACTTGTATATCTTTAGCACTTTAAACAATCCACAAGAAAGTAAATTTTATTAATAAAAATATTTTAGAAACCATTTATATACAGGGTAGCTTTTATATATTTTTGACAAGGCCCTACAAAATTCTTGAAACACAAAAATTACCCGTGAAGTACTTTTGAACAAATAAACTGATTTGTATTCTTAAACATCAATTTTATATAATATATATATAATAGAGAGAGAATAAATAGGAGACTTAGTAGTTAAAGAGGGACACAAAGCTTGGGTTCCTAGGTACAGAGGACTCCAAATTACTGGATGATTTTAGAGCTACATCAAACACCCGCTAAACTCTATTCCACATGATTGGGCATCTGTCATATTCACACCACATCTCTATGCTACGTCAAATTTCCTCTTCTCTCAACTTTCCTATTCCTATTAATGACACCATGTCATTCAGGATGGGAGCCTCAAGGGAATCTCCAACTTTAGGGAGAAAAGAGTCAATTCATCCACAAACCCCACCAATAAGGGCTCTCCATCCAAGACCAATTCACTACTTACTTAGTTTCAAGACTTGTTTTTCCTCACTTGGACTCTGTGTCCAGGCTTTCAATCACCAGTCCCTACATCCTATACACTGTTGCCAGGTTAGTCTTCCTAAAGCATACCTCTAAGTATGGCCATCACCTTCTCAAAAACCTTTAATCACTTCCCATTTCTTTTATCCTACAATTCAAGGGGTCAAAGAATCCAGCCCTAGCCACAGTTTTTGGCTTTTCTTTTGCTAACCTTTCCATATGGCACAAAGACAAGGTAGGAGATGGACTATTATTCCCTAAAATGTCCTACGTCTCCCCCTCTATTTGTCTTGGCTTTTATTTTCTCTCTGCTGAGAGACTCTTTTTCCCATCTTCCCCAATGAATCTGAGCCATATTCATTCTTTGGGATCAGGGCCTCGTACTTAACAGTGTTGAAGGACAGAGTTAGTAATTTTGATAAAGTTCAATTTAGAATTTTTTTCCTTTATTGTTTGTGCTTTTTAATTCTTTCTAAGAAGTTGTGGCTAACTCAAGTTCACAAAGATTATCTTCTATGCTTTCTTATAGCAGTTTGTAGATGTAGGTTTATATTCTGACTTACCATTTCTAGTAAATTTTTGCATATATTGTACATAAGTATGAGCCCATACTAAGAAAAGTTTCTATTACTTTCATGAAACCAGTGAACTCTCAACATAAGTTCATGAGACCTGCTTTAGTGAGGGAAGAATATCTCATTACTGAAATAATATTCCGTATGCAGACCATATAAATATCAAAGCTATTAATTATACATTTCACTGTAATCTTACAGTGACAGGACATTAACTGTTTCAGATTAAGTAATGGTAATTACAAAAACCATAAATCCAGTTTAGAAATGTTGTAATTTATATCACATAAATATATAGAAAGGTACAAAACTTAAATTCAAATGCATCAAGGCAATGTTCATTCAAGAAAACTGGCAATTACTGAAAAAAGTTTATACATGCATTTAAATTATTTTATGATGTCTTAGAATTAATTAAGTTAAAAATAAAAAACTTACTTTTTTGCTGCATATCCTGATGAAGTTTCCTTATTTCTATCTTATGTCCCTCCTCTTTGATTTTCATTTCACTCATAAGTTTGGCAATATTATTTTTATATTCCTAAGGATTAAAATATATATTCATTCCTCAATTACATATGTGTACACACACAACCTTCCATTAATTAGAAAGGTGAAATTCTCAAAGTTTATGTTAATTTTTAATAGTAATCATATCTAGAGGGGAAAGATATTGCTTATCACTTGAATAATCAGCTTTGAGAAGGATCAGTTTCTGGTCCAGGGAGAGAGAGACCATCTAGAGAGAACATCTTATCTTTGCTTCCTGAATACTCATCACCAGTCTTTAATATATCATAGATGCTCAAAATATTTTGTTAATTGTTAACGAATAAATGCCATGATAGCATTAAAATATGTCTATTAAAGCCAAAGCTATACTTTAGAGCCAATAGTAAGTTCTGTTTGATAACTGGCAGGCTTAATGTAACATAGGATGAATCCTTTGAATGTGGCCTGAAGTTCTATTTCTGAAAATTATATATACATCCCTAATTCCCAGAAGGAGGTTAAGTACTACCCATGGTAAGGGTTAGCTTTATAAGGAGGAGGCTAGAGAAGGATGAGTTTGGGAGTTGAGAAGTTCTCACCAGGTGCCTGTGATTGGTTTCTTAGGTTGCTGAAGCACAGAAGTGATTATTGTGCTAATGTGTTGGAAGAGAAAGCCCCTAAAGATAAAATTTACAGTTTTTCCAGAGGGATGTTTCTACATAAAGAAACCACTCACAGGCCTAAGATGTAGGCAGGAAAAAGGAAAGCGGCAAGAATAAAAGTAAAAGAGGATACTAAGAAAGGTACATTAATGAAGGCAAGAGGTTCAAGAAAAGCTTCTAAACTAAACATCATAAAAACAGGGACTTGGTTTTTACTTACCATTGTATCCTCAACTCCCTGTATATCTCTGGATAATATTTGCTGACTGAATAAGAGTGCCAACACGAATTATTTAAGTCAAAAGTTCCTAGCCTAGGCCCAGTAAATGGGCTTTTGAAGATCCATTAACTTTCTGAAATTGTATGAAAATTAGACATATATATATATATATATATGCATGTGTACTATTGAGCATTTTTCTCAGAAAGTGCTCACAGCTTTCAACAGATATTCAGTGGTATTGAAGAGGTTAGGTGTCCACAATTAAACATGGAGGTACGTGTGCCGAGATTATATAAGTTCAAGGGGAGATAGTGTGGATACCTACTTGTGCTACTCAACCCGCCTGGCAACTTGTAGGAATGGCCAAACTATCTAACCGTTGGCTGTGATTAAACCTTGGCAGGTGAATATAAAGGCGAATCTCATGAACTGTCACTTTTCACATGCATGTATCTAGATTTCTAGATGGGCAACCACAGAGTGGTTTTCCTAAACTACTCCTGACTCAACTAAGCATTTGCTGCTCTGAGAAACTGCAAGAGACAAGTCTATGTATGTTTTCATTCCCCATTGATTTTGCCACGTGAAGATGCCATCACTGAAGTGGAAAGTGTCCATTAATTTGGAAAGACAGGATTTTCACTCCAGCCTCTAGGCATAAAGGCTATTTTAATATGTGGGCTCGGGCCTGGCTGTACCGCACTAGGTTCTTCTCCCCAACTTTAGCCTATGTCAGCTCTGAGGAATCCAATTCTTTTCTCTTTCTAAGGGGACCAAGTCCCAACAAGTTATTCTTGGTTGCCTTCTTTTCATTTGCCTTCTGGAAACTTTAAATTGTGAGGGGAAAACCCCCATATTGTGTTTTGTTTTTATAAAATTTAAGGATCCTCTGTATACAAGTTACAAAACCTCTTCCAGTCTTATAAATAAGGTCATTGAGTACCTCCTGAGTGTTTTCCTAGAGAGTGGTTCTCCATATGTTTTGGATGTACCTGGACGTTTTGTACTAGAGACTTCTCATTGGATTGAGATTATCTTTAGTTTGCTTTGAACAGCTGCTAATTAAGAACTTCTGAATCTTGGATTATGGTATTTTCTCTTTAATTTCCACCCCTTTGAAAACTCCTAAAGTATCCTAGGCAAAGCAATATTCTATGGTTTGACATTTTAGAAGAGAAAGAAGGCAAACATTTCTCCCCCTTCTCTCTCTGCCCCAATTATACCCTAACTTTTATATATATATATGTATAGTTGAGCTTTAGAGCCAAATAAGGAAAGAGTGGGAAAGAAGAAAAGAAAGGGATAAAAGAAAGGAAAAATAAAGGGTGGGATATATTCCAGAGATATTTAAACTATCTCAAGTGTGGGACCAGATTGAATTTGGAAATGATCCTTCAAGTTGAAGTTCTAAGTTTGATAAAGATCCAATTTGAGTTTTGGAAACCTGAGGTCTGCCAGAGTTTGACATATTGGCTCCTGGGAGATGAGAAAAAAATTATCATAATACACCTCCCAAAGGGCAGTGGGAACTGACATTTACTGAGCACTTTTTATGTTTAGGTACTGTGTTATCTGTTTTATAATTGCTGCCATATGTTGTTCCTATGGAAGAAAAGAAAAAGTAGCAGAGGGTATGGTAGCCTTTGGGAGATAAATAATTGGTGATCCACATAAAAACCTCCTTTCATTTGAATGATGCAATAAAAGTACACAGATTACTCAAGTCAGAAAGATTAATGATTCATTTATTTTATAATAAAAAATGTTTTAAATGCTAATTAATAGAGTATACTCTAGGTTTGCCTGTCTGGCTCAGTCAGTGGAATGTGTGATTCTTGATCTTGGGGTTGTGGGTTTGAGCCCCATGTTGGGTGTAAAGATTACTTAAAAATAAAGTCTTTGAAAAAAATAGAGTATACTCTAGAGTAAAAATTCTATTAACATAATTTAAAAATATGTAAATATGTAGCAAAATAGTTGCATTTCTTTTTGGTGGAAAGAAAAAGTAAGGCAAGTGATATATTAGTGCATTATAGTCTGCAAAGAGACTAGAGTCATTCAAATTGTTATTTCTTTAAAGATTTTTATTCGTTAAAAATTCTGCCACACATATACACATACTTATTTCCTCTCCAAATTTTGGCTGTATTCATTAATGAGAACAACCCCCCTTTTCTTCTAATTTGAGAAGACAAATGGTCTACAGGAATTTGATTGAATATAAAAATATATAAACTCACCTGTTCATGAGCTTTTAACTTCTCTTTCATAAGATCAGCATTTCTTTTTAGTTGTTCATTTTCACCTGTGTAAAAATCACCAGAGGGCATCCTAGTACATAGTACTTTTTAATTAATATGAGAAAATATTTAACATTTCAAGTTTCCATTCATGTATGCTTTCAATACATACATACAGCCTCTATTGCACATGTGGCTCTGTGCATAGCACTGGGAATGTTAAAACAAAGAAAATTATAGCTCTTCAAAGAAGAGCCTAATGGTAAAACAGATGTGGAAGTAGTTACGATGTGCTATGATAATTGCTCGGTAACAGTAGCGTGTCTGAAAGACCATGGGAACCTGTGGAAGAAAATCCTCAATCAGCTTGAAGCCAGGAAAGGATTTACCGAGGAGGAGCCATTGGCAATGAGACTTAAATGATGCGGGTTACTCCATGCTGAAGAGAGGCATTTCACATACAGAAAACTGTACAGAAGCCTTCGGGTTTGAGTGAGGATCGCATGTTTGGGAAAATTACAATTCAAGTACATTATTGTTGGAGTGTAAACGGTGAGGAGGATGTACTAAATAGGTGGAAGTCATATCCTAATAGGAGGTGGATATATTCTATATGAACGACTTTATATTTTATTTTCTAGGTTACGGAGTCAAAGAATTTTGAACAGTGAAGTGAAATGACTAGTTACAGGTTAAAAAAATTATCTGGCAGTGTAAAGGATGAATGGGAGGGTTTTGACCCTAGAGAAATTGGTATCAGTAAAAATAGGTCAAGTAAGAAATAACAGGAGCCTAAATTAGATCAGTGGCAGTAGGACATAAAAGGAAAATGAATATAATTATTTAGATAGTAAGATGGTAAGATTACCAGGAGACTTAGTGACTGAATGGATAGCAGAGGCAAAAAAGAAAGGGGAACCTTTGCTTTGTAGGTTGGGTAATTTGTTTGGGTGATTGAAAAATGTTCATCAGTTTGGGAAAAATTAGAGGAAGATTTTAGGAGTGAAATGATGAGTGTAGGTCTTTACTATGCTAAATTTGATTGCTTGAGATACCCAGGGAATATTTCTTTTTTTTAATAAAGATTTTATTTATTTATTCATAAGAGACAGAGAGAGAAAGAGGCAGAGGGAGAAGCAGGCTCCCCGCTGAGCAGGGAGCATGATTGGGGAGTCAATACCAGGACCCTGGGATCATGACTTGAGCAGAAGGCAGACGCTTAACCATCTGAGCCACCCAGGCGCCCTCCAGGGAATATTTCTGGTAGGCTGAGAAACATTTAGAAGTGGCCAAAGAAGAGTATCCTGTAAGGAGACTGAGAAGTGTCCAGAGATGCAGGAGAGAGTGGTGATAAGAAAAGAGAGGTTAAAGGGGTCATAATCAGTGGCAATAAACGCGATAAAAAGATCAAGCGAAAGCACTTCAAATCTGAAAACTTTGGGAAATGCCCAATTATTTTAAGTTGAAGACTACATGACGATGAGGACTACGTGAAGATGAGGAAATGGATAGTGAGTACAGGCCATTCCTTTGAGGTTTGATTGTAAAAGGAAAGAGTGAGGGCAACTGGAGGGAATAAATCCAAAGTCAAGGAAACACTGTTTTCTTGTTTGTTTAAGAGATGGGAGAGATCTGAGTTGTTTAAATGCTGAAGGAATGGACAGCAGAAAGAGAGAAATAAAAGACAGAGAAGAAGGGACAATTGAAGACGCAATACTCCAGAAGAGAGATAAGAGTTAAACCCAAGTGGAGGAATTAACTTTGGATAGGAAGGATTTTCTTTTTTTTAAGTGAAGGAGGAAGGTAGTAAGGATATGTCCAGGTATGTATATCTTTAGAAAGGGTGCGGTGGGAAGAAGAGGTAGTAGGTTATAAGATTTAGCTAGTTTATGAGATTGTGTTATAGATGATTTCCATATCTGTAGGCTCACGATGTTGGATGAAATAACTTTTATCGTCTATTCCGTCTATGCTTCCATATTGAGAAAGGGGAAATTTAGTTTTAAACTTGAATAAATGGGACTATTTTGATTGCTCATTCAAAGCACCGAAAGAGATTGATAGCTTTGAAGTTTTTGGATAAAAGATTATGGAGAATGTAATTATTAATGATATTTAGGCCATTTTATGTGTGGAATTTTTTAAGTTTGCCTTTTTAGGAGACCCTAGTATTTTCCCAGCATTAAGCGTCTGCCTTCAGCTCAGGTCGTGATCCTGGAATCCCTGGATGGATCGGAATCATCGGAGATCATCGGGCTTCCTGCTCAGTGGGGAGTCTGCTTCTCCCTCTGCTCCTCCCCCCACCTCATGTTCTCTCTCTCCCTCAAATAAATAAAAATCTATAAAAAAGAACGAGGTAGTTTATGTCTGACAGCTTTCATTTTTTTTTCAGTGAAATAGAAAGTAAAATAAGTTCAAAGAGAAAGAAACAGATTTAAAGTTGGTTTGAAGGTGAAAAGTTTGAAAAGCGAGGATAAATGAAGGGTATAATTGAAACTGAGATTTATAAATTAATGTGGGTCTGTAATGTATGATTTTTTACCAGTAACCTTCAGTAACTGTAGTATTATAAGTAAGCAGATGTATGGTTGGATTGATCCATCTTTGAGGATTAGTCTAACTGGTGTTAGAAAAGGTAAGGAAAATAAAACCATTCCCAAAAGAGAAGATAAATGATATTCTAAGCTAGATATCTAAGCTAAAAAGGGAGGAAGGTTTTATCCTACAGAAACATTATTGAGAGCATAGTTATATTTACTTAATGTATTTTCATGTAAAACTTAAACAATGAAATGAAATGTATTAAAATATGGTTTTGCATCTTTAATTTGCCCTACTGTTTCAGACCTACCATAGTCAACATCTTTTTATATATAACCAAAAGCCATCTCCTGACACCAGATGATGAAGAAGGAGCAGTGCTTGACAGGTTCTCTACTCATTCTTGTTAACTTCTAGGTGTTTTAAGGGAAAGCAGATATTTGTTTTTGTTTGTTTTATTTTTGTTTTGTTTTGTTTTGTTTTGTTTTTGTCACAGTAATTAAGGGCTGGGAGCTGCCTAAAAAACTTTGTGCTAACTAGGCAACTAATACCTCATGTATCTATTAGAAATGCTGTAGCATTCATTACTGAAAGATGAAAGAAAAGGTATTTGATGTTTTCTAATTTATAAAAGTATACTTGCTTGTCTTAGTAAGTGAAGCATCTGTAAAGGGAAGCTAATCATCTCTACACACCTTCCCTGACCACTTATTTCACCGAAGTTATCAATGTTAGCAACCTGATCTGTATTTCTTCCCTACTTTTCTCCCAGCTTATATAATTATTTATAAACATATCACACATTTGTACTGGTTTTATTTATTTTTACCAATATAAAATTATACTATATATATTACTTTGCAAAAAACATTTCCTAAAAATGGACATTCCTTCAAGTCTGCAATTTTTATGCATATATCTACATACATTTTTATAATTTTAAATAAATAGGATCATATCAAACACTCTGAGCTACTTTTAGGACACTCTTCCCTTCTCTTTCTTTCATTTTCTTTCTGCCTTCTTCCTCTCCCTCTTTTTTTCTCCTTCTTTCTCCTACTCCCACACCCCTGGTGTAATTGTGTTTCCTTATCAGCTTTTCCCCTTGCACTTAACCTCTGGATCATACATATGCATACACATACACATTTCCATAATTTTATTCATATCTTTTACCCATTTAAAAATTCTTTTTTATCCCTGCTGGTCAATTTATAGAGCTTGTTGTATATTGTAGATATAAATTATATAGGGGAAGGAAAAGAAAAATAAAATAAGATGAAAACAGAGACGGAGGCAAACCATAAGAGACTCTCAACTGAAGGGTTGCTGGAGGGGAGGTGGGGGGTGAGGCAATTGGGAGATGGGCAATAGGGGGGCACTTGATGTAATGAGCACTAGGTGTTATATGCAACTGATGAATCCCTAAATTCTATCCCTGAAACTAATAATATACTATATGTTATCTAAGTTGAATTTAAATAAAAAATAAAAAAAAACTACACTGGTACTTGAAAACACTTTTTTGAATAAATTACTTGTTTTTTTCTTACTTTTGTGTGACAAAATAACATGTAAGTTGTTTTATTTTTGTTTCTCCCTTTTTTTTAAAAAAAGATTTACTTATTTTAGAGAGAGAGAGAGATAGCAGAGGGGAGGGGCAGAGGGAGAAGTCAAGAGAAGCTCAAGCAGACTGCATGCTCTGTACAGAGCCCGATGGCGGGCTTGATCTCAAGACCATGAGATCATGACCTGAGCTGAAACCAAGAGTTGGAGGCTTAACTGACTATGCCACCCAGGCACCTCTGTTGTGTACTTTTATTGTATTGTTATTAAGAAAGTTTGGTCTTT